>NC_091703.1:9677348-9980378 GCF_041296265.1 Equus caballus
GTAGGACATACAACTAGGTACTGGGGCTTCGGGGAGAAAAAAAAAGAGGAAGATTGGCAAGAGATGTTACCTCAGGCCCAATCTTCCTCACCAAAAAAAGAAAGAAAGAAAACAATTTCTCTCTGCATTGGCAATGCCACCATCTGGAAACATAGGTTTGCTTTTCTACATTTTGCTTGATTTTTAGAGATTGCTTCTTAAAATTTAATTTTCTTTTAAATTATCTAAAATATTTACACAGCTCCAAAACTACATCTCTAAAAAAACATATATTCAAAAAAGTCTAGCTTCTATCCCTATCTTTTGTACCCTATTCCTTCTATCACTCTCTTTAGGTAATTATTTTAAGATTTTTATCCTGCCATTGTTTTCAGTATAAGGATATACATCCTCATTTACTCGTGTATGTATACACACATGCATACGTGTAAGTGTGTAGATACATATTTTTTCAATTCCTTCCTTCTTAAACAGAAACATGATATAAAGACTTTTCTTATTTCACTTTCTAAGTCAAAATCATAAGCGCACACACTCTATGTATGTAATCTTTCTCTCTACGGTCATGTGGTCTATCTGTTCTCTTTTTGGTGTATCTCTCAGCATTTAGAAAAGTGGGCGTTTTTGCTCTCATGGTTATGTTTATACTAACAATTTATATAATACCCTTGGTCTCCACTTTTTGGCTATTGTCTACTGGTCCCCTACAATAAGCAATATTAATATTAGGCGGTCATCTCTTCTTTCTTTAGCTTTTTCCCCTCCCTCAGAATCCAATGTGAATTGACTCCTAGTTAATATTTATAAGGCAACAAGTGAGGATATTCTACGTTTCATATAACCTCTTCGCTCCTTCCATTTTCTGATAGACTGTATCTACATTGTCAGAACACAGAGCCACAGCATGTTATACTGTCTCCCTTATAACCACCATTTGGTCTTGGTTCTGTAAGCAAATGCATATTTAGTGGTTACTAACTGTTGTTAGGTAGAAGTCTCGCCAATCACTTTGGTTGTCTGAAACTCATTCTGTTGATTATATAATAATGCCTTAGGAAAGGCTCAGGTGAACAATATTCCCTGAGTCCTTGCATGACCCTAACAATGGATTCTGAGGGGAAGAGTCTTGCTGTGGTCAGTCAATTCAGGAGAAAATGACAAGGGGGGCAGTTCCCCTTTTTGTACTTGTTCAGGCTTGAGGGTAAGCAGAGTTCTGGGGCCTGGAGGAAAGAGATAAGCCTGACTAAAGTTTGGTCAAGACAAAGAAGAGGGTAAGAAATGGGAAAATGTGAACACTTGATCACTGATTATTCTTTGCAACTGTGCTGCCTCTCCTTCTGTATTTTTGCTTCTACATAAACATTATAGCTAGTTTACTAAGTTCCATGAAAAATATCTTGGAACTTTGATTGTGATTGCATTGATTGTGTAGATTAATTTGGAGGTAATGGCTTCCTTAAAATATTAAGATTTCCCCACCACACCAGTATAACTCTCTCTTTATGTAGGTTATGTTTTGCAGTTAAACTTTATATTTTCTTCCTTGTGGGCTTCATGCATTTTCTGTAGGATTGTCCCTAGGTATTTCTGAAGTATTATTTCTTTCATTTTAAACAGGTTTTGCTATTGTATTTTACAATTGGTTTTTCCCTTGATGGAATAAACCATTGTATTTTGTATTTTGATCTTGCTGTATACATCTTGTTGAACTCAGTACGTGTCAGTGAACTCTCTGCAGTTTTCCTGGTAGATGATTATGCTATCTGCAGATAATGACTGTGTTGAGTTTTCTCTCAAGTACTGCACCTGTTTTATTTTCTTTGCTCATTGCACTAGTTGAACTTGGAGGTGGAGTAAAGAATTGTCAGTCAATTCAGGTATCAGTTTTCAAAGTATTTTGAAATGCATATTTAACATGCAGACCATGAGGTTGCTCCACAGTAAGTCTTGCTTCCTAACCAAAGGTAAAGGCCTGACAGTTCCTGAATTGGAATCTGCAGTTTAACAAAAGACATCAGATGCTGTATTTGCACAATGAGTTTCAAGAAGCATTTGGGCAGAGCACTTGCTAAGAATTAGAATTGGAATATATTATGCCTTATACTTTTGCTTTTCAGCAACTGTATGCTTGTCTTTACCTGGATAGGGTACATTATTTATTTTAAAACCTTGATTTATTTTTGATAACAAGTAAAACATGGAAGATATTTGTTGTAAATTATAATACCCCAAACTTCTCATCCCCCTTAAAAGAAGTATCCTCAAACAACCACAAAATTATAATTTGTTCTGCTAAACATAGAATCTTCAGTTATCAAAATTAAATAAGAATATATCCTTGTCAAAGCTCAAATGTTAACAAATATATACTTTTAGAATTGTATAGGATTGTACTAAAAACCCCCAACAACTTGATCTCTCTTTATATTTTACATGGAGAATTTAACATGTCAATGTGGACAGCCATAGTTTAGTCTTTGTGGGTTTGGGGCAGCATTCCTTAAAACTAAAATAAGTTTTCGTTTCGTCATTTCTTATCGATGGCTTGTTTGAATGATTTGTAATTTTCCCTCTTACAATGCTGCATTGAACATCCTGGGGCCAGACAGCCTCCTCCCTGAGCTCGCTGCTTCAGAGGCTTTTAGGATCAGTGCCCACCCAAGCCTCAGAGAATACATTGTGTGGTCTGATGGAAAACAAGACCTTGGCTAAGATTCAGCACCCTGTGGCTGATTCCTGGAAGTTGGGAATCTGAAAACCCGGAAACTGGAAGTTCGTGACTAGAGGAGACTGGGAACAAAAAATCCTTTTTTCTGGTAGGGAAAGATTCGTCCTGAGCTAACATCTGTTGCTGGTGTTCCTCTTGTTTTTCCTCCCCAAGCCCCAGTACATGGGTGCATGTCTTAGTTGTAAGTTGTTCTAGTTCTTCTATGTGAGCCACTGCCACCACATGGCTACTGACAGCAGGTGGTGTGGTTCTGCAACCAGGAATTGAAGCCGGGTTGCCAAAGCAGTCACAGTGTCAAACTTCAAGTATCATGCATCAGGGCTGGCTCAAGAAATTCTTGCTTCCTGGAGAGATAAAGAGCTTCCCAGACAAGTAAAAATTAAAGGAGTTTATCACCAAGAAACCAGTTCTAGAAGAAATGCTGAAGGGACTTCTTTAAGTGGGAAAGCAATGACCACAGAGATAAAAAAAAAAAAAATTATTATAAAAAAAAAAACAAAAAAAAACAGGCAATAAAATCACTTGTAAGGGTAAAAATATAATAAAGGCAGCAGATCAACTACCTGTGAAGATAATATGAAGGTTAAAAGACAAATGTACTAAAATCACCTGTTTCAATGCTAAGAGGGTAATGGATAGACACACACTAAACAAGAGACTATATATGATTTGAAAAACATAAAATGTGGGAGGAGGGAAGTGAAAAAGTAGAGATTTTAGAAAGAGATCAAGCTAAAGAGTCTATCAACTTGATATAGACTGTTATATACATAGGATATTAAATAGGATCCTCATGGTAATCACAAATCAGAAACCTATAATAAGCAAACAAGAAAGTAAGACAAAAGAAATCAAACCTACTACTAAGAAAGCCTTCAAACCACAAGGGAAGAGAGCAAGAGAAAAAGACAGAACAGAGAAGAACTACTAAAACACCCAGGGAAAAAAAAGTAATAAAATTGCAATAAATACATATTTATCAATACCTACTTTGAATGTCAATGGACTAAATGCTCCAATCAAATGCCACAGGGTGGCCAAGTGGATAAAAAAACAAGACCCATGTATATGCTGCAATACAAGAGACACACTTCAGACCTAAAGACACTCACAAAATGAAAGTGAAAGGATGGAAAAAGATATCCCATGCAAATGGCAAAGAAAAGAATGCGGGGGTAGCAATACTTATATCAGATAAAATAGACTTTCAAACAAAAACTGTAACAAGAGACAAAGACGAGCACTACATAATGATAAAGGGAACAATCCAACAGGAAAATATAACATTTGTAAATATCTATGCACCCAACATAGAAGCACCTAAATATATAAAGCAATTAACAGACATAAAAGGAGAAATAGACAGTAACACAATAATAGTAGGGGACTTTAACACTCCACTTACACCAATGGATAGATCATCCAAACAGAAGATCAACAAGGAAATACTGGCCTTAAAGGACACATTAGACCAGATGGACTTAGTAGATACGTGTAGAACATTCCATCCAAAAACCACAGAATACAGATTCTTTTCAAATGCACATGGAACATCCTCCAGGATTGATCACATATTAGGCCACAAAACAAGGCTCAATAAACTTAAGAAGATTGAAATACTATTATGCATCTTTTCTGACCACAAAGGAATGAAACTAGAAATCAACTACAGGAAGAAAACCAGAAAAGCCACAAAAATGTGGAGATAAACAAAATGCTACTGAACAATGATTGAGTCAATGAAGAAATCAAAGGAGAAATCAAAAAATTCCTGGAGACAAATGAAAATGAAAATATGACATGCCAAAATCTGTGGGATATAGCAAAAGCAGTTCTAAGAGGGAAGTTCACAGCAATTCAGACCTACCTCAACAAAGAAGAAAAATCCCAAATAGACAACCTAAAGCGCATCTAAAGGTACTGGAAAAAGAACAACAAACAAAGCTCAAAATCAGCAGAAGGAAGGAAATAAGAAAAATCAGAGCAGAAATAAACGATACAGAGACTAAAAAAAAAAATAGAAAAAATTAATGAAACCAAGAGCTGGTTCTTTGAAAAGATAAAGAAAATTGACAAACCCTTAGCTAGACTAGCCAAGAAAAAAAGAGAGAAGGCTCAAATAAATAAAATCAGAAATGAAAGAGGAGAGATTACAACAGACACCTCAGAAATACAAAAGATAGTAAGAGAATACTATGAAAAGCTATATGCCAACAAATTGGATAATCTAGAAGAAATGGATAAATTTTTAGAAACATACAACCTTCCAAAACTGGACCAAGAAGAAGTAGAGAATTTAAATAGACCCGTCACCAGTAAGGAGATTGAAACAGCAATCAAAAACCTCCCAAAAAATAAAAGTCCAGGACCAGATGGCTTCCCTGGTGAACTCTACCAAATATTCAAAGAAGACTTAACACTTCTCCTTCTCAAACTCTTCCCAAAAACTGAAGAGGAGGGGAGGCTTCCTAACTCATTCTAGGAAGCCAACAATACCCTAATACCAAAACCAGACAAGGACAACACAAAAAAAGAAAATTACAGGCTAATATCACTGATGAACATTGATGCAAAAATCCTCAATAAAATACCAGCAAATCGAATACAACAATACATTAAAAAGTCATACATCATGATCAAGTGAGTTTCATTCCAGGCATGCAGGGATGGTTCAACATCTGCAAATCTATCAACGTGATACACCACATTTACAAAATGAAGAATAAAAATCACATGATCATCTTAATAGATGCAGAGAAAGCATTTGACAAGATACAACATCTATTTATGATAAAAAAAACTCTAAATAAAATGGGTATAGAAGGAAAATACCTCAACATAATAAAGGCCATATATGACAAACCCACAGCAAACATCATTCTCAACGGAGAAAAACTGAAAGCTATCCCTTTAAGAACAGGAACCAGACAAGGATGCCCACTGTCACCACTCTTTATTTAACATAGTATTGGAAGTCCTAGCCAGAGCAATCAGGCAAGAAAAATAAAAGGGATCCACATTGGAAAAGAAGAAGTGAAACTGTCACTCTTTGCAGACGACATGATTTTATATCTAGAAAACCTTGAAGAATCCACTAAAAAACTTTTAGAAACAATAAAGGAATACAGTCAAGTTGTGGGATACAAAATCAATGTAGAAAAATCAGTTGTGTTTCTACACACTAATAACAAAGTCACAGAAAGAGAAATTAAGAATACAATCCCATACAATTGCAACAAAAATAATAAAATACCTAGGAATAAACAACCAAAGAGGTGAAAGATCTGTACACCGAAAACTATAAAACATTGTTGAAAGAAATTGAAGAAGAGACAAAGAAATGGAAAGATATTCCATGCTCTTGGTTTGGAAGAATTAACCTCGTTAAAATGTCCATACTTCCTAAAGCAATCTATAGATTCAATGCAATCCCTATCAAAGTTCCAACAACATTTTTCACAGAAATAGAACAAAGAATCTAAAATGTATATGGAACAACAAAAGACCCCAAATAGCCAAAGGATTCCTGAGAAAAAAGAACAAAGCTGGAGGTATCACACTCCCTGATTTCAAAATATACTACAAAGCCATAGTAACCAAAACAGCATGGTACTGGCACAAAAACACACACACACATCAATGGAACAGAATCAAGAGCCCAGAAACAAACCCACACATTTATGGACAGCTAATATTCGACAAGGGAGCCAAGAGCATATGATGGAGAAAGGAGAGTCTCTTCAATAAATGGTGTTGGGAAAACTGGACAGCCACATGCAAAAGAATGAAAGTAGACCATTCTCTTACACCATGCACAAAGATCAACTCAAAATGGATTAAAGACTTGAATGTAAGACCTGAAACCATGAAACTTCTAGAAGAAAACACAGGCAGTACACTCTTTGACATCAGTCTGAGCAGCATATTTTCAAGTACCATGTCTGTCTGGGCAAGGGAAACAAAAGAAAAAATGAACAAACAGGACTACATGAAACTAAACAGCTTCTGCACAGCAAAGGAAACCATCAACAAAACAAAAAGACAACCTAACAAGTGGGAGAAGATATTTGCAAACCATATATCAGACAAGGGGTTAATGTCCAAATTATATAAAGAACTCATACAGCTCAACAACAAAAAAACCAACAACCCAATTAAAACATGGGCAAAAGATCTGAACAGAGATTTCTCCAAAGAAGATATGCAGATGGCCAAAAGGCATATGAAAAGATGCTCAACATCATTAGCTATCAGGGAAATGCAAATCAAAACTACAACGAGATATCACCTCACTCTGGTCAGAATGGCTATAATTAACAAGACAGGAGACAACAAATGTTGGAGAGGATGTGGAGAGATGGGAACCCTTGTACACTGATGGTGGGAGTGCAAACTGGTGCAGCCACTATGGAAAGCAGTATGGAGTATCCTCAGAAAATTAAGAATAGATCTACCATATGTTCCAGCTATCCCACTGCTGGGTATTTATCCAAAGAACCTGAAAACGCAAAGGCATAAAGATACTTGCATCCCTATGTTCACTGCGGCATTATACAAAATAGCAAAGACATGGAAGCAACCCAGGTGCCCATAAAGGGACGAATGGATAAAGAAGATGTGGTATTTATACACAATGGACTACTACTCAGCCATAAGACATGATGAAATCCGGCCATTTTGTGACAACATGGATGGACCTTGGGGGTATTATGCTGAGTGAAATAAGTCAGATGGAGAAAGTCAAATACCGTATGATCTCACTCATAAGTAGAAGATAAAAACAATGACAAACAAACACATAGCAATGGAGAATGGATTGGTGGTTACCATGGCGGGGTGGGAAGGGCAAAAGGGGGGATTAGGCTCACGTGTGAGGGGATGGACTATAATTAGTTTTTGGGTAGTGAACATGATGTAATCTACACAGTATTTGAAATATATTATGATGTACATCCAAAAGCTATATAATGTTATAACCCAATGTTACTGCAATTAAAAATAAGTAAATAAATAAAATTGGGGGGGGAACAAAAAGAAATTCTTGCTTCCTGTACCTGAAAATGAGATACAGCACATCTGCCATAATCCCGACTAAAATCGCAGTATTGTTCATCCAGGAATCCAGGAAAACTACTCAGAAATACAAGCTTTGGGCATTGGGGATTCTGAGAAACCAGGAAATTAGAGCTCTGTGTGTGGTCAGTGCGAGAAACTGGAAGAATGTAGAGCTTGGAAATGCACTGGAGTGAGTCAGAGAATGGTGGAGACCACTGTAGGCCAGGAGAGACCAACCAGAGGCGCAGTCTATGGGTGAGGAGTCCTGATGAGAGAATATGAAAGACTGACGGAGGGAAGAAGGTGGGGCTCAGAAGAGCACAATGGGAAAATCTAGAGCGCGCTCAGGAGAGTTGGGGGAGATAATGAGAGGGCTTTGAGATAAGGAAGCTAAGACACCTTGACATGAAATAATTTGTCTAAGGTGAAATAAATAGCCTATAGCTGAGCCAGAATTTATTTATCCATGTTATCACAAATGGCCAGATTTGATGATCTTTCATGGGTGAGTAGTATTCCATTGCGTATAAATACCACATCTTCTTTATCCACTTATCCTTGATGGGCACCTAGGTTGCTTCCAAGTCTTAGATACTGTGAATAATGCTGCTATGAACATAGGGATACATGTATCTTTATGCATTGTGTTTTCATGTTCTTTGGACAAATACCCAGCGGTGGAATAGCTGAATCATATGGTAGATCTATCCTTAATTTTTTGAGGAATCTCCATACTGTTTTCCACAGTAAATTTCCCTCCCAGCTCTTTTAGGAGTTGTTTCCTCCTCTGAGACCTCAAGCACTTTGTGCTTGTTTTATCATAATAATTCTACCATTAAAATTCTTTGTTTAGAGATCTCATCAATATGGTGGTGTAGGTGGACTCTGAACTCATCTCCTCCCATGAACACAACCAGGTTACAGCTATTCTTGGAAAAAGTACCTGACAGAGAGAACTGAAAAGTGGATAAAAAGCACCCCACAAGGGACAGTCCTGACTGAGGCGGAAGAGACAGAAATTCCTTCTGGAGAGAAATAAGCCACTTTTATGAGTGGTGGAGCTTCACAGCCAGCTGGGTGGGAGCCACCCTAGGGTACGGAGCCCTCCCTGGAAGAGGAGGGACCCGAGCGGCAGTGCGTTACCACTATAAGCATCCTTCAGACTCAGCACAACTGAGACGAGTGTCCTACTATTTGACTTTGCTAGCTATTAACTACAAAGGGGAACACCTCCCAGAAAAGCTATCTGACATAAGCAGCAAAAAGCCAGCTCTTAAAGGGCCCACATACAAATTCACCCCTCTCAGAGAGCAACCTAAAATCACCAGAAAGAAAGGTGCACAGCCCTTTGGTGAAAAGAGACTCACCTGGTAGGCTCTGGGTGCATCTCAGTGCGAGGTGAGACCTCTTCAGAGACTGAGACATTGGTGGCGGCCATTGTTGTCACCTAGTACAGGCAGGTGCACACAGACACTGGCAGGCACCATTGCAGTTCTTCCCCTGGCCTGTTAGCCCAGGGGTCTGCCACACACACTAGAGCTCAGATTTAATCCAGTTCAGCCAGAGCAGGCAGCGCACCCTAGGGACTGACTCCACCCAACATTAAGCCCTCAGGTTACTTGTCAGCTTGCATAGAGTAGGTGCCTCGATTCTCCACAGGCAGGGCAGTGTGTCTGCTTCTGTGGGGCAGGGCCTGCATGAGGAACAGGGGAACTGTGGAGGGCACCGGTGGAGAGTGTGGGGGCCTTTGTAGTGGGGATTGTGTACATTCCAGGGGGTTGGGCCCCACCTTCCAAAGCCTGAAACAATTGGGTGCTCTTGTGCATGGGCCCAGCACCACTCAGCTGCAATCCTAAGATAGCTAACAACAGCCTTGCAGGCCTGAGGCCTACAGCAATTGTAAGTCCCTGAGCCTAGCAACCAGCCACCCTGGGGACCTATTCACTTAACAGAAAAACTGCAAGAGGAGTGTGCTACTAGACCTTGCAGCCAACTGTGCTGGGGCTCCCCAAACCTGATTTACTAACAGCCGGCCAGGGAGGGAAAGCCTAGACTCCCCGGGTACCTGCAGTAAGAGCAGCCCTGCCACAGCAGAAGGACACAAGTAGCCCACAAAGGGGTCACTCCTGGATCATTTGGACTGGTGATGAGAGGGAAGCACACTGCTGGGCCTCAAAAGGCATCTCTTACATAAGGCAACTTCTCCAAGATCAGGAGACATAGCTGACTCACCTAATACATAGATATAAGTACGAAGAAAGAGGCATAATGAGGAAGCAAAGGAATACGTTTCAAGCAAGGGAACAGGACAAAACCCCAGAAAAAGAACTAAATGAAACAGAAATAAACAATCTACCTGACAAAGAGTTCAAATAAAAACTCAAAAGGATGCTCACTGATCTTGGGAGAAGACTGGATGAACACAGTGAGAATATCAACAAACAATTGGAAAATATAAAAAAGAACCAATCAGAAATGAAGACTATAATAGTGGAAATGAAAAATTCACTAGAGGGATTCAATAGCAGAGTACATGATACAGAAGAACGGTTCAGCAAGCTGGAAGAAAGACTAGAGGAAGTCACCCAAGCTGAACAGATAAAAGAAAAAAGAATTAAAAAGAACCAGAACAGTCTAAGGGAACTCTGGGACAACATCAAGAGCACTAACATTCACCTTATAGGTGTCCCTGAAGGAGAAGAGTGAGACAAAGGGGCAGAGAATCTATTTGAAGAAATAATAGCTGAAAACTTTCCTAACCTAAGGAAGGAAAGAGACATCCAAGTACAGGAAGCACAGAGAGCACCAAACAAGATGAACACCAACAGGCCCACATTGAGACACAATATAATTAAAATGTCCAAAATTAAAGATAAAGAGAGAATCCCAAAAGCGGCAAGAGAAAGGCAACAAGTGACATGCAAAGGAAATGCCATAAGGCTATCAGCGGACTTCTCAGCTGAAACTCTACAGGCTAGATGAGAGTGGCATGACATATTTAAAGTGCTCAAAGGGAAAAAAATACAGCCAAGAATACTCTACCTGGCAAGGTTATCATTCAGAATGGAAGGAGAGGTAAGAGTTTCCGAGACAAGCAAAAAATTAAAGGAGTTTATCACCAAGAAACAAGTTCTACAAGAAATGCTGAAGTGGGAAAGAGAAGACCACAAAAAGGAGTAAGAAAATTGTCTAAAAAAAAGAGTAAAAGAGAACTAGAAGGAATTATGGGACCAGCCCTGTGGCCTAGTGGTTTAAGTTCAGCATGCTCTGCTTCACCAACCTGGGTTTGGTTCCTGGGTGTGGACCTATTCCACTTGTCAGTGGCCATGCTGTGGCACACACAAAACAGAGGAAGACTGGCACAGATATTAGCTCAGGGCAGATATTCCTCAAGCAAAAAGAGGAAGATTGGCACAGATATTAGCTCAGGGAAAATCTTCCTCAGCAAAAAAAAAAGATATCTAGAAGGAATTCTATTTTTTGTGGAAAAACCTGGATAGTGAAGGCATGATATAAAAAGCATAATATCATTCCTCAGCAGATGAAGATACAGTTTCAAATACTTTATGTCATCTGCTTCAAGTCACAAAGATAGTTAATAGCAATTTCAAGACTAGAACCCAAGTCTTCTAACTCCGTTTCTAGAGATTTTTATATGTTTACAGCTCTGAGTAAAAACTTCTGTTCACACGTGTAGTCTATGGATAATTTATCCTCATCAAAACCAATTCAGGGGACCCAGACACAATACTGCCTGATGGCTAAGGGGGATTGAAGACCTCTGATTACAGTTGTCTCAATTCTGAGCTGCCTATCACTGCAGATGTGACATGTGACCATAGGACCACATCCCTGAAGGATATGCAGGATCTCTCATCCCTGGTTAGGCCCAAGCCATAATGTGCTCTCTTCCTTTCTCCTCCTCTCTGGGTACTTTTTAATTTTTTCTTTCTTTCTTTCTGTTAAGCAGACAGGTTTTGCTGAGTGCACACTAGAAGGGAATCTAGTTAAGAGTGGGGAAGCTGGAGAACAGCTTGTTGAAGGAAGGAACATATTTGCAGAGGGAGAAGGAAAGTGACTACGAGTTAGATATTTTCAAGAAAATATGCCTTGGGTGCTTGCATTAAATATGCACATAGGATAGGTAGTCTCATATGTAGGATTTTTAAAACAATGTATTACGATGGATTAAATAGAATTCAAATTTCATAGACATATTTATCTTTTCATGGATATTTATCTGTATACTAGAAATGGCCCTACCTCAGAGACTTTCCCAGGAAAACATGAACTGCAACCAGTGTAGTGAAATTTTCAGTTCCTTGAAGATGACCCCCCTGCAAGAGACCATCCTTGACTTTTCCCATTTTCAACATTTGGGACATTTTCTATCTCCTCCCACTGCCTTTACCTCTCATGACATCATTTCCTTTTTCCTGGTTAATAGCTAAATTGAACAACTCCTGTTGATCATCCTCTACTGCTGTGCTTAGCAGCCTATCTTTATCTTTTCATTGGATGGGACTCACTTAATCATTTGACAGATTTATTAGTTTGTATTTACAGGTTCTAGTATCTCTTTGCAGAGCAGCATAAATTCTTTAGAATTAAGAAAAATTTGTTATAAACAAAGTGATCTGACTTTAAACATATCATCATCTATCTATTTTGATCTCTATTTATTCCAATCCCACCGATGTTGCAATGATAATTCACTGTAACTAAAAGAAGTTAACTATGGGCAAAGAAGGGGAAATATCTGACCGTCATTTTAGTACTTTCTACTCTGGAATTTAAGCAGTCACAGCAAATTTATCATTGTCCTGCTTTCCCGAGGGTCCTAGGTATAGCCTGAGAATGAGTTTTAGTGAAGCTCCCACGGAACAACTGATTGGAATCATTGGTGAGATGTGACCTCTTTGATACTCTTCTTCTGTATCTAAGTTCTGCTTTTAAATAACAGTTACCACTAAACTATTTCATGGCTTGTATATTTCAAACCAGCTAATTTTCTCTGTATTGATATACGACAGCCCAAACTCTCTCTACCTTTCCATTCCAATGTCTTAAAATTTTTTGTGAGTCATTTCAATATTTGTGCAAAAACAATAAATCCATTGACACGTGGTTTGGTAGGTTTTCGTCAGTATTTAATCCGAGATTGAGAGTTTATGTGGCGTCTTTTCTAAGTTTTTACCATATGAGCTAATATTTTTTTTATAGCTATATATACAGTTTTCATGCTCTGACATATTCTAATTCCTCCAACAGTGACAGTGCAGAATTTAGCATGTAGAAAGCTAGTTCAGGATCCTCAGCCATGCACACAAGCTTGAAATCAAAAACTAATTTTTAATTACTACTGGTTCTTTCAAAACTTCCTTGAATTTTTTAGGGGGAATAAGCTTTGTTTTCTTCTTTTGAGATAAAGAATTCAAAACAATCTTACTTGCATTATTGAATTAGTGAGAGAGCTGGAGTATATTTTTATTAGACCTGTTTACAGAAGCAAGAATGAGCAAGAAATGCGACCTAAAGTCTAGTCTAGAGAAAAGCTGATTACTGATAAATACAGGAACAAGAAAATAAACTCTTCTTAGTGCCAGTATTTCTGCACTGATAAGGACCGATCACATTTAGAACCCTAACAAACCATATATAAATTATAAAAAAAAATAAAATAAAATTCTTTGTTTACATGTCGTCTTCTCCCTGGACTGTAAGGTTCCTGGAGGTAGACATTTTCTTATTTATCTTTACATATCTAGTATGACAGATAGTTCTGGATCCATTCTCCTCTTCTTTCTTCCTATCAACACCCAAATATTATTTGGAGTGGTAATGTGTCTGTAACAGAGACTGCTAGCTGTTTCCCACCTACCTTCCTTTCATGGTTGGAATTGCCAAAGCCACCTTGTAAGCATAAGGATAAGAGCAACACCCCAGGGAGATAGAAGGAAAAGCTGGAAGAAAAAGCTGACATTGTAGAGGCACCATACTAGCCCTAGGTTCTGGGTATTGTGAGAGAAAAGTAAGCACTTGTCAAAGCCACTATTTTTCAGGTACCCATTACTAGTAACTAAACACATTCCTTACTGATACACCTAGGTACTCAATAACTATTCAATAAAGCATTGAAAGAATGAAGGTTGCTAAAAATGAAATAAGGATCTTGTATGGGACAATATATCCCATAAGCACTTCATCAATGCTGACTAACATGGGTCTCTTCTCTGTTCCAGACGAGAGAGGCCACGACATCTCCCCTACGGCTGGAAAGATAATGGAGGAGCAGACAATGCCTCTACTTGCTGGCACTACCAGACTGATGCTCCCTGAAAGGGTCCCACTGGGAGCTCTGCTCATAACGTTCACTGGAATCAGGGAATAAAAGATTGGCATAAAGTCGGGAGAAAGCCAGTCAACCATCCAGAAATACTACAAACAAAAAGAGAAGGTTAAAATGTTATAATAGAACTTCGATAATTTATGTAATGCTGCCACCATGTGGCACTTATTCTCTTCTTTTTAGAAATAAAATTTTATAAAGAAAAAGATGATTGTTGCCAGGTGTGTTAACCTTTTAAAATACATAAACCATAACTTTAGTTTTAAGCACTAGCCAGTATTCCTTAAAGTGAACTGTATTTAAATGGTATAGAGAAGATGAAACTTGTAGCACATACTGATAGCTCTGCTTCACCATTCCTCTCTGTGCAACCGTGCAATTCAGGACAAAGACCACTTTTACTAATTAGACCATCAAGATAGAAAAGAACTGTAAATAATGCAGATATCTATTCAAATCTAAAGTTTCTAATATGCTTTCAGCTTTCCTCTTCTCGTTTGAGAGGAAATGTTAGAATATGATATACATAAAAGGGAGTTGAGCCTGATGTACAGGACAGTTTCCATGCTACACTAAACCCTCAGGAAGACCAAGGCAGAGGTCATTGTGCGAACAGACTGGATCAAGCACTTTTCAAGGAAAGGAGCTGCATACAATTTAGTTGAAGATAACAACTCAAACTTAGCCAACAAAATATTTTTGAGCCCTGGGGCTGGCCCCGTGGCCGAGTGGTTGGGTTCGCGCGCTCCGCTCCAGGCGGCCCAGTGTTTCGTTGGTTCGAATCCTGGGCACGGACATGGCACTGCTCGTCAAACCACGCTGAGGCAGCGTCCCACATGCCACAACTAGAAGGACCCACAACGAAGAATATACAACTGTGTACCGGGAGGGCTTTGGGGAGAAAAAGGAAAAAAACAAAATCTTTAAAAAAAAAAAAAAAAATATTTATGAGCCCTTCAGAGACCATTCTTCAACAACAATAAGAGAACGCCTTGCTTCGTTGAAGTGTGCATCCGTGTCTTTCTTATTCATCAATATAATAAGCTCAAGCTCTTGTCCTGCTCAAGACATTTACATAAGCTTGTATCTATCATACCTGGTGTGAAAATTTTATTCTTTAGTACACATTTCCTAAGATAATGCTATTTGCTTAGCAAATGCCTATTTTCCCTAAAGATATTAAAAATTGAAACTAAATTCATTCAAATTATTGAAAATTCTGAATTAATATATTTTTATTTGATTGTACTTGCTGCTATCTTTCTCTTAATAACAGCTACCAACACTTGTATACCAAGAATTTTTCTTTTTTTGAGGAAGATTAGCCCTGAGCTAACTACTGCCAGTCCTCCTCTTTTTACTGAGAAAGACTGGCCCTGAGCTAACACCCATGCCCATCTTCCTCTACTTTATAAGTGGGACGCCTACCACACAGCATGGCTTTTGCCAAGCGGTGCCATGTCCACACCCGGGATCCGAACCAGCGAACCCCTGGCCACCGAGAATCGGAACGGGCGAACTTAACCGCTGCGCCACCAGGCCCGCCCCTACCAGGAATTTTTAAAAACGGTATTTCATTTAATCTTCACAAAAACTCTGAAGCATGTATCACTGTTCTCATTTTTAAAATGAGGAAACTAAGCCTTAGTAAAGCAAGTAATCACAGCTAGTAAGAGGTGTGTCAGGATTTAAACACAGATATGTCAAGCTCCAAGGCCCATGTTCTTTCTACTCTTCAACACAGCCTCCTTTCCAAAAAGATCTTGGAGGGCTTAACAATGCGGACTGCAGGTAATTCCTCTCCTGTCAGACAAATGCCCACCTTCTCTTGGCAATATCATCTATCTCACTTAAAAGAGGTGTAGATTTCAACAGGAAGTGAGAGCTGACATTTATGTAACACTTCTTTCATCTTCCATTCAAGACTCAGTTTCACTTGCACAGTCCTTTCACAGAAACCATCTACATTATTTAAAGATATACTGAGATACATAAAATGACACTTGTATTCCAGAGATAACTCAGCCACTAATTAGCCGTATGACTTGTCACACATTGCTTTCCATCTCTGGGCTCAGTTTCTATGAAGTGAGGGGGTTGGATTAGAGAACCCATCTTAATTCTAAAATTCTATGCTTCTTTTAACTTAAAGTGGCTATTTAAAGGAATATTTACAATTTTCTTTTAATAAAAACTATTCAGTATTTCAAATTAACCAGACCAGCAAAAAAAGGATGACTTATGAAAAAGATGACTTATGACATCACTGGATGTCAGAAAACCCAACTTTTAGTTGAAGCTCTGCTACGTGTTCTTTTGAATCATATTAAGCACCTACAATGCATCAGACATTGGATTAGGCATTTTGAAGACAACAGAGAATAAGAAAGATAAGTCCCTACTCTCACAGTGCCCATATTCTAAAGAAAGAAGACAGGCGATAAATAAGCAAATAATAAGAAAAATATCAGGTAGTTGTAAAAGCTTACGGGAGGCAGAATTCTAAGGTGGCCTCTGAGACCCCTGCCCCTAGTGTACACAGACTTTCTCTCAGTTACTTAATTAAACCCTAATCTAGATGCTGCTGCTTAGATATTCTGCAGATATATTAAGGTCCCACCCAAACCAAGTGACTTTAAGAAAGGGAGATTATCCTTAGTGGGCCTGACTTAATCAGGTGAGCCTTAAAAGGAACGGGCTCTTCTCGGCAAGAGAGGGATTCCACATGAAGGAGACTCTGTTTACCTGGCTTCGAAGATGAAAAGGGCCATGTGGCAAGGAATGTGAGTGGCCTCTAGGAGCTGACAGGGGCCCTGGCTGACAGCTAAGAAGGAAATGAGGACATCATTCTACTGCGGCAAGGCATTGAGTCCCACCACCCTCACATGAAGGAAGAGGACTCCGAGCCCCAAATAAGAACAAAGGCTGGTCAACACCTTGATTTTAGCCTTGAGAGACTGTGCAGAGAACACAGTCATGCCACGCCCAGACTTGACTCTCACTACTTTATTCTAAGGGATCGGTAATCATCCTTATACAGCATGAAAAGGGAATGGTCTCTGGATGACTTTCTGTGTTCACCTTATTCTTATCCCACAACTACAGTAATCATGAAGACAGCTAACAGTCAGTTATACATAAGAACCAGCTCCTGTTCTGAGACAGACACAGACACACACGTGGGTGCGCATGCACACACACGTTTAATCTTCGCAACAACGCTGTGACGTAGGTATTATGCAGATTTGGTGTAACAGTGTCCGTTGAAACCAAAAGCAGTATCTAAAGCTGCAGCTCTGTCCCTCTATCTTGAGTGCTCTGTACCAGGCTTTCTGGAGTTTTAAAGTGTTAACAAAAAAGTTCTCCCCTTCTGGGAGATTTAGACTTCCTGCTTGGTTGGAGTTCCATTTGAAAACAGAATCTCAACTGCCACAGAATCACAAAATTGTTTGTGTAAGACCATTTAGCATTTACCCAACAGTAGGTTGGGATGTTACTGTCTAATACACAGTGAGCCAACACACGTGCAAAACAACAGTAATATGAAACAGGATGGCAGGGAGGTGCATCAGAACTGCTGGACCATAGCACGCAAGGTGGGGTGGCAGATGGTAAAGCTAGAAAGCTAGGGGCCAGGGCACAGAAGGATGCTTGGACTTGATCCTATAGACAGCAAATATTATCAAAGGGTTTTAAAAAGTGAAATAATGTCAGAGCACTCTGGCAGCAGTAAAGACTGGATTTTACTGGGTTGATAAAGCAGGCACACAGTCAGAAGGGAAAGAAACTTATGAGGTCACGTCTAGAACAATCGGTCACTGATTGTGGGCCCTAATAGCCAAAAATGATTCTCACGTTTTAACTTGAGTCCTTTGGATGGGTGCTGATGCTCCCACTGAGAAAATAAATACAGAAAATGGATCTGGAAAACCTAGACTCATTCATGTTTAAAATCTTTTGTTCACTATATCTGATTTTATAGATTAAAAAAACTGAGGTCGACAGACATTAAATACCCCAGGAGTAGGCAGCTGAACTTGAGCTTAAGTCTCTTGTCTCCTACTCTCGTGCTCCTTCCATTAATGGTAATGCCTTTTAATAAGTTTTACTTTGTATACTTTACAAACACATGAACGGAAATCAGAGGTTTTAAAACTAGAGAATTTCTCTTGCATATAATAACAAACTAACAATTAGGGCAGTATTTTTACAAAATAAGTTTTAAATACTCACTTCAAATTCTTTCACAAAATAACGGGTTTCACCTTGAATAACTGGTCTGTGATCTAAAAGCCTTGAATGAATTTCTCCAAGATCTATAAAGACAAAATGAAATTCAACATTAATCCATGCTAAGTGGCACAATCTCTAGCTTGTTTTAGTCTTCCCATTTTCCATGAATATTTGAAGGCTAAAATGTAGGTTAGACTATGAATAAGAGGAAATCTCATCCACAGGCGGTAAATTAATACAAGTACTTTTGAGAGCAATTTGGCAATATCTGATAAAGTTGAAGACATACATACTCAGCAATTTCATATCTAGGTAGGTAACCTAGAAAAGCTCTCACACAAATGAAAGAGATATTTATAAATATTTACTACAGCAGGAGTGTAATGTCAAAAGGAAACAACCTAAACAAACTCATACAAGAGAACACTACAAATCAGCAAGTAAAATGAACACACTAGAGTTACATTTATTAACATGCATAAATCCCACAAATATAACGTTGAACAAAAAAGCAAGTTTCAGAAAGATAAAGCCATTTATATAAACTTTAAAGATATGCAAAATATCACTACCTTCGGGGCACATACAGAAGCAATAAAACTATAAAGAAATGCAGGAGAACAAACAATCAACACTGATTTCAAGACAGCAGTTACCTGTGGGAGGAAGGAGAGCAATGCACTTGGAGACAAGTACACAGTGGGCTCTTAATGCTTATCTATTAAGATGGGTGGTGAGCATTCATTATAAGTCTCTATGCTTTTTGATAGGTCTGAAAAAGTCACAATTAAGGAAAAAAAGTTCTGAATTTTAACTGTTTTTGGTGACTCATTCTATTTATTCTACTTGTTAATAACTGTATAGTTTAAGTGGTAAAGCTCAAAATTCCTGGAGAAATTAAATCTCCAAATAAGAATATGTACCATTCATGTTCATTCACTGGTATAATCTGTTCCTCAAATTTTTTATTTTTGCAGACATACAACTGGGCACATTCCAATCGTCTATTTTATTGAGGTTTTTTAGGATACATCTTTGGAAGTATGCTAACTAAAAAAACAGAAGTATTACTTTTGCCTAAATCCTTCAATGGTTCATTACCCAGAACATTTCTAGTAGAAGATAATAGAAGTTCATTAAAAAAAAAAAGTGCTATGCTTAGTTAAGTTTGGGAAACAGATAAAACCTGGTTAGACAGGTTCCATTACCTGAGATCTTTTGGGAGCTTATAGTGTATTAACACAAATTACAAATGCCCAAGTGAGGGCCATTGTATGCAGAAATTTATAGACCTTATTTGACAAGAGAACCTACTCTGCAAAGAATATCTATTCGCATCTCAAGGAACACCAGTGTCTTTCAAACGGAGTTGGCTAAGAGGCTAAAGTCTGAGCCTCCCAGAAGCCACATAAGGTCCTCCCCAGTCTGGCTCCAACCTCACCTCCCCTGGCGGCAATTCTGAACTAGCTGCAGCTTTCCAAACACGCCATGCTGCCTCATGCATCCTTGCCACAGTTGATGCTACTGTCACCACCTGGAACCCTTCCCCAACTACTTAATCCTTGCTCTTCCTTCGAAACTGCTCAGATATCAAACTTCCTTGGAATTGTCATTTATTCTATCCAGCTTCCTCCTAGGTTTCAGGGAGTGCCCCTGCTTATGCTCCCAAAGCGCCCCTGGGCATAGACTGCGACCAAACCACTTACTACACTGCCCTGACATTCTACCCTCCTCTCGTGAGCATCTCAGAGACCAAATTACTTACACCATCCACAGAGGGCACAGGGGTCAACACGCATTTTTCTATATGACTGAGAAGCCATTAAGCTTTGTTGATTTAGGGAGATCTGCTTCTGTGGCCTGAGATAACGGGGATTTACTAAGCCTTTGGAGAGAAATTCATTTCTGTTTAGAAGTGGATAATGACCACTTCTACAACCCAAAATATGCTCCAAACTAAGAGAGTAAAGATTCGGGGGGAAAAAAAGGATTCTAAAATACATATTACCATAGAACTTGAGCCACTAACTAGTTCTGTTATGACACCACAATAACAAAACAAGCAGGTTATAATAATTCAGAGTTTGCAGGAATCCCAAGGATTACAAATAAATTCTCTAAGTTTCGTAATATAAATGTAAGCGACAGAGTTTCACGTAAGTCTAACTCTAGCCCTGCTACATGCAAAGCCTTCTTTTGTTGTCTGATATACAAGATAAAAGATACAAAATTTTGTTCTCCAAAAATTATTCTCTAATGTGGGAGTTAGACAAATATCCCTTCAAACAACAGACAGAGATAAGCACTTTAATGGAAGGTCAACACGCTATGTGACTATAAAGCAAGGAGAAATACAGTAAAGTGCAGATCTCTCACGATCTAATAAAAGGAGAAGTTTATTCTCTGGCCCTGAACTTGGAGGCCTTTAATGTAACATGTGGATCTTCACATATCGCAGAGAACAATTTACTGCATAGCAATTTTTCCTGGTAACTCCCACAGTGTCACCATACAGATGCTATTCTTCCTCACTACTTCTCAGTTCCATCCCCTTTTCCACCCCTGCTTGTCTCATTTGAACTATTCCAACAGTTAGTCATACCTTGCTATAACCCACTCCATATAGAGTCAATTGTCGTTATTTGCAGTAGTGATGTTTATAAAGTTGCCTCAAACACTGAACTAGCAAGTATTGAACTGTTGCTCCCAGAGGAAATATAGGGTTACGTTCCTGCAAGCCTCTGGTCACATTTTTGTCAACCAAACACTGCTTGTGTCACATACATTTGCTTACCAACATCCTTGGAAAACATGCCAATCTAAGTGCTGCAAATCTGCTCTTCCAATAACACTGTCTCCTGTATAACACTTAGTAGGTATTTTTAAAGTTCTTCCACAGCCTCCTGATCTGCAGAACTCGCTTCACCTCCAAGTTTAACATTTTTCACACTTTACCACCTTTGAAAGTGCCAGCCAGCACTAACCCACAAGTATAATAACATTTTCCCGACCCTTGGTAACTGAACATAAACTTCTTCAGCTTTCTGCTTCACAACAATGCTGTCCACTATACTTTCTTTACTGGTCATCATCTCATGAATCCACAAATTTAACTGCTTTTCCACCACACACTATAAATGTTACTTTGGTACTTTCCAGAGTGGCCTCACATCCAGATCAGTAAATTTCCTTCCTTTTTCTGGATTGTTGATTAACACTGAACACAAACTACGAAGCACACAGCACTGTAACTCATGCCTGAGAGAAACTTCTCTAATACAGGTACTTTCTCTGCAAGGCATAATGCAGCCTTCTTGCGCTTAGGAACACTTCAGCACTACATCTGGGGACCATTTTAAACAGCGAAATCACCAATAAAAAGCACAAAAATGCAAATGTGGCACTAAATAGAAAGCAAAAAGGATAGTTGTTTACAGTATGAGAGCTGAATCAAAAAGCAGAGTGTGGCCTTGTTCAATTTCAGCCAGGAATGTGTGCATAGGGAGACTGAAATCTCCACGTATGTGAGACAGACCCTGACAGCACTGTCAATATTGACTGTGGAGTCACAAATTCATTTTAGCAAGCAGACAAACTCACAAATACACAATGCACAAGAGGAAGATAGACTGATATCTGCCTGACTGCTCTATTTAAAATACAAATCTAACCACATGACTCGTACTTATAACTGCTGGAGAGTTTCCTGCCATTCAAGAAAAATTGCAATCTCCATAAAAAGGCAAGAAGTCTTCTATGGTCCGATTTTCACCAAACCCCACCTCTCTCAGAGTCACACTGCAGCAATATGTGTAGTTTCCCAAATATGCTAGGCTGCTTCAGGCCTCCATGCCCAGGCTCATGCTGTTCCAAACCAAGTCCAAAATACCCTTGCCTTCTTTTCTTAACTGCTAACACTTTATTCTTCAAGACTCAGATCAGACACTCCCTCCTCCAGGAAGCACCTCCTGTCTTCCAGTCCCAATCTCCAAACGCCCACCCATGGGTCAGAAACCCTCAAAGACCCGGGGCATAAGGATCAAAATCACTTCTTTATATGCTTCCCTTTCACCGGACTGTGGCAATAAAATTCAACAAATATCTGTTTACAAGTGATGGTCTTCAAATAAGATGAACTGAAAATAGATTTTCAGAACGATGAGTTAATGGTTCCATAAAAAAAGCCAAGGCAGTTCTAGACATATTTTCAATTACAACTCACTTTTGGATTAACTTGAAAAACTTGTTCAGAATTATCTTTTTTAAAAAAAGTACTACATCAAAATCAAAAACTTCTGTGCATCAAAGGATACAATCAGCACAGTGAAAAGGCAACCCAAGGAATGGGGGAAAATATATGCAAATCGTGCATCTGAAAAGGGGTTAATATCCAGAATGTATAAAGAACTCCTACAACTCAACAACAACAAAAAACAACTACCTGATTAAGAAATGGGCAAAGGACTTGAATAGACATTTCTCCAAAGATGATACACAAATGGCCAATAAGTAAATAAAAAGATGCTCAACATCACTAATCATTAGGGAAATGCAAATCAAAACTACAAAATACTACCTTATACCCATCTGGAGGGCCACTACCAAAGAAACAGAAAATAAGTGTTGGTTAGGATGTGCAGAAATTGGAACCCTTGTGCACTGTTAGTGAGAATGTAAAATAGTGTAGCCATTATGGAAAACAGTATGGCGATTGCTCAAAGAATTAAAAATAGAACTATCATTTGATCCAGCAATTGCAGTTCTGGGTATACACTCAAAAGAATTGAAGGCAGGAACTGAAACAAATATCTGCATGCCCATGTTCACAGCAGCCTTATTCACAGTAACCAAAACGTGGAAGCAACCCGAGTGTTCATCCACAGATGAAGGGATACACAAAATGTGGTATATATACACAATGGAACACTACTTAGCTTTATAAAGGAAATTCTGACACACGCTACAACATGGATGCACCTCGAGGACAATATGCTAAGTGAAATAAGCCAATCACAAAAGGACAAATACTGTATGATTTAATTTATATGAAGCACCTAGAGTAGTCACATCCAGGGAGAAAGTAGAAAGGTGGTTGCAAGAGGTAGGGGAGAAGGAGAGGACGGGGAGTTAGTGTTTAATTGGTTAAGAGTTTCAGTTTGGGAAGACGAGAAGGTTCCACAGACGATACACAAATGGCCAATAAGTACATAAAAAACGTAAAAAGATGCTCAACATCAGTAATCATTAGAGAAATCATTAGAGAAATGGGAAGATGAGATGGATGATGCTGATGGTTGCACAACACTGTGAACGTACTAATACCACTGAACAGTACATTTAAAAATGGTTAAGATAAATTTTGTTACATGTATTTCACCACAATTTTAAAAAAATTTAATAGTTCACTAAGATTGCACGTATAAACAATTACAATTTAGCACTAGCACCCATGCACCACTCCCGCACTCCTAATTAGATTTAAGAGTCAACCTGAAGTCTAGCAATAGCCACAGCCAGCTGTGCTGGGGCTGCCTACAATCTTGACAGATAAGGTTAAAATGAAATAGGCAGAGACGGAAAGATGTCATTCCCTGGGTGGTGCTGAAGGACTCTGGAAGCCTACAAGGGCTCCAACAATGCAGGACGGTGGGACTGGCAGGACAGGCATGGGGTTCAGAGACGACGGTGATGAGAAAGTGCAGTATCTAACCAGCAAAGATCTTGCTGCAGGAAACAGGGCTGTTGTGAGCTTTGGGAATCGACTCTAATTCAGGATCCGTGAGGATCCAGGCTTTAACTAGGTTGTAACTTTCTCCCAGCTCAAAGCAGACAGGACAAAGGGACATCTGTATATGTGTACGGCGCTTTAGGGCTTTAAAGACGCTTGCATATGTTGTCCCATTTACTCCTTGCATGACCCAGAAGCAGACAGGGTCACAGAGCGGGTAAAGCGAACGACCCAAAGTCACACAACCCCTAAGGGACCCGCCTGGGGGAGCAAGCCCTCCCAGACTCCCAAGCTCGGTGCTCTTCGCGTTACAGGTGGGTCTTGAGGCCGCGTCCAAAGCGGCTCTGCGTCCCGGGGTCCCGGGCTTGGGGAGAGAGAGAGGAGGCGGGCCCGACTGCTCCCACCCGGGGCTTTTTTGAGGAAGTAAGAGGGACTGGGTTGGTTGTTGTTACTGGGAGGCATCCGGCACCGGGAAACAGGCGGGCACGGGCCACGACTCCCCCAACCCCCACAAACGAGAGGCACCCCGGGGTCTGGAGGACGACGTGGGGCGCGGCCCCGGGTCACAGGTCGCCGCCTCGGAGGTGGCGCTGCGCTGGGATCCAAGAGGACGATAGCCCTACCACTCCGTACCCTTGATAATGAGGTGCGCTGGCGAGCCTGTAGTCCCTAAGGAGTCCCTCTTCTTGTCGCCGCCGCTCGTGGCGGCCTCATAACCCACAAAGGTCTCCGTCCCTCCACCACTCATCCCGACCAGCTCCTCCCACCCGCGGGCGCGTTGCGCCTGCGCAAACCTGCGCCGACCGCTTTCCAGGCACGGAGTTTAACGTCATCAAAGGGCGCCGGAGAAGCTGAGCCTACCCGGCGGGTGGTTCCGGTAAGGCTTCTGTACTATAGCCAGGGATGTGAACTGAGGAAGTTGATGCCGCCATGCTGGATTAGGGCAGATGCTGCGGGAATGGGAAGATGCCTAGAAGTTAGAGCTGAACTCTATTATTCCTCCTTAAACTTGCTAGAATTTATTTTGGTTTAGTGAGGTTGAAGGAGAAGGGATACAGTCACGGAATAATATTAGCAATGGTATAAATATGTCATTATCTACCACCAATCTTTTATAAAGCATTTTTGACGTGCATTGCCACGTTTGATCATCATAGCAACTCGGAGGAATAGTTTTATCATTTCTAACGAACAAATTAAGTAATTTGCCCAAATCACTTATCAGACCCATTCGTGCCAATGTGAGGAAAAAAATATCTGTTCTTGGTATTTGTATTTACAAAATTTCAACCAGTTGTTACCTGACCTAAGATTAAAATACATGTAATTACAGAAGGGACCGGTTTGCTATGCTCCTTTGAATTATCGTAGTCATGAAGAGACATCTACAAGGCTGACAGGTGTCTAACTGCTGCTCTTTGGCGAACTCCATAAAGTTCATCTTGTATTCTCAACAAGTCTTCTGCCTGTTGAGACAATATGAAAATTTGCTGTGGCTCCTTTGCCTCCTATGTTTACCCAGTGGTTCTTTCTAAGAATCATCTCTTACTCTCTCCTTTTTCCCTCCCCTCTTCTTGCACAGTCCTTACCCTCAAGGGTCTGACAGTCTTGTGCTGAAGAGGGAACATAAACCAACATGTACAATATATGGCTTATAAACGACAGGATGGAGGAAGGTGCAGCAAACGTATGGGACCCCTGGGGGTGAGAGGTGGCCAGGAAAGACTTCCCAGAGGAGGCCTATATTTGTCGTCAGACCTGAAATGAAGAGATGTTAGCCATGGGGGTGGGGCGAAGATGGAACATGCAGTATTCTAGCAGAGGAAATATCGAGCCCAAAGGCAAAGAGGCATTAAATAGATGAATTAATAGATAAAATGTAAACTTAGTTAATTGCAGTTTGTTGGGTCTGACTTCTAACCTTTCTAGTCTTACTTCCATTTCCCTAGCTTAGTATCAACCTTTAGAAAACATAATTATTTTTAAAGCCCTTCATTATTCTCCCCTTTTCTAGGCACTTTCCTTATTCAAGTTTTCTTCTGCACCTGCAAGACTAAATTTCCTGTAAGCTTGTCTTCTTATTGTCTTTGAACAACTGTACTTCTCACTATAGTTAGAAGGTTCACTATAGTGGTGTGAGCTTCTCCCACATTAATGTGGCTGTTAAAGATGCAGATTCTGGGTTCTGTCTCCAAAACTACTGTTTCGGTAGTTCTGGGGTAGCTGCTACCTCCCCTTATCCAGTTGCTGATTGACTATGATACAAGTGATAAAAGAACTCAGGATGCGACAGTTAAGACTTTGGAACCAGACAGAATTAGGTTCAAATTCTGGCTGAGCCACAAGCTTGCAGTTTTTTTTCCTGTAAAATGGCAATAAAATATCCATCTTGTAAGGTTGTTGTGATGATTAAAGAAGACAATACCTGTAAAGAACTTAGTATGGTGCCTGGCACATGGCAAATGCTCAATAACTGTTATTATTGTTACAATAATGTCCTCAATCTCCTTTTAAAGCCCTGTATAATCTGCTTTCATTCTCCAGTCCACTTTTATCACCCACCGCTATAATATTTTGTACTTGTTTAGCACTTTACAATTTACAGTTGGATCTTTCAGCCCAGCCATTAGCCAGCTGAATGCAGTCACATGCACTGCAGTGGAGCTGATACCACCACATGGAGCCAGAAAACTGTTACCGAACCAGGCTTATTTTGCCCGCCACACAGTATGCCAATCAGTGAGATGATGAGTTTTGCAGCAGAGAAAGGGTTTATTCACAAGGCAGCCAAGGGAAGAGATGGGAGAATGAGCCTCAAATCTGCCTCCCTGAAAACGGGGATTCCAGATATTTATGGGATAGAGGGGCAGAGTGGTCTGAAGTGTGGGGATAGATGATTGGAGGTAAGGAAAAGTGAGGTATTTGATGATCTGTGCAAACACAGTCAAGCTTCATTGTGCTTCATAGGACACATGTTCGCAATACGGCAGCGTTAGCATGATCTGAGGGTGCAGTTTTCAGCTCCTCTGATGTCAAAAGGTCACCTATCAGACATTTGCGCAGGCCCAGTTTATGGGTCAGTGGTCTCAACCAGCCTGAACTGGACAAGGAGTCGATTCTCAGTTCCTGAAAAACAACCAAAGCACCCGTTACCATGGTGACCCAAATGTCAGAGATACTATCTATAAGGAACCTAGTGGGAGTCTGATAATGTATTACTTATCTACAGGACTTTTAAGAGTAATCATTCATGGCTGTCTCGCCACTGGTTTCAAAACTGCCTAATGAAGTATTGTGAGAAATTATACATTTTTGTTGTTTTAATCCACTAAATTGTGTGTGTGTTTAAATTATGCCCACTTCTCATAGAAAGGATTTACAATGGCCTGTAATGATCCATATACTCCCAGCTGACGGCGCTATAGTTATCAGATAGCAGAACCATGGTCAGAACACCGGTCTGCAGACTT
Organism: Equus caballus; assembly: GCF_041296265.1. NCBI lineage: Eukaryota > Metazoa > Chordata > Mammalia > Perissodactyla > Equidae > Equus > Equus caballus. The sequence continues at coordinate 9,704,912 of NC_091703.1, forward strand.
CAAGGCTGGTGCATTCCAGTATAGCAAAGCCCAGTCACCTAGGCAGGTCTTTCTACCATGCCAGGCATTATTTCTGCCTCTTTCTTTTCAGATGACCCCTTCCTGGAATGCCTTCCTTGCGCCCTCTGCCTATAAACTTTATTTATGTTGAAGAACTTGGCTGATCTTTGTCCCTGATTCCTGGGAGATAACCTCTAAATCCTTGGAATTTCCCCACTGATAGGAGTGTCTTTGTTATTCATGGTGGGCCTGAGTTTATACTAACAAGGTCACTTATTTGGGCCCCTGAAATGTTTTCAAGGTTGGGGCTGGCCATGCCTGAAAGACCAACATGTGATTAAAGGGGTGGGGCTTTGACCTGTAATCATTAAACTTCCACAAGAAAACATAGGCAGTGCACTCTTTGACATCAGTTTTAGCAGCATATTTTCCAGTACCATGTCTGACCAGGCAGGAGAAACAATAGAAAAAATAAACAAGTGGGACTACCTCAAACTAAAAAGCTTCTGCACAGCAAAGGAAACCATCAACAAAATGAAAAGACAACCTAACGACTGGGAGAAGATATTTGTAAACCATATATCAGATAAAGGGTTAATATCCAAAATATATAACGAACTCATACATCTCAACAACAAAAAAACCTAACAATCCAATTAAAAAATGGGCAAAAGATCTGAACAGACATTTTTCCAAAGAAGATATACAGATGGCCAACAGGCACATGAAAAGATACTCAACATCACTATCAGGGAAGTGCAAATCAAAACTACAATGAGATATCACCTTACTCCTGTCAGAATAGCTATAATTAACAAGACAGGAAATAATAAATGTTGGAGAGGATGTAAAGAAAAGGAAACTCTCATATGCTGCTGCTGGGAGTGCAAACTGGTGCAGCCTCCATGGAAAACAGTATGGAAATTCCTCAAAAAATTAAGAATAGATCTACCATATGATCCAGCTGTTCCACTGCTGAGTATTTATCCAAAGAACATGAAAACATGAATGCATAAAGATATATGCACCCCCACGTACATTGAAGCATTATTCACGATAGCCAAGACTTGGAAGCAACCTGAGTGCCCATCAAGGGATGTGGTATATATACACAATGGAATACTATTCAGCCATAACAAATGATGAAATCCAACCATTTGTGAAAACATGGATGGAATTTGAGGGTATTATGCTAAGTGAAATAAGTCAGAGGGAGAAAGTCAAATACCATATGATCTCACGTATAAGTAGAAGATAAAAATAACGACAAACAAACACATAGAAACAGAGACTGGATTGGTGGTTACCATAGGGGAAGGGTGGAAAGATGAGGGGGAAAGGGGTGATTTGGGATGTGTGTGGTGATGGATTATAATTAGTCTTTGAGTGGTGAACATGTTGTAATCTACACAGAAATCTAAATATATGACAATGCACACCTGAAATTTATATAATTTTGTAAACCACTATTATCGCAATAAAAAAAAGAATTAAAAATAAAATAAAATAAAGAGTTGGGTCTTTGAGCCACAAAATATCAGCCTTACCTCTGGAGAGGAGAGGAGGGCTTGAGATTGAGTTCAGTCACATGGCTAATGATTCAATCAATCATGAAATTTCATGTAATCGAACCCCAATAAAAACCTCTGGACACTGAAGCTTAGGTGAGCTTCCTGGTTGGTAGTCATATATTGATGTGCCAAGAGAGTGTAGACACATAATGAGGACACGGAAGCTTTGAGCTTCGGACCCTCTCAGACCTCACACTGTGCATCTATTCATTTGGCTGATCTTGATTTGTATCCTTTACAATGAAACTGTAATCATAAGTACAGCACTTTCCTGGGTTCTATAAGTTGTTCTGGTGAATTATTGAAACTGAGAGGGTAAAGTGAGAACCCCCGAAATTTGTAGACAGCTCGACAGAAGCACAGGTGGCTTGGGAACCCCGGAGCTTGTGGCTAGTGTCAGAAGTGAGGGCCATCTTGTGGAGGGTGGTGCTAACTCCGGTAGTCAGTCAGAATTGTGTTATAATTGAACAAACACTTACCTGGTACTTACGACATGCCAGATCATGTTGGAAATGCTCTACATGTATTAATGCATTTAATCCTCATGGCAGTCCTTCAAAGTAGGTATTACTATTATCCTCATTTTACAGATGAGGAGGTTGAGGCATGGAGAGGTTAAATGACTGCCCAACTTGTATGGGGCAGAAACAGCTTTGGTCCCTATTTAAGTGTTTAAGGTTAGGTGGTGGGTGAAGAGAGTGGGGAAGGGAGATCTGGAGAGAAGGAAGAGAGAAGCCTTACTGACTCAGGCCATAAGAGCTTTTCATTTTCTCATTCAAACATGTTTAACAAGTAAGTATTGAGCACTTTCTATGAGCTGAGTGCAGTGCTAGGAGTTGGGCTACAGCGGTGAGCAAGACTGACTCAGCCTTTTCGTTCTCTCACGAGGCTACGGTCCACCACAGGGGACAACATTAAATCATTATACAATTACTTTTCTTTATAGCCTGTAGATACATGTTCTACCTGTTTGGTTGTATTGTGCTGCACAGTACTGAGTTGCGTTGTTCTCTGGGATGCTCAGGTCGTGTCTGCCTCTGTTTCTTTCTCCTCTTTAAACTGTAGCTCAGACAGTGAAGAGTGAGAGAAGAGCCACATTGGTAGTGCTGATCTGCCCTACACCTTTGGCTGGGGCTGGAGCTGGGGCTGCTATGTGTGTGTCCTTGGTCTTTGTCCCATGGAATCTCGCAGTTTTGAGGCTAAAAAGGACTCTATATCATTTCCTTGAAGGTCTTATCTCTTGTTGTCTCTGGATTGATGAGATTTTTGTGTATTTTTTAATTGGAACTTTTATTGAGATAATTGTAGATTCTCACCCAGTTGTAAAACATAATACAGAGAGATTCTTTGTACACTTTGCCTAGTTTCCCTCCAATGGTAACATTTTGCAAATGTTAATATCACAACCAGGATATTGACGTTGATGCCATCCACCAATCTTACACAGATTTCCCCAGTTTTACTTGCACTCACTGTGTGTGTGTATTTAATTCAATACAGTTTTATCACATGTGTAGGTTTACGTATCCATCGTTGCAGTTAAGATGTTGAATGGTTCCAAAGCCATAAGGATCCCCCACAGTGCCTTTCTGTAACCACACCTACCTTCCTCACTGTCCTGCCCCAACCCCAGGCAACCTACAATGTATCCTCTAGTTCTAAAACTTTATTTCAAAATATTACATACATGGAATCATACGCTAAATATTTCTCCTGTTTTTAATAATAGATGTTCCCACCTTTATAGCACTCTATACAAGATCATTTTTCAGAGTCTTTCAATGTCAGACACTTTTAAACTGGTGTTTTTGCTGTAAACATCTTTGCTGCAAACGGTTTTGCTGCATAGCTAATTGTCCATAAGGCAATTTTGCTATAAAAGATAAAATGACTGGTTGACAGATTTTTGTTTTATCGTCTCACTTCTCCACTGATGAACTTCTCACAGTTATTCCCAATTTTGTATGATAAATCTTAGCCAGCCCTCAATGGTCTATACAGTGACAAGTAGATATGATGGCGGTGGTGATCTTAAAATAGTTAGCATTTCTTCCAGTTAGTGACATTTATTGATGGCTTTATCGAGCTGACAGATGATGATGATTTGCCCCAAGAGTTGGTTTCTTATTTTGAAACACACTACATTGGAGGAGAAAAACAGGGCCGAGGGCTTTTTCTTTGAGGGCACTGAGTTGAACCCATGTTTCGCACAGAAGGAAGACAAGTGCTTAGATATAATCCACAAGAAATAAATAAAATCAGTTCTTTGTGCAGTATTGCCATGAATCTACAAACATACATTTTATGTGTATTCAAATATTTTGTATTTTGCAATAAAGTCTTTTTAACTTTGTTATTCATTTTTTCATGGTTCATTATGTCCTTTTAAATTAATGGCCCTCTTTTATTCTTTGTGATTTTGTCTTTTACAGCAAAATTGCCTTGAGGCCAATTGGTTGTGTGGTGGAAATGCTTGAGGCAAAGATGCTTATGGTGATAGTACCTAGGACCTTTTAAGCTATGGAATTATAAAGGGATTTTTGCAATTATTGTGCTTTCTGAGAGTTAAGACATAGAAATCATGGAAATACTGTTAATTTAGTAGAAGTTCTAACTTCAGGGTAAATTATTTGCTAACTCCATATTGAATCTAATGAAAATTAGAAAATAAAAATAAAATGAATATTTAATTACATACATATTGAGAACATAATTGAAATTCATTCATTAGTATAAACCCAAGCATAAGCATAATTAGGGGAGGGGACTCCTGAATCTATTTTGTTTTTTATCAAATCCATGCAATTTCCTCTGGAACGTTTTCTGTTGGCATTATTGTTTATCCCCTTTTGTCTAACCTATTTTTGAAGCAGGTTAAAAGAATTAAAAATGGAAGAAACTGATAAAAGCAAAGGAGGGAAAAAAGTAGAGGGTCTTTTGGGGTAAGCTACTAAATGTTACTGCATGTTAATTTCATGAAGTTTTGGAAATGCGTCTGGCACCCCAGGCCTGCGGGGCCGTTTGGTGGGAAGTAGGACACTGTGTACTGGCATGAGTGGTCTTCTCAGTGGCAGCAACTTTATGATCCTGCACTGAACCTTCCTGTACTGAATCCTACTTGTTCCACTGAGATACGCTTCAGGTGTAAGTACATCACCTGGAGAACACACCGTGCTTTACTGCAAGAGCCATTATGGAGAGAAACTGTGCTCCTGTGACAGGGCCAACCAGTAGGAACGTGGCGTGCTCCATCACCACACTGGTCACACCTTCAGAAAATTTGACTCAGCTTCTCACAAAGACAAAAGCACAAGCTTTTGGATGAAAGCAGCTGCTCTATGTCTAAGTTCACCTAAGCTTCGGACAGGTGTAGTGTAGTGGTTCTTATGGGGTGGTCACCGCACCAAACCTCTTGAGTCAGAAACTCATATTGGGGCCCAGAAATCTGTGGTTTGAGAAGCCTCAGGTGATTAGGATGCATGTTAAAGTCTGAGAACCACTGCTTTAGTGCAATGTCTATTACCCATGCCCCAACCTTCTGACAGTGATAGTCAACTCCACAGTTCTTTTATCCAAGTGACAAGGCTCAAGTCCACGCAGAAAACAGTCAGAACCTCGCAACTGGTGAGGCCAACCAGAGGGTTAAAAATCTCTAAGGCCCTTTAAGGTAAGGGGGTGTGTGTGTGTGTGTGCGCGCGCGCGCGCGCATGCGTGTGTGCACATGCGCATGTCCGTGCATGTGTGCGCACGCACTGCAGAAAGTCAGGAAAAGTGGGGCAGTGGAAGAAGGATAGCCTCCCTTGCGTGAACAGACTAGTTTGTGGACTGCACCAAAGAAACTTTGGAATTTGTAATCAGATGGCTGGAAGTTTGTGGTCTTGGTCAAAGGAAGCCTGCAGCCCTATTGTTTAGAGCTATGCCTTGTCAAATTAGTTGTGTGGCTACTGTATTTCAAGCTTAATGTGGACAGACAGGCCTGCCAGGCACAAATTTTTCAAGCAGATGATGTTAGGGAGGACAAAAATTATCCACTGCAAGACTTCGAGGACAGATGACACTCAGCAGGAATGGCAAGCCAAATCTGCAGGATCCATAATACAATTGGCCAGCCCTAGGGACCCAGCCTCTTTGAAGTGGAAGAGACAGCACGAATGAGCCATCAAATTAACTCACCAGGCTGGAAAAGATGCAAAGCTTTCATTCTCCCCACAAAGAAACTGAAGTTTAAAAGATGAAAATATTCCTAAAGGAATCACGATAATAGAAGCAGAAATCCATGAGACGTAATAGTAAAAATGGCCAACACCTCAAAATCTCCTGACTTCCTGTCTGCCTTCTTTTGGCCGCTCTTGTAAGTGAAAGATGAGTTTTGCTAGATTAGGTAGCAGTTGGAATGAGTTTTATTCACCAGCAGTATGGGGAATAAAGGCAGAGCCTGCAGGAATGTGGGCTCCAGCAACAAGTAATCATTATTGCAAAATCAAATTCCCCATCTCATCTCTGATATACCTGTACGTAACCCTAGAGCTGAGCTTCACCATGTTATAAATCCAGCATACAAGTCATGGAGCAGTGGGATATAGAGCCCCTTGTGTATCTAAAAGCTCTGCCCATCAAGAGAGATATATGATGGTAACTTACTCCTCATTGCTTTTGCAATAAAATTCACCCAGAGCTCCAGGAAGAGTTGGGAATGTAATTCAGCTTCAATAAATCACGACTAAAATTAAGATGGCCAGATATGTAGCAGCCTGTTCAGGTGTATGGAGAATTTGAAATTTAGTGCCCTGGTAATGGGTTGGAGCAGATTATCTAATTATGGAGAGAAAGAAGAAATATTGCTCTCTGGGGTAAAAAGCTAAATGCTCTAATCCATTAAACCACCACATCTCTGCCAAAGCTGGATGAATATTAAAGTTTGTGTAACATCTGACTTTTTTTAAAGGAATGAAGTCAAATGTTAGAAAAAAAAAATATGAATGAAAAAGCTATACTTCACCATAATTCTAATTTGATTACTGGTCAAATACTTGTGTTTTTTGTCTTTCGGTATGATGTACATGTGCCTGATTATAATAGAGTTCTAGTCTTTCCTAACTATCTGCTTAAATTTTTATCACTACGTCTTAAAGCTATTCTGGAAGGATTTTCAGCAGGGTTCTTGAATGATGCACCGGCAGTGGGTGATCTTCCTATTCATTCCACTCCTACTTTCCTGCCTTCATCCTGCAGGAAACCTAATGTGCCTGTTACTGACTGGGTAACTGGCTTCGGGTTTAACTGGGCGGAGCCAATGCAGGACCTGTGTTTCACAGGGAGGAAAAATGAGAATGCCCACATAGCTGTTAAAAACCTCAGTGCAATAATTTTATTGCTGAATCTGGATAATAAACTCTACCTGGAAGTTGGGTCATGAATGCATGATTATGTCTTTCTTGAAATTATGTCACTTTTTCTACCACATTGTGATAGCAACTACTTGAAGGAGATTTACCATCACGGAGCTCCACAAAATACCTCACGATGTCTTGGATGCTTTGGGTATAACTGTGCCTAAAGACAGATGGCCTTTGATATAGCCTCCAGTTCTATTATTTCTATTTGTTTTAAAATCAGTATTTATTTTTTTATTATTTAAAAAATTTTTTTAAAGATTTTACTTTTTTCCTTTTTCTCCCCAAAGCCCCCCAGTACATAGTTGTATATTCTTCGTTGTGGGTCCTTCTAGTTGTGGCATGCGGGACGCAGCCCTAGCGTGGTTCGACGAGCAGTGCCACGTCCGCGCCCAGGATTCAAACCAACGAAACACTGGGCCGCCTGCAGTGGAGCGCGGGAACTTAACCACTCAGCCATGGGGCCAGCCCCGTAACCAGTATTTATTTTAATTAATGAAAAATTCATAGATCGTCGACTGAAGAATGATCCTTCCCTACTTGGAACTTTTTATCTGTTCTTGAAAGTTGCATGTGGAATAAGGAGACAGGGCCGTGGATCCTGTCAGGGCAGTCAGGTCAACCCCAGTACATAGTATGGTGACCGATTATGTCCTCTAACTCTGAAACTGTACAACCCTTATTGACTGGCTCCAGGTATGGTCTAATTGAGGTGTTGGTCAGCGTTTGGGTTAGTCTCTGTCTCCACTTCAACTCCTAGATTAACATGAGATGATGCGAATGTTGTAAAGTGTCTGGGACAGAGCCCAGAACATAGTAGACGCTCAGTATGTGGTATCTGATTATTTTTATTTACTTTCAAAGAATGCTGAGTGGCTGGCAGCCGTCCAAAGAAGCTTGCCGTTTGAGGAATTTGTTCACAGACCATTGGATTGCAAACTCTATGAGGGCGAGGATGTAATGGTGCTATCCCCAGAGCCCAGCAGAGAGTCTGCTACACTGGAGATACTAAATAAATATTTGAGGGATTATTGAATGATCAGCCCTGCAGGCTTCTGGGAATTATAGAAAGAAAATGGTTGGAAAGGGGCATTCGCTTTTCAGAAGGAACAGCATGCACAAAGATGGCCCCACTTTGTTTTAAAGGAGTTTCATTGTCTTTAGAAAAAAAAAAAATAGTATGGTCCCTTTCTCCAAACAGCTTGAGAGACGTGAGGACCAGAGATTTTTAAACTGGGAAGTCATACGATGAATTCGTGTTTTATCAAAATCACAAGATGCTCCGCCAGGTTGTCTTATCTCAGATGGACTCATGTTGAACAGCTGCCTCACGGATCGCAGGTGGGAAAAGACATAAGAATCCGACTTTATAAAATTGTAGGGTTTGATTTTAGTCTTCCCTGGCGGTTTGTCCTTTTCTGATCACTTTGTGTGTGCTAGGCACTGTGCTAGGTAATTTTTATACATTCTCACTGCAAATCAGTAATGAGGTCAGTTACGTTTTCCTCTATTTCATAAGAGGAATTTCATGTGCAGTGACTTATCTAAGGTCTCACAATTAATATATGGTGAGGCGATGTATTTTATCCCACTTTTTAAAAAAACTGCTTTAGTGAGCTGTAATTCATATATCACAAAATTACCTATTTAAAGTGTACAAGTCAGGGGTTTTTAGCATATTCAGAAGTGTGCAATCATCTTCTATTCTTGAAATTATGTACATATTTGCTTTATCCAGTGCCCAGGACAGCTTTTTCTAAGGTTGGTGATAACTAATTTCACAAGGTGATCAAGCAGAACTTTACTGGCACACTGGTAAAATGGCTCACAGGTTCAGTTTTAGCCAGATGCCCGTCCGAATCCCAGCCCCGAGACTGGTTGTGTGACCCTGGGCAAGTTCCTTAACCAATCTGTGCTTTAGGTTCACTATCTGCAAAAAGGGGATAGTAAGTCAAGGAGGGAATTCACTTAAAGCACTTACAATGATGCCTGATGCCTACTAACTGCTCAATAAATGTTAGCTATTATTGTTGTTGTTAAAAGTGTAGTAACAGATCCACATAACTCTGAATATTTCAGGATCCTGAAATAGCTTCTCAATCATGAAAATTGTGGTCACTGAAAAGTATTTATTGTATGCTAATTCTCTGCCAATTGATGACCCATGGAATGTCAACAATTTACTAATGAAATTTCTTTTACAACTTGATTATTTGGCATTCAGAAGGTATCTTCCCATTTAAATACTACCTATTGTGACACAGACAGCTAGCTGCCTACCTAATCTCCCTTTGATCCTTCTTTCTCATTGACAGAGCACAGGTTTTGATCTGTATGGCATGTGTGGGGTAAGGGAACTGTATTTTTGCCCTCCCTCCCAGTTGAGATGACCAAAGATATGTAAATAGATATTGCTGATCAAGGCTTCCAAGAAAGGTCCTTCAAGTGGACTGACTTCGGTGGGAGAGGAGTCTTTCTGCCTTCTTCTTTTCCTCCTTCTCGAGGTCTTGATCATGGACTTGTTGTCTGGAGCTCCAACAGCCATCTTAGACCATAAGCTGAACTTGAGAAAGAAACTACTTGTTCAGTATGGCGAAGCAGAAAGATGGGAGCTGCATGCTGCATGCTTAATATCAACCGTGGACTGTCTATCTTCTTTTACATGAGAGAAAAACAACCCACTTTAATGTTACTTAACTCTTCTGCTATTTACAGCTGTATCTAATTGCAGTTCACACTTACACTTTCCTTGGTCAGCTCAAAATGGACTACAGTCTTTCAACAAACACTTTTCAAGCATCTACTGTTGTGTGCCAGTCATTGTTCTGAGGGCTGGATATGCAAGGGAAAAAGACAGTCTCTCCTCTCAAGGAACTAACAGTATGGTGGAAGAGACAGAAAATCAAACATAGTACAATGATGTTCGTGCCAGAATCGGGCGTGGGAGGGGACAGGTTGGTCAGGATAAACTTGACTTTCGGGAGGACGTGACAAAGTTGAAGATTGAAGAGGTTATCAACAGAGAAGGAAAGGGCATTTCAGGCAGAGAAGCACCTGACAGCAATGACCCGTGATGCCCAGTGGCATTTCTCTGAGGAAATAATTGTTTCAACTGAGATACTGAGAACATTATCTCACCTTTGCCTACAGGAGCCAGGTCTTTATCTTTTTGCCATCCCCTCATCCTCTAAGACCTACGTTGGTGGCGGGTCGTAGCTCCAGGTAATGTCTGCTGCAGAAATGTTATGCACTTCATTAAAGAACTGACTAGCAGATGTAAGGATTCAGAGGATTAAGCCTCAGACCGTAGAAGGGGGAAGAGGGGACATTTGGCAAAGAGGCACAGAGGTGTCTTTTTGCCCTTTCCTCACAGCTGACCTAACCTGAAGGAAAAGAATGAAATGGTTGGGATGGGAAGGCTGGGTAGCCCATCTGTTGTCGACCATGTCTGTCCCGCTCACCTCCTCCTGGAGTGCAGGGGCAGATGAGAAACGTGTTCAGGGGAAGGAGTAATTTGCAGTAGTGAAACAAAATGTGGACTGCTTACAGCAGACCCTGCTGGGGTGGCGATTTGCATGAACAGTCACAGACTGGGCCTACTTCTGTCGCACACATCCCGACTCCCGAGATTAGCTGGAGTCCTCTAGTCTCTGAATATGCAAATACAAGTTTACAGTTTCTAATTTACAGGCCATTTTATAAAATTAAAAATGCTCCCAAGGGCAATGAATTGTGAAATCTCATCCTGTAAAAACTGTTTTGTTCTATTACCGTATACTCACATACATGGCTAATGAAATCTCTTGACTAACATGAAGGACAAAAATGGGGCTCTTACAAACAAAAGGAGAAACTTTTACTGAGAGCCATGAGCTAGATGTTATCCTTTAATTCTCAGAACAGACAGTTATCTTTACTTTTACATTTCATTTTTATTTTTACAGATTAAGAAAATATGGTTAACTGATTTGCTTAGGGTCATACAGCTAGTAAGTGATAAAAGCAGGACTCAACCAGAGGGCTGTATATTTCCCAAGTTTCTGCTCTTTCCACTTGAATTTTGAATTGTATACTACTTAGATTCAGCATCAGCACCAAAATATTAAATAGTATTAAACAGTAAAGTGCTCAACAACTATTTTTCTTATTATTTGTAAGTATATAAGCTCTTTAGTTCTCAATAATTACTTACTTATTCACTCAGCCCACAAGAGTTATAAAGTGTATATATTTGTTACTAAAGTGTCTCTTTTTACATAGTGCTTCAACAGCAGCCCTTCTATGAGAGGTGGCTTTTAGTTTAGAAAAATCTAGTAGTTATCAAGTGCAAGATTAGTGGGACAGTGGGAATTTCCCATCTCTTTTTAGCTACTGCATATTCCAGTAAACCAACAACAAGAGAAGAACCATCAACACAGGGACTCCATCTTATTCCAGGCCCCTCTAGGGCAGTTCAGTAGTTAGTTTCACCTCAATGAATACTGACTAAAGGAAAGAAAGAAACAAAAAGGTTTTTTCAACCACGTTTACTGGCTCACATAAATATATGAAAACAAATCCATCTGTCTTCCCTTTCGGTATCCTTGGCACAGTTTATTACAGTTCTTAATAAACAAACTACTGTAAATATCCATAAGGGGAAAATGAATTGTAAAATACGAAAAAAGAGGTCAATAAATAGCCAAATATGTCAAACATTGAAAGGACTATTTTTTTAAAGATTAAACACTGATTTGCAACTTTTACTAAAATAAATTTCATCTATAAAAACAAGGTAATTTATTACTTGTTCTCAACTCAAATTTTGACAGCAGTTGAATTTTTACAGAAAAAAATTGCAAAAAATTTCAACTAAAGAGCAAATCAAACATTGGGACACAATTTTATACTTTAAAAATTCTATCAACTTCAACAAATAAAGAATGACTGCATATCAATTTCTGTTAGTCCTCTGGTCCCGAATACGCTTTCCATTTAAATATTTTAATCACTCTTCTGTACAGCATGGAGGGCTTCTAGTGGGAATTCGTATATAGTCTGTTCTTGATGAAGACAACACTAGACAGATGTTGCCTGATGCCTGGATAATGCTGAATGTGACAAAACCAGCGAGACACATTAAGATACTTCTCCTTTTCTTGAACTGTCAGGTCAACCTAAGTAGAGATTAAAAACACACACACACACACAACACAGACATTACATAAGCAAAACTATTAATATCATTTGAGTAGGAGATAGAAATTGGAGAAAAAAAAACAGTTCTCAAAGCCAACATATTCAGATAGCAGTCAAAAATTTTAGCCACTTGGACGAGCTATCCATTTGTTTAATGCTTTTATGTACAGTTCAAAACCAGATGTGCTTTCTAGGGAAATCTCAGGTTTTCAACAAACGAAAAATTTACATTAAACCAGGATCTAGAAGCCCAAAGAGTTTGTTTTTTACTTTACTGGAAAGGAAAACAGGAGAAAAGAAGAAAAAGAATGGTTTACTGCTATCCAACATACCAAACGCGAAAACATTATGTAAACTGAAATATTATACATTCATGGATGGCTGCTCTCTATATATAGACTACTACTTCCTTTCTGCTAAACTCTGGGGGAAAACTTTACGCAAGAAGAGAATGACCTACTTAATTTTAAGTGATTATTACTTAATACAAGAAGGAAGGGCTATTTCTAGCGGCATATGCCTCAGATGAACAACAGACCTTCTAAACTGTTTGCAATAAAGCTGAACTCTATCTTTAGTGGATGTAGCAGTTCAGAGAATTTACTATCAAGCTTCAGAATGCCCAGAGATTTGGTCAGAGAAAAATGCAATACAAACAGTTGGTGCCTATCATTTCTCTGGGCTCAGGCTCCAAAGAAGGTGACTCAGACTTTTGTCTAAGACCAAGCTTGGACTGGAACCATGAAGAGTTGCCAGGTAAAACGAAAGCCAGCAGGGCAGTAGCTCAGCCACGGCCATGTGAGAGTGGTGCAGACCCTCAGCATGCTGTTAACTCGCTATTTATTTAGCAGATATTGCAAGTCTGTGTAAAACTGACAGGAATGTTTACATAGAAAAAAACCTCAGTCACCCGCATGTGGTTCAAACCCATTAGCAGTCTGCTTGTTGGAAGGCACTTTTAGTGAGATGGGTGTCCTGTGGCTTCAGAATTTAGCATATCCTTGTGCCTACAGGCAAATATTCTGCTAAATTACCAGGTCAACAAAACTAAGAACAAATCACTCTAGTATGCAATAGTTTTACAGAATATAAAATAGTATTAACAATACAATTAAAAGGTAGACACAGTACTTTCTCAATAAATGTTTAACTGAGCTCATATTTTCATTTTATATTTACTATAAGGCAACTTAAAAAGAAAAGTTGAGGGGCCAGCCCCATGGCCGAGTGGTTAAGTTCCTGCGCTCTGCTTTGGTAGCCCAAGGTTTCACCGGTTTGGATCCTGGGCGTGGACCCAGCACCGCTCATCAGGTCACGCTGAGGCAGCATCCCACATGCCACAACTAGAAGGACCTACAACTAGAGTGTACACTGTGTACTGTGGGACTTTGGGGAGAAGAGGCCAAAAAAAAAGAGAAAAATTGACAAGTCATCCTGCCTTCCTTTTTGCCTTTATGACATTAGGATACTATTGTATCAATATCTGATCTTTTAACATTCTCTTGGGTGGTCTAAATGTTTATTTCTGTTGGCCTAGTTTACCTAAATTATTAGCAGTGAAAGTCTCACTGTTTCTGTTACATAAAAATTTAAGTCCTACACAAGCTGCTATATATACATATATAGCAAATTATAACAATAGACTCATCTTGTTTAAGGGGCTGTCAGGTGGCTCTCAGAAATACATTATATAACTGTTTCACCTACAATATAGTTAGTCCATGGCATGGAGATAAAAAACTAACACATTAGTCAAGAAAATTGGTCAAGAATGTCTTTTTTTTATGCAGAAGTTACTTTTTATTAAATGAGAATTCTTGATTTCACATATAAAGAACTACATTACTCCTAACTGTCTGGTGTGCTATATATAGAAGGCACTTAACCACTGAGGAATAAACTGAATATCAGTTTATATTTGTAAAAGAGCTCACTTTTTGTTCTTTTTCTAAATCTTTACTATATGTGACCTTAGTCACATACATAGTTTTTCAAAGGAAAAGACTTTTAAAAAAGCTCAACCACTAGTAAACAGCTGCAAACCTACCAGGCAATGGGAGTGAGTTTTCATAAATAAACAAATAAATTTCAAAATCAACTTCGGTGAACCTTTTTACTGATAGTTAAAGCAAACAGAAGTAACAAGCTTTACTCCAACTTGATTTCATGACAGCTGCTGAGATATGATGATTCAAATCTGACCACTTTTCTAAACAATTTAGCGTTTTCAGAATTCTTTCACTATAAAACGTCTCCACTCAGCACTTCTGTGAGATGCCATTTTTTGGAATGAATTAAAACACACTGAGAGGAAAGCATCTGCAAATGCTAAAGTACTGATGTTTGTCTGATCTACATTCTAGCTGGTCACTCAGCTTCTGAAACAGGGGACAAAGGGCATGTTTACTGTCAACATTTCAGAACAGCATCTGCTTTCACACAGGACTAGCATATGCTGCCACCAGGCCTATGACTTAAGTAACAACAACAACAACAAAATACAACACACAGCAAAAATCAATATTTTCCAACTTAAAAATTTCAGAGTCTCCAGTGTAAGGATTATGAAGAGACCAACAGGACAAACTAATTTTTGTTCCTGTATTTTTTAAGTAGATGATCTATTTTAGAGAATGTAAATCTGTTCACTTTCCCTCAGACAATTTTGCCAGAAATACACAGAGCTTTTCCAAAAGGATCAGGTTACCACTTAACCTTTAGTTTAAAGTCTGGAGCTTGTCCTTTGAGTCTGAGAAAATGACGACTGACCTTGATTTGTTACCTCGGCTACTCTTTTGGTGGACGTTCTATTCCTGAACTTACTGTAAACAGACAAACAAACAAAAAACCAGATTCCCCACCACCACCAAACTTAGTTTTTTTTAGGACTTTTTGGATGAGATCCCCATCAACTATTTCACTGATAACAATGGTTTTCCATCATCCCTTTCTAGTCAATTAGGTTTTTATTTTTCCTTTTTTACCACAGGAAACACAACGCAACTGTTCTAGTTACAATTTCCTGCTTCTTATTGGCCTACACGCCAGTGTGTCTATGGGGGTGCTTGGCTCTCTCTACTTAATCATTTCTTTTATTTACACTGGCACCAGATAACTAGTTTGAACTTTAAAGCCAAACAGATAATATACTTAGTCACTAAGTTTCCATGAAGACATGTGAGAAGCACTCCACGGGCCTCATTCCAGATCAGGGTGAAATGCTGCGCTGCTACCTTTCTAACTGGCACCATGCTGCCTTGGGACATTCTTTATGGTCAGCGTCCCTGGACGGCTCTGCAGCTATGTCTTTTAGTTTTCCTTTCTTTCTAAAAGAACAGCATACCTCCAACGGCTCTGAACTTCAAAACAAATGCATTTCGGTTGATAACAATCTTACAGTCAAGCAGCACACAACGTTACAAAGGATTTTAATAATCTTGAGTAACAGTCTGTTCATAGGGACTGCTATCTACTAGTGAAATCACTTTAAGAAAGCAATGAGTCACTGGCGTGATAATAAACAGCCACACTAACTGGCAATTTAACAAAGGAAGAACAACGTAATATTCCTCAAAGGGAATGACGATAGACCAGATCTTATAAATAGAGTAACTCAGCCACAACTAACACTGGGCTCACACTGAAACAAAATACAGTGGGATTATCTGATGACTGGCAGGTTCCCTGACTGCTGTTTTGTACAGTGTGCTGACTACATATTAAGTTTTAATAACATGAACAAATAATTGAAGGAATGCAAGAGGGCAAAAATAAATACACTGCTAAAGTAAACACAGCATGAGAAACTGTCTGACGAACCTGAGCAGATGCCAATCTGCACTGCACATCTACCCTGCCTCAACGGAATACCTAGGAATCACTGTTTTCTCACCTGGGTCTATTTACACCTAACTCAAAGGGATGTCATGTAACACCACGGTGCAATTCTGTCGCAGCAGGGGTTTCGGTCAGTGAGGCCTGTTCCTTGAGAAGGTGGTACTTCTCCCATGCACTCTGGCTGCACTTGGACCAGGGTGGGAGAGATGCTGTGGTTATGGGCTCATTTTATGAACCCAAAGAGATTGTTAACAGAGTGATTTACATAATATTCCACTCATTTTTTTTTGAAAAAGATAAGCATAATATTCTTAATCATAATATCCTAGCCGCTACATGTAAAGAGGACATACATTACAAAATAGGAAATAGAACTAGGTGCAGATCATTAAATATTGCTAGTGTAACTCAGTTTTAAGGTGCAGCACTGAAGGAAACACTTCCAACGTGCTTGAAACCGAGCGCCCTCGAGGGCACCTAGACTCACAATTACATTGCCTGGCGGCTGGTGCTGTGAGTGCGTTGCCCTGTAAAATTACGGCCTTGCTCTCTCTGCTGGCAGAAAGACTCCATGAAAGCCCCTCCTCCTCAGAGTACTCCTTCCCTACCACACGACCTGCGTGCGCCAGGGAGAGAAAAATGAAAATAGAGTATACACTTGGTTTGCAAGAGTCACACCTCATTATCATCTTTTTCTTTTAATTAGATGGGGGAAATGCTCTCCTTCCTAACGACACTTGACACTGCACGAAGGCAGACCTTGCAACGGTCCTGATGGGCCTTCACGAGTCTGCGGACAGGCATCACACACAGGATTAGAGATGACATTTCCCTTAATATGAAGCTTTAAAATTAAGTAAGGTCATATTTAAATATATTTTTAAAACGTCAACAAGAGTGCTGCTGTTGTTTTTAGAACAAATTGTTCTTGCTCCCCTCTGTAAAGTAGGTATGCTCTTGGCAGCACAGCCTCACTCAAATCAAGTTTGGGCTCCTCCAAGTTGTGAGACTGTACGATGTAGGTTTGCCACCACCAGAAGGATCCTTAGCTACCTTATTAACAGCAAAGCCTCTGTACCGTGGAGGCTTTCTGCATTTTGAGATGAGGTAAGCTGCGCCAGGTCACCATCTGAAGTTCAAAAAGCTAATAAAATATACTAAATCTAAAATGGAATAAAAAGAGGCTGGTGTGATGAAAGTACTTCAGCTCTATTTAAACTGCCTTCACATTTTAATAAGAGTACTTTAGATTTAATTATACTGAAGTATATAACTAAGGATTACACTTTCACTATAAAGATATACAACTTAAAATAGGAAATATAAAGAGGTAGAGATTGCTAAATATTGCTCATCTCAATAAACATTTAGCTGCACAAGGCGTTGTGCCAAGAGCTGGGAGGGGTACAAAGAGAAACATGACATGATCCTCCTCAATGTCCTTACTCTGCTTAAAATTGAATCATACTCCTCCTAAGAAAAGGAACATTCAGCCCACTTTATTTCTGTTGTCCCAGCATAATTATTAATAGCCCTCCTTTCACTGTCAAAAGTGTTGTTTTGGATGAGAAATCGTATGGTCATCCACTTACGAACAATATTTATAGTCAAACTATCATAAGCTTTCTAAGACGATGACAACTCCCTCAGACAGCCAAAGCCACCCAAATCCTGCAGATATTTTTCTGACAATTTCATGATTCTCCATCCTATTTTTCTCTATCTGCCTCTTTAATTGATCACATATATTCTGATCAGAAATCAGCACTGGACTCCATCTTCTCTTACTCGCCAATTGTTTTCACATAAAACAGTCTTATCTCTTTGGTGAGATCAATAGTTGCTTACAAATAGAGTTTTATATTTCTTTTATGCCCCTCAAGCGTAGTATAATGGGCACATATAATAAGCTCTCAATAAGTAAACGTGTAATAATAGAGAATATTATGCTGAATTAAGGATCATACTAGGCCATTACAATAATAACGTTTTTGAACTTAACACAATCACTTAGGGCTCTTAGAGAAATAATGCTTATAAGTCAAGCAAATCCAAATTGAAGAATTATAGCTTGAGGGGGGACGAAGAGTAAGTATCCTTCCTTATCATGGTATTTTCATTCACAAAGAGCTTCCTCGCACATTATGACACTTGAGCCGGAAGACCTAGTTTGTCTTGGCCCTTCCAAAACCTGAGCTCTGTGTCTTTGCATAAAGCCCGTCATGTTCCTAAGCATTAGTTTCCTTCTCTGTAATGGAAGGAGAACACTACACTATCTTCTTCATAGTAATGAGGTACAATGAGAAAATAAGTATTAAACTCTTTCAAAGAGATAAAGAAATATGTTAAACATGTTCTTCAATGTTTATGGAGGGGAAGACAGACTGCGTCCCCGTGCCAGGAATGACGCCCAACAGCGGCGTTACAGAAATGGACTGCTGCAGTCTCTGACGCAAGCAGCTCATCACTTAAGAGAGGCAGAAACTGTCCAAGAAGAATTTCAGTACAAAGTGAAACGAGCCGGAGCTGAGGCCGTCTGTGAGGTACAAAAACAAACAGAGGAAAGAGCACTTCAGAATGCTGCAGGAGCATGAGAAGACTTTGCCAG
Source organism: Equus caballus (assembly GCF_041296265.1). Classification (NCBI taxonomy): domain Eukaryota; kingdom Metazoa; phylum Chordata; class Mammalia; order Perissodactyla; family Equidae; genus Equus; species Equus caballus. Next base: position 9,723,499 of record NC_091703.1, read on the forward strand.
GAAATTAGTGCTGGAACTAAGTGACACCTGAAGAAATACCAACGAATTTGGGAGGAAGATAAGGGCTGGGACCAAGGAGCAAAAGAGAAGAGCAGCACAAGGACACTGAGCAGAGAGCACAGGCTGAGGAGACTCCAGGGAGAATGTTATGGTGAGAGAGAGGCATGAGGGGAGAATGAGGGCGATGAGGAAGGCAGGGTCACATGAAGAGGGGCCTCCTATCCTAGGGAGTGACGAGCTACTTAATTATTTTGAGAAAGAAAAAGACACATTCATGAGAAAAATCACTCCAGTGGCAATAAAGATGGACTGTAAAAGAGATGAGACTGGTGGCCGAAGGCCATTTCCACAGCCCAGACCAAAGATAATGAACTCTGGAACTAGGGCAACGTCACGCGGCATCACAGGAAGAGACACACGTGAGGCACCCGGGAGGTGGAAACAACAGGACCTGACTGACTGGATGTATGAGGTGCAGAATGCAGAAAAATGTATGGGTTCTCTTGTTCCACAGGGAGAATATAGGTGTTGGCGTGTTGGGGGTTGAGAGGTTTTAAATGGAGAGAGAGATGAAAGAAACTCTGAAGCCAAACTGCCTGGTTTCCAGACTTGGTTTTGTCATCTACTTGGGTGACCTCAAAGAAGACATCTGACCTCTCCAGGCCTCAGTACTTCATCTGTAAAAAGGGGATGATAATAATAGCATCCACCTCCTAGGGCTGTTATAAGGATTAAATGAATATCATTTATAAAGCATAAAGAACAGTGCGTAGAACATAGTGAGTGCTACATAATTGTTTGTAAATAAATTTAAGATGGGAAACAATATAAATTAAAGAGATTGACCAGATAGAGGGAAAAAATTGAAGATATGGGAAAGAAAGGAAACAAAATTTGGGAGAAGATCCAGACAGGGGACAGGAGGTAGAGAGGGAGTTGAGGTAAGAGGCTAGATGAATGCATTAGCCTAGGAAAAAAGCAAGACCCTTTCTGAGGCCAGAAAAAGGAGACAAGACGGATGAGGATGTACGTGTAGGTGGGCTGGAAGATGAGGGGATTCAAACCATGGCCTCCATTTTCTAGTTGAATGAGGGAGGGAGGCTCTGTAATAATGATGGAAGATAGAGGGAGGATGAGGGGTGGGGCTTGAGGAAAGTGCTAAAGTTCTAGAAGTGTGCCTGGGAGGCATGAAAGAGTTGATCAGTATGAGAGCCCAGCTGAAACTGGACAGCATCAATCTACAGTGGCTCCACTCTATAGCTTTGTGATTTCTCCAACAGAGCTCAGTCTGGATAGAGGACTGAAGGCATTTATTTGGACTGAACAAGAGTTGGGGACATACAGGGAGAGGGTGGTAAACGTACAGTAGAGCAAAGAAGCTGAAGACCCTAATTAGGGAATGTAGTCGAAGTTATGCAAGAGATCTAAGCTGGATGGGGAAGAAAGTGTACAGATTTGGAAAAAGAGAAGGAATCAACTTACTTCAGAAAATTATAGGATTAGGGAGTAAGAGATTAAGAGGTAGGATAAGAAGCTGCCCAGAAGATGGGTTACCGGAATTAAGATGTAGAGGTGGAGCAGAATGATGACGATGGGGTCCAGGTGACGATGACCAAGCCCAAAGGGTGGCAAGAGAAGTCGTCTTGAAGAAGAGCAGAAGCAAGAACAGGAATCAAGCAGGTCAGGGAACAGGAAGCTACTGTGTTCAATGGATACATGGAAGGAATGTTTGCATAAGCTATCTTGTATAAAAATAACTGCTTTCCTTTTTATTTGATGAGTTGAAAGTGCAAATTTGATTTAAATTCAAGACAAATAAAAATCATTCTGAACATTACAGAAAAAAAGCCAGCAACTCTTCAAATACTCACTATAAAGCGATGAAGGCCATAGTATAATAGGATGTCTGCTAAGGTAAAGTTGTATCCTGTAAGGTAGACTTTATCTTCAAGATACGAATTAAGATCCTAGAAAAGACAAATAACAAAATATTAATATAAAAAAGATAATGAAGTTAACTACAATATCATTTGACTGAAAACATTTAGAAGGCTATAGAAAACAAAATACAGACATTTAATAAATTTAATCTTTGACATCAATAGGTTCAGATTCATTCAAAATCACCAATGATATACCAAATCACTTCATTTTTAAAAAGAGTAGATACTATTAGTCTTATTTTATTTTAAAGAAATAAGAAAACATTAGAAAATGATATTCAAAGTGTCATCTATGATCATCTCAAAGACTGTAATTTTTATTTTTTTGGAGGGAAACATTTTGTAAACCAGGCTCATGTTACATTTATTTTTTACATTAAAATATAAAAAGTTCCTCAATAATTTCTCTTAAGAGAATTATAATTTATCGGTTTATTGCACTTTTTGTATATGTATATTTTAAAATTTTTCATTGTGGTAGAACACATGTAACAAAAATTTACCATCTTAACTATTTTTAAGTGTACAATTCAGTAAGTGTTAAGTGTATTCACATCGTTGTGCAACCAATCTTCAGAATTTCTTCATCTTGCAAAACTAAAACTCTATTCCTATTAAACAATTTGTCCATTTCCCCCTCCCCTCAGGCCCCGGCAACCACCATTCTACTTTCTGTTTTCTATGAATTTCACTACTTTAGATACTACATATAAGTGGAATCATAGAGTATGTATTTTTTTGTGACTGGTTCATTTCACTCAGCGTATTGTCAAAGTTCATCCATGCTGTAGCTGGCATCGGAGTTTCTTTCTTTTCTAAGGCTGAGTAATATTCCATTGTATATATATACTACATTTGGTTTATCCATTCATCTATCAATGACATTATAGACATTTGGGTTGTTTCCACCTCTCAGCTATTGTGAACAATACTGCTATGAACATGAGTGTACACATATCTCTTTGAGACTCAGTTTGAATTCTTTTGGGTATATATCCACAAGTGGAATTACTGGATCTTATTGGATCATATGGTAATTCTATTTTTAATCTTTTGAGGAATCGCCATATTGTTTTTCCTAGCAGTTACACCATTTTACATTCCCACCAATGGTACATAAGGTTTCCAATGCACATCTCTGCCAACATTTGTTCTATCTCGTTTTTTAGGTAGTAGCCAACCTAGCAGCTAACCTAATGTGAGGTGATATCTCCTTGTGATTTTGATTTACATTTCCCCAATGATTAGTGCTGTTGAGCATCTTTTCATATGCTTGTTAGCTTTGTCTATCTTCTTTGGAGAAGTACCTGCTCAAGTCTTTTGTCCATTTTTTAACTGTGCTCTTAATTTTTTTTGTTGAGTTGTAGTTCTTTATAGATTCTGGATATTAACGCCTTATCACATATATGATGTGCAAATATTTTTTGCCATTCCATGGGTTGCCTTTTCACTCGGTTGATTGTATCTGTTGATGCATGGAAGTTTTAAATTTTGATGTAGTCCAATATATCTATTTTTATTTTGGTTGCCTGTGCTTTTGGTATCATATCCAAAAAATCACTGTCAAATCAAATGACATGAAGCTTTTCCCCTATGTTTTCTTCTAAGAGTTTTATAGTTTTAGGTCTTATGTTTAGGACTTTGATACATTTTGAGTTATTTTTCGTATATTGTATAAGGTAAGGGTCCAACTTCATTCTTTTACAACTGGACATCTAGTTTTTCTAACACCTTAAAGACTCCGGTTTTAAATAGAGTACCATTAAAAGCTACAGAAAGGGGCCGGCTCCGTGGCTGAGTGGTTAAGTTCGGGTGCTCTGCTTTGGCAGCCCAGCATTTTGCTGGTTTGGATCCTGGGCGCAGACTTAGCACTGCTCATCAGGCCATGCTGAGGCAGGTGTCCCAGATAGCACAACCAGACGCACTCACAACTAGAACCTACAACTACGTACTGGGGGGCTCTGGGGAGAAGAAGAAGAAAAGAAAAGAAGATTGGCAACAGATGTTAGCTCAGGTACCAATCTTAAAAAAAAGAAAGAAAAAGAAACAAAAAAATCCCATTACTGCCATTTAAAAAAAAAAGAAAGAAAACAGCTACAGAAAGGGCCACCCTTTGGTCAAGTGGTTAAGTTCCCGCGCTCCGCTTTGGCGGCCCAGGGTTTCACCAGTTTGGATCCTGGGTGTAGACATGGCACTGCTGATCAAGCCATGCTGAGGCGGCGTCCCACATAACATAGCCAGAAGGACCTACAACTAGAATATACAACTATGTACTGGAGGGCTTTGGGGAGAAGAAGAAAAAAAAAGCTGCAGAAAGTTCTCTGTCATTTGTTCTCCAGACAATGAGCATCAATTTTTAAAAGGCATGTTAATTTAAGTATATGCAAAAAAGAATTCATTTAAAATCATTACCAAAAAAACACCAGTAAGCACTGAGCTCCATAACTAGATAAAAGGCACTCTTGAAGGAAAAAAAATGTTAAAGTACATGTTAAAAAATGAAATAAAAATCTTAAAAGGTCTTAATCTAAATTAGAAGTATTGTTTGACAGATCAGCATGAATAAGTCAATTAGTTTCTGGAGAAAACAAAAAAATCTAGATTAAAAGTATTATATGAATACTTTTGGTCTCTCTCAAAATTAACATGTAATTTAACAGCATAGGAATTTATGTTAAATTACATTCAAATTAAATGAGACAAAAGAGTCATATAACCTTCAGAAAAAAGTTTATAAATAGGTTACATGAACTAATATCAGATTTTCTCACAGGCTGCTCTAAAGACTAGTTATTATTATTATTTAGACTAGTTAAACTAGTCTAAAGACTAGTTATTGGCCAGTGGTCAATAGCATTTATTCTAGAAAAATTCAAGCTGTAGAGAAAGCATTTTGTTTTAATTCTCAAATCACATCTCAAATGCCTGGTACATAGTGGTTCAGTAATTAGTAAATACTTGGTAAATTGTATTTAATCTCTTGGAGTTTGCCCATGTCTTCATTTAAAGATAGTAATTTTCAAAACAGTATATGAATATGAAATCGCTGGAGAGGTACAGATGAGGACATAAAGGAATGTGGACACAAATGAGGAGAAAAATGCGGAAGAACCAAAGTAAAATTTGGGTAGAGAGGGTAAAATATGTTGGTCTGTATGGGCTACCGCTTAAATTCTATAGTAATCTGTTAAATTAGAGATGGTTTCTCTCCAAATGTCTTCAAATGAAACAACTCTGACAAAGCATAAGAATACAATAAATATATCTTCATTAATTTTAAGAAGCATTTTTAAAAAAGGTCTGAAACAATAATTTAACACTGCTTAACATTTAACAATGTTCTTATAATAGAATCCATATCTATGTCTTAGTCATAAAGACTTTTTAAGGTTATAGTCTTTAGTTATAAAGACTCTAAGAAAATGGAGTTTAAAAAAATTGATTATGTAATATGTTTCTGATTAGTGATATAAATCACATTTTTCCTACCAAAACAGAATTTCACACGTTCAAAATATTCACAGAACAAACCTGATGTCTGATGCTCATTTCCTGTTTTTTTCCCACAAGTCTTTCTGATGCCATTGCCAAACTTTTAAAAATATTTTTGCTTATAGAGTTCCACCTGATTTTTCTTTTTCCTCTTATCTATTATTAAACTTTCTAATAATATTGAAAAAGTAGGATAATAAACAACTATATATACTCCATCTAGACTCAATAAATGTTAGTGTTTCACAATGCCTGCTTTTTGAAATTACATATTACCTTAATTATGAGCCATTTGAACTTAGAATCGTGGTTTTTAGCACTGAAATGGACCCTTAGACAATAGGAATTGAACTCTTTCATAATATCCTAACAGCAGGAATTTTAAAAATAACCAATAAAAAGAGAAATAGCCCAGTATAAAAATGGGCAAAGAATAAATATAAGCAAATTTTTTTAAATAATAAAAATGCTCATAAGCATTATGAAAAAAATGCCACAGCATTAATAATTTTAAGGAAAAAAACACCAAATGAACAAAGAAATCACCTGTTGGTTTCTTTTGGTAATGAAATTGGGGTAGTGAGGGAGAAAAAGGGTCATATACATGTGAACAGGGGTTTAGTGGAAGAAGCCACTCTTCTATACCACCGAACTATAACAATATACTTTTCTGGAGGGCAAATGAGCAAAATAGCCGTAAAAATGTATACAGCTTTGGCCCAGCAATTTCCCCTGTAGGAATTTAGCCCAAGAAAACAAATGGGAATGTGTTAAAATATTTAGCAACAAGCTAGTAACTATATGAGGATAGACTATTTCAATTCTGATATAACTATATGATGGAGTACTAGCAGGTTATCAGAAAGACAGTGTAAATAACTATCTATGGACATGGAAAGATGTTCACAACACATTGTCAGTGAACAAAAAAACAAGTTACAGTGTCCAATAGCTGCTCATTTTTAAAATAAAACACAAACACGTGTATATGAAAAGAAAAAGCATGGAAAAAATACAAAAGGAGTTCAATAAATATTTGATGATTGAACATAAGTGTTACTAACGGTTCTCTCTTGATAGTGGGACCACTGTTTGAAATTCTCTTATTTGCTTATTTCTATTTGCTAAATTTCCATAATAAATATTTATGCCTTTAAAATAAAAACACTACCATGAAATAGCAATAAGTAAAGCAAAACAGCAAAGCGCCCTTTCTCCTGTGGGCTTACGTAGCCAACAATCCCTCTGCAGGCCATTACCCACACGTTTGTCTCCCCCACAGTCCGAGTTCTCTCAGGGCAGGGACTGTGTCTGACGGCCACTGATTCACCCCCTGGAACTGCATGTACCTGGCACATCGTTGTAGGCACAGATGAGCAAACTGTGGCAACACAGCAAGGACCACAATCCCAATCACCCAGTGCCCTGTACATTTCAAAAATGTCACTATCTCCAGTCAGATTCTCCTGATTGAAATTTCAGGTAATATTTACATATCCCAGATACAACGGTCTGGTGGAATTCCTTCTATGCTCCTAATACCATATCTGTGAATACAACTTTCGAACTTAGAAACCCAATTCTATGAAATTCTGTCCATATATTTCAGAATTAAGTACTTTATTACTATCCTTTCTTTTGGAAAATGATAAGAGATAGTTATATTTACTTTTTATTTGCCTGAAATCTCACATTCCCTTAGAGGGAAGACATGCTTGCTCCCTCTGGTAATGCTGCCGAGCATGACAGGGGGCAGAGGGAAGGGTGAGCATGGACATTAGGGATGAATAGTTGATCATGACAGACCTATAAAGCAACAAGGCCTGAAATCTATTCTCTACCAGTTCTCTTGATGGTAACACCAGGAATACAGTTTAAACCATTCTCCCCCCAGGGACAAATGAAAAACTTTCAGTACTATAAGATCTTCTTGAACAACTTATATTACCAATTTATATGATAATGGGAATAAAATTAGGAAACACAGGAATTCCTGCAATGATAAGTGGTTGTCTGGATGATCTCTAAGGTTCCTTCAAATTCTAAGCCTAAAAAACAAAAACAAAAAAACTTGTTTTATTTTTATATAAATAATTAACAGAAATAATTTCATTTGGAATGTTTTTCCTTCTTGGTGACTCTGGAGCCATATCTGGTTTGTATTTTATATCAGTAGTTTCTTTTATTCTAATTGGACTTCTTTGGAAAGAAAATACAAATCCTAAAGCAGTAAGTCAGATCAACTAGTTTTTTTCAAACTACAACCTCCAAAGATTCTGACTTCCCCTTGCCTTTGAGGAAGTACTTTATTGCTTAGGGAATCAGGGTGCAGAGTGGTGGGGAAAAATATTAAGCCATCACATAAAAAAAAATCATACAAAGCTATAATTATTGACAATGATGAGCATTATAAAGGAAAGCATAGGGTGCTGTGTTATGAAGGAAAAGAATATAGCACCAGGAACAGCATCTGTTTGAGAGAGAGACAGTCAAGCACGTTTCTGAGGAAGGGGGATCTGAGCTGAGATCTGAAGGGAGAGGGCTGGCAGAGTCTATTCCAGGCAAAGGTAGTAACAGGTACAAACTACCCCGAGGCAGAAGGAAACAAGGAAAGATGGCCAATAGCTTCAGCTATTCAATCTCAGGGGAGAGAGATTCCTGCTGTTAATATGCACGCATTTCAGCCTATAAAGTGAAGTCCGGATACCTTCAACAGAGCGCGGATGTCATCCTTGCTGGAGTGCCCGTCTACTCGAGTGACCCTGTACTCTAACCACTGTTGAACTATTGCCTTTTCTTCTGCCGTGCTCCCAAGCAAATATTCTTTGTTGGCTTGCTTGACTAGATGAGCCGCTATGGTAGTCAGTCCTGTGAGACTTGGGCCATTGTTTGTTTGAAGAACCGGAATCTTAAAAAGAAAAAAAAAGTGCTTCAGATAAATTTTAAAAACATACCATCACGACTGCAAGTTTTAAGAAACTGTGAAACCCCTCAAGTGTTTTTTCAAATACTCTCACGATACTAAATTACGTACAAATGGAAATCAGAAAAATAGCAGTTATATAATTTACATTTGCTAACAGATGCTTGATGATGAAACTGGTAACAACATTGCAAAAATCAGTATAATGTTCCTACATAATTTATAACTGTGTATGTACAAAAAGAGAAAATGGAAATCCTAATAATAATGCATTAATTTCAATCAGGATTATCCATATCCTGGATGTAAGTATGTAAGGTGAACATACTTAAATAAACCTGACTTCCGTAAAAAAAAGAAACAATTATAGTAACACTGGGTTCATGTTGATATAGTCAGAACCACCAAATGGGATCTAGGCTGGCTTTAGCAATATGTGGTCTAACATAATTAGCTATCTCATTAACTAGTGCTGACTGTGACAGTGGCTTGGTTGCCATGGATTGCATATTCATCAGTTTTGGAGTCATTTATAGTGAGGTCACTCTAAATGTCGGCCAATAATTCATATTTTGAAAACTTTCCAAAATGTAATAGAGACTACCGATAATAAAGTCTAGGCTTCAGGTAATCATCTGAAAACGAATCCTACTTTTTTGAGGAAGATCAGCCCTGAGCTAACATCTGCCACTGAGGAAGACCGGCCCAGAGCTAACATCCGCGCCCATCCTCCTCCACCACACATGTGGGACGCCTACTACAGCATGGCCCAACAAGCGGCGCCACACCCACACCCGGGGATCCCAACCGGCAAATCCTGGGCTGCCACAGCAGAACATGTGAACCCAACTGCTGTGCCACCGGCCTGGCCCCTAATCCTACTTTTTAACCCAAAACCCCCATTGTAACAGCAATACAAAGGGTGAGATTATAAGAAATTGCTAATTAACTGAAATGTTCTTGATGTACAACTAAGCGAAGCATTATGAGACATTCAAAAGAAAACGGAAAGTATCATCCAAAGGGCAGACCAATTATAAATAACAGGCGTACAATCTAAACAACCTAAGCAAACCAGAAGAGAGCACTTTCTGGAGCTGCCGCTCTTTCAGCCATAAACAGTATCTGGTATAATGATTTACACTTCGCAGCGCACTTTCACAAGCACATTGAGGTCAACAGCGCTCTGTGAGGTATACGGAGAGATAACATTTTACCGATGCAGACTGAAAGGTTCCCTCCAGAAGCTGAAGGAAGTACCGACAGGTAGTCTGGGCTTTCCACCGCACCTGCTGCTTCCCATTCACTACGGAGCTCCTCGGAGTCTCACTTCTGCCTTCACACTCAAATGAAACCACTACCTCCAAGATCACCAATAATTTCCTTTAGAAAAACGCATGAAAAGAAAAGAATATGGAACTCTGAGGGTGCTGGTGATGTTCTGTCCTCAACTGTGTGGTTACCTGAGTATGTTCACTTTGTGGTAACTCATTGAGCTCTGTGTGCTTTTCTGAATGCATGTTATATTAAAAAAAAAAAAAAAGAAGAAAGAAGGAAAGAAAACTCGCAGTTGCTGAGTGTGAGGGGAAAATGACAATTCTAAAGAGAATTATTTATGAAGATAAATTATCCACCCCACCACAGTTACTCAAAAAATTCCCAGTTACTTTCTCATCTAATCATTGGATCTCTTAAGATAGGTTAGTAATCTCACCCTCATATTACAGATAAAGAACCAAGGTCACCAAGTTTGTAATGGCACCGTCAGGGTTTGAATAAAGTGTAACTTGCCCAAAGTCCATTCTCTTTCCTCTACACAACCTAAAGTATACGAGTCTTATGCAGTTGAAATCATGGGACATATACTATTTTCATACTCATCTTAAGCTTCCATGCCTTCAAAGTGATCACTTTCAATGGCTGTTTAAGCAATATTCCAATGTGCTGATGTACCATAATTTAATGAACCATTCTCCTAGAGCTGAATCTCTGGATTTTTTTCCATTTTTAATTATTATTGGTAACATTAGAGGATGCCTTATTGCTGGACTACTGCTGTCAGCTGTCTTCCAAAAAATGACTGAATCTTATCACACATCCTCATCCCTTTCCGCAAATACACAAACAGAAACTTTCAATAGCTGTCCTCCACTAAAAAAAAAAAATTGTAATTAAAATAAAATAAGAAATGACACTCTGAACTCCAAAGCCCTCAAAATTGGGCCTCAATTTGTAATTCTGGGTTTATGTTGCATTGCACCACTCATTATATGCTCTCCTAGTTGCCTCAAACTTCCCAGTCTTTCATAATTTATTGGTCCTACACAATTAAACACCAGCTCTTCCATGAAGCGTACAAACCCATTCTTATAGTCTGAATTAACTTTCTCCTCCACACTGCTCCACAATCTTTCCCCCCATTTTGTAAATATTTTGTTCTGCTTTAAATTAGTTGCAGAGGACTGTTTCTCATACTAGATAACAAGCTCCCTGAAGGCAAGACTCACCTCTTGGCAATGTGCCTTAAGAAACAGAAACCAAACTAGGGAGTAGTGGCTGAAGAGAAGGAAGCAGCATGAGGCCAGAGGAAAAAGCAAAAGCAGGCCCATTGGGCACTAATGCCCACTCTGCTGATCCCAGGCACGTCATGTATCCTTTCTACATTCCAGTTTTACTTACTGTAAAAATGATAATAATAGTGCTTTAGGGACATGATTTGAACACGGACTAGAATAAAAAACAGAAAAAGAAAGAACGAAAACATCATCCGGAAAAAACTTCAAAGGGGCAAAAAATGTGTATATCCCAAGTCGTCTTCCTACAATCATTCTCCTCTAATACATTCCCACAGAGGCAAACATTGATCTTTATAAAACACAAATGTCCTTCAATGCCCTAAGAAATCTGTGTCCTTATACCTCAGCAGTCAATTTCATACCGTGTAACTTCCCCTCTCATTCTCTGCACGTTGCACAATGAACTTGATATCACAAGACCTCACAAAAGCCTTCCCTGAACCTCCCAGACTGAGCCAATACCATGGTGGGCTCTCTCAGCCGTCTTCACTTCAATGTAGCACTTTTCAGTATTGTAATTAAAATAGCTGAAATGTTTGTGCACCCAGCTGAAAAGCACACTTTCTGAGTGAGGGGAGGGAGCGTGTCCGCCTTAACCCCAGGCCTAGCACAGTTCTACTTGGCACCCAGTTAGCTCTGCGGTAGTCGCGTCATGCTGAATGAAAGGTCCTGTCACAGTAAACGCTGTCACTGAGCGCAAACGCGGGGCCTCCAGGCTGGTCTATCTAAGGGCTCTTTGAGGATCCTCCTCGCTTTCTCAGAATGGGATGATGATAATCTCCCAGGAGGAAAAGCTCAGGCCGAGCCCACTGGAGCTGGTTCCCTTCCTCCCTCCGAGAGCCAGGGCTGCAAGAGCAGACAGAGAGGCTCCAGCCCAGCCGGGGCGCGGACACGTGGAAAGCCCGGGAGCCGCATCCTCGCTCCGCCCGCCTGTGCCGGCCGCCCGGTGCACCCGGGCTCAGCAGGCCCCACTCCCGTCCACCTCCACCTCCGTTTCTCACCTGGCGCTCGCCCTGAGCGCTGTATTTGTTCCCTTTACTCAGCCCCAGGGACTTCTCCAGCAGCGTCAACTCTGCGGCCGCCGCCATCTTCCGGGAGAGCTCCTGGCAGGGGCGGGACCTGGACAGCAAGGATCTCCCGCATTGGCGGGAAGGGAACGCCCACTCCTACAAGCGTCACCGGCTATTGGCTGAACGAAGGGGGGCGTGGAAGGCGCGTCTGCGCGCAGGAGGCGGGGCTAAGGAAAGGGGCGGGACCGACGGAGGGGTGTGGGACAGGTCGGGAGAGATTCTCACCTCTTGGAGCTCTGGAGGACCTACCTCAGAGATGAGCTTTGGTTGCCGCAGTACACAGGATCTGCCAACTTCTAAACCGCAGGCTCTTGGCCTGGCTGCTAGGGTTAACTAGTTAACTCATTTGACGTGCTAAGAGACTTTTTATACATAAATGGAACCGAAATTTACTTTCGTTTGACTCAAGACTCTGTGAATTAGAACAATTGAATTGAGTAGCAAAGAGTTCACAATTTATTGGAATTTCTAACATATAGCATTATTCTTGGGGATTTTAATTGTGTTGTAATGGTGAATTGGAAAAACTAATTTTTCTTCTCCCAATCTGCAGTTCAATAGTAGCAGTAGAATTATGGATTTAAAGATTATGCATGGAGCATATCAGTGCTTCATCTTTCTCGTATTGCAAATAAAGATCACTAAAACTATTAATGGCTGATTTTCTCTCCATATTGAAGCATGAATAACCAAAACGTGTATTAGTCTGAGAGAAATGGCAAAGAAATGCTGCAAGGTAGTTAATCACTAAATCAGAAATATAGAAGTTTAGTGGGATATGCTGTCACTGTTGATGCATTCTCTACCCCTCAATACTTAATGAGTTAACACTGGCAGCAGAAGTAAATGTAAGGGAAAGAGAATTTATCCAAATCAACATAAATAAAATACAAAGGAAATTCCCGTATAAGTGGATTATTGTGCATTAGTTATTGGTTTATTTTCCTTATAGAGGACTGAATGACTCTTTCCCTACTTCCAAAAAGGCCAGTTCTCTGAGAGAATTCACATGTCTATTTTCAGTGTTTAGGCACACTTTTTGCTTGAAATAAAACATTTTTTAAAAAAATTCACGTTTATTTAATTCCAGTGAGTGGTAGATTTAAAATAAGGCCTGAGATAAATGACTAAACTGAGATTTGAGTTCCAGTATAAAGTATCTGAATGGATATTCACCCAAATGATGAAAGTGATAACTTTGGGAGAGTACCATTGGATAAATGGGTGGAATATCACTTTTTAATCCATGCACTTTGATTTGAATTATTGCAGATAGATTATGCAGTTAAAAAGAAAGTTTGTTTGTTTTAATGTAGTTATAAGCTTCTTTCTTCCTTTCAAGTCCTGAAGGTTTTTAACCTTGAATTTCCTTTTCTTCTCTGATATTCTTACTTTTGAGGTGGATGTTCAGGACTGGGGAAGAAAATTGGTTGACCGCTGCAGCACTTCTCAGATGAAAAGGAAGGGAGGTGATGCCATATAAAAAGAGGCAGATTTAAACTGGATTTCAGGAGCCAGAGGCTCTAGTCTCTGTTCAGCACTAATTAGTTGTGTTACTCTAGGTAGGCAGTTAACCCCATTGGGACTCAGTTTCCCCAAGTATAAGCGAATGGGCTCGGATTAGATATTCTCTCTGGTTCCTTTTGACATCGACATTCCATCTTTCGATATTTAAGGTGAACATATATTTCACTTTTTGCCTTAAAGTGAACATGTATTTTTGTACTATTGATGTAATTTTGTAATTGTAAGTTTGTAGTGTAACTGCACTACTTGTACAATTTTGTATTGTTGGCTGAAAGAACCTTTTGTTGTGGCCAACTGTGGCATATAAATATAGTGGCTTGCTTGTTTTGAACAGAATTTAGGGGTGGCCACAGAGAAAGGGGTCTAGGTGTCCCTGTCATACTCTCTACTCTTAATACCAAGCTTCATGACTTGCATAGCCAGTCCTGCATGTAAAGCTTATTACTTTTGCTCTCTTTGTTTAATAGACTAAAAAGATTCCAAGAAGCATTTGAGGTTTTAGCATTCAGTACTTAGACAAAGGGAACTGAATGTATCTTTAATGAGTGTAATCTATTTCAGAAACTTCAGCATGATCTAGCGTGGCTGCCTCTGTATCCTTTATTTCCCTCCTCCGTGAAGCCAGAAGGAAACAAAGACTTGCTAAGCACTCTTGTGTGTTAGGTGGTTTAGCATACTTTATATCATTCAATCTTCACAACAATAATGGGAGATGTGTGGCCTTTAGGTATTAGTCAGTGCTTATGGATGCAAACAACAATATCTACTCTGATTAATTTAAGCAGAGGAGAGATATATTAAACGCTTTTAGGAAGTTCACAATAACGTCAAGAAGGCTGGAGAAACGATCTCAAAGCTAGGGTTCCAAAACCAAGCTGGAGAATTGCCCACTCATGTGATGGCTACAAAGTACAAACACCAGAAATTAGATTTTACTGCAGCTGCTACTGCCATCAGCACCAATGCCGCTTCTGCATCAGGAGCATGACCTTAAAATCATTGGGAAACTGCTCCTCTCCCACTGTTGCCTTTGGAAGTTGGATGCCCTGGGCTACCAGCTATTGCAGCACAAATGGCAGCTCCATACATAGTGTGCTTCCTAACGTTGCTCACTTCTGAATCAGAATGTGTGACTGGCAGAACTTGCTTGTGTCCTGGCTGTAAGGTAATCCCGGAAATTGAGTTTGACTTCTATATTCAAGGGCCATTGATTACATATTTATCTCTTGTACCGTGACAAAATGATTCAAATAAAGGAGGCACTCATTATGCAATGCTTATCTGCTCTGCATTATAGAAACAACATAACTACCAAAAATGTGTAACTATCAAAAACTCTGACCATTGGCATAACTATCAAAAAATGCAGAGATAAGATGAAGAGCATATGGAAATGAGAACAGCTTGCTGATTGTCCTCAATATTAATTAGAAGAAAAAAGCTATTATTTCAAATTAGATGCTGAAAGAGCAGGAGGGAAAGAGAAAGAAAAGATTACTAGCTAATTCCAATATTGTTGGTAATAGGTAACTGATAGGCAGTATCCAAAAGAAGAGGGGATTAAGGTTATCATATAAAGGTATTATTCTAAAGGAAACCTTAAAACAAAAACACCAATTTTCCTAAATGCCAAAAGAAAGAGAGAAGGCTAGCAAATAAAACAGACCACGTAAGTGGATGACTGTGTGTCTGTCTGTATGAGTGTGTGTAGTTTCTATAGCATAAATCAGTATTACAAAACTGAGACAACTATCTAGATTATATTAATAAATATATATAGGCTTAACTTACCTTTAAAAAGAAAAGGATTTTTTGAATTGGCCAATAAAGCAAAATTCACATTATATTGTTTACAAGAGCACACCTAAAACAATAGGAAGGGCACTTTATAATGCTAAAGGCTACAGTACGAAATAAAGATAAAATAGTGATTAATATTATGTATCCAATAACATGACAAAATTTTCACTAAAGCAGATACAACAGGAGATGCTAGGAGAAATAGAAATCCAGTAATAATAAGAGCCTTTAATATCTCTCTCTCAATCTGAGACAGAGAAAGGGGAGGAAAAATCAGGAAGAATATAAAAAATCGAGACGAGATAATCAATAATACAGAACATACACCATATACAAATCTCTCAAACCTGATAAATAGAGAAAACACCTTCTGTATTAGTTTCCTATGGCTGCTATGACAAATTCATGCAATCTTGGTGGCTTAAAATAACAGAATTTATTCTCTTGCATTCTGGAGGCTACAAGTCGAAAATCAGTTTCATTGGACCAAAATCAAGGTGTCAGCAGGACGGCGTTGTTCCGATCTTCAGGGCCAGCATCTTCAAATCTATTTCTGTTCCGTCTTTTCACAGACTTCTCCTTTGTGTGTGTCAAATGTCCCTCCGCCTCTCTCTTGCAGAGACACTTGTAATTGCATTTAGGGCCCAATTGGATAACCCAGGGTAGTCTCCCCATCCACAAACCCTTAACTTAATCATATCTTTCAAGACCCTTTTTCCTTATAAAGCAATGTTTCCAGGTTCTGGGGATTAGGACCTGATATATTTGGGGGCCGCTGTCTGCGTACCATGCCTTCTTTTCAAGTGTACATGAACATTTATGAAAACTGATCATATGTTGAGTCACAAAGAAAATACATTTAAAGCATAAATACATCCTAAAGAATAAAAATAACAAAAACATGATTCTTTGACCACAATACAATAAAATCAGAAACTAATAATAAAATAAAAATTTTAAAAGGCTTTTTTTAAAAACAGAAAACATTCTAATAAACAACTCTTAGGTGAAAGAGGAAACAGGGTGAAACCGCAGAATATCTTGAATCTTTGAGATACAGTTAGAAGAGGAAAATCTGTACTATAAAATATTTATATTAATAAAAAATAAATAAAATTTAAATCTAGATAAAGAATTTAAAAATAAGCCAAAAGAGAGCAGAAGGAAAGAAGTAATAAAGATAAAAGAAATGTGTAAGAAAACAACAACAACAAAAGAGGAGAACTTATACATAAAGTCAAATTACAAAAGTTGAAAAACAGCAAAATTAACAAACTACTACCTACTATAGCGAATAGAAAAGGGAGAAAGCACAAATACAAAATTTCAAGTGACAAGGGGGAAATAACCCTCATAACAGAAAAATTTAAAAATCTTGAGATTTATTTTGTACAAGTCTATGAGAATAAATGTGTAAACTTAGGTGACATTTTGTAGAAAAAATTTTCAGAATCATTTTCTAGAAAAGTGCAATGTAAAATTGACACCAGCGGGACAGAAATTCTAAATAGACTGATAATTACTACAGAAGAGATAGAGGAAGGAGTAAAAGAGCTTCCCCACATGAAAATACCACGTCCACGTGTGTTCACAGGTGAGTCTATCAGACTGAAAGATCAGATCATCCCAATGGTGGTAAAGCTATCCCAGAGCATAGACGAAGAAGAAAAACTTGGCAATTCGTTTTACAAAGGGAGTAAAACATTGGTCCCCAAACCTGTCAAAGATTTCTCCAAACAAGAAAACTACAGAACAATCTCAGTTATAAATATAAATGTAAAAGTCAAAAATAAAATATTAGCAAATAGAATCCATCAGCACATTAAAAAATGCTGCATGTGGCCGGCCCAGTGGTGCAGCCGTTAAGTTTGCACGTTCTGCTTTGTCCGCCTGGGGTTCACTGGTTGAGATCCCGGGTGCGGACATGGCACCGCGTGGCAAGCTATGCTGTGGTAGGCGTCCCACATATAAAGTAGAGGAAGATGGGCACGGATGTTAGCTCAGGGCCAGTCTTCCTCAGCAAAAAGAGGAGGATTGGTGGCAGATGTTATCTCAGGGCTAATCTTACTAAAAAAACAAAAAACCAATAATAATGCATCATGAATAAGTAGTATTTATTCCAAGAATGCTAGGTCGGGGCTGGTCCAGTGGCATAGTGGTTAAGTTTACATGCTCTGCTTTGGTGGCTTGGGGTTCGCAGGTTTGGATGCTGGGTGTGGACCTACACACCGCTTATCAAGCCATGCTGTGGCGGCATCCCACATACAAAATAGAGGAAGATTGGCACAGGTGTTAGCTCAGGAACACTCTTCCTCATCAAAAAAAAAGAATGCTAGGGTGGTCCAACATTAGGAAATCAATGAATATAATCCATCATATTAATACAGATAAGAAGAAAAATCATATGATCATCTCTACAGGCTCATAAAAGTTTGATATTATTTAATATTCATTCACATCAATAACATTCAATAAAATAGCAATTAATATATGCATGTGTTGTGTGTGCCCTGAAGTTCCAAAGGGAGCAGTTTATTTTTTATTTATTGGGAAGACATTGGAGGCTTTCCTGTAAAGTTAGGAACAAGGCAAGAATGCTCAGTATCCCCACTATTTTATAACATTGTGTTAGAGGGTTTTAGCCAATGCACTGAGATAAGAGAAAGTAATTAGAGCATACGAATGGAAATAAGAGATCAACTATTTCTGTTTGTAGATAGTACGATTTATCTCTTAAAAACTCAAGAGAATCAGTGGAAAAACTACAAACAATAAGAGAATTTATTGAAGTAGCAGATTATAATATGAACATTCAAAAATCAATAATTAGAACTTATAATTAAAAATATCTTTTGTATTAAATATTAAGAAATCTAGATGTAAACATAATAAGAAGTGTTAGTTATGTGAATAACAATATAAAAACACAAGGCTGAAAAGTATATTTGAACAAATGAACAGACATGCCATATGGATATCAATCTTCTCTAATTTATAAATTAGCAAATTCCAATAAAAAAACAACAGGTAGTTGGTTTTTTTTTTTTTTTAAATCTGGAGCTGGATACAGTAAAAAGTTCATTTGGAAGAACAGATGAGCAAGAAATGCCGTAAAAACTCTGTGGGTTAAAAAAAGAGCAATGGGGGGCTGGCCCTGTGGCTGGGTGGTTATGTTCATGTGCTCCGCTTCAGTGGCCTGGGGTTCACCAGTTTGGACCCTGGCCACAGACCTGGCACAGCTCGTCAGGCCATGCTGGGGTGGCATCCCACATAGAAGAACTAGAGTGACTTACAAATAGGATATACAACTATGTATCGGGGCTTTGGGGAGAAAAAAAAAGAGGAGGATTGGTAACAGATGTTAGCTCAGGGCCAATCTTCCTCTTAAAAAAAAAAAAGGAGGAATGGAGGGTGAGGGCTGGGAGAGCCATTTAAGAAAATAAAACACAATAAATCCTCTATAATCAAAACATGGTGTTGTTGACATGTGAATAGACAGATCAATGAAACAGAATAGAAAATCCAGATACAGACCTGGTTGTATTTGTTAATATACAATAAAGGCAGCATCTCAAATTAATGTGGGAAAAGATGAACTTTTTAATAAATGGTGTTCAATAGCTTCCATCGTACACACAGATAAATTCCAAACTCATTAGAGATTTAAATATAAAAAGTAAAAGCTTACAAGTACAAGGACAATGAGCACAAGTACTCTAGGTAAGTTCCTCTGTACCCTAGGAAAGGAGGCAGCATTCCTAGTCATTACTCCAAATCCACATGCGCTAAGGGAGATGATCCGTACGTTTGACACCATAACAATAAAGGGACTTTTGAGTGGCAAAAAAAGTCATACACAACATAAAAATAACAGATGAAAAACTGGGAAACATTTGCAACTTATATTATTATAAATGTTTAACATCTTTAATGTAATAAAAACTTCTAAAAAGAGAGAAAAGATCATACTATCTATAAGGAAAAATAGCTAGAAACATGGATAGACATTTCACAGAAAATTTATGTGTCCCTGAAATCTACAAAAAGGTACTCAAATGTACTCACGATAAGAGGAATGCAAATTAGAATCACATGGACACCGTTTCTTAATCTATCAGATGGCAACTTTCCAAGGTGCGATGAGATGCTCTATGGTAGGCTGCTGTGGAGAATCAGCTGCTCTCACACATTTCAAGTGAGAGCAAAAGGGTACAATCCCTATGAGGGGAATTGAGTGATGTCTGGCAAAATTACATACATGTTTACCCTTTGGCCCAGAAATCCCACTTCTGAGAATCGGTTCCATAGAATACTGGCAAAAAAAAAAAAAAGATGTACGAACAAGGCTGTTGAATGCTATCCCATTTATGATAGCAAAAACTGTAAACACCCGAATGTCTTTAAAGGGGACTGGTTGAAGAAAGCTTGGTACATCCCCAAAGTTCTATGGAGTACTATGCATCTCTGAAGAGGACTGAGGAAGATCTCTATATCGTGGTATAAAGTGATCTCCAGGATATATTATTAAGGGAAAAGGCAAGGAGGAAAGATGTTTATGTCATGTTATCATTCGTCTAGTAAGTTGGGGGTGCTACAAATCTATGCCATTTTTGCTTTTAAGAACGGAATTATAAACCAAAAACTTTAAAAAAAGATTGCCTATGATGGAGCAGATGGTGTGGAGAGGACAGAAAGAGAAACTAGACTTTTGCAACTGTACTTTTTCTTATAGCTTTGACTTTGGAACCAGATGCATATTTTGACATAATTATAAAAAATTAAATTAAAAAAGAAATCCTTAAAAAACTGAAATTAAAAGAAAACACACTGTACCTCAAGTTGGTGACATGATCGCATAGTGTAGAACTCTTTTAAGTGACTTTATAACAATACTTTGTACATTCTTAGTGAGATTTATTCTAAGGATGAAAATTCATGAAAAAGCGTATATTTTTGGTTCAGTTAGCATATCAGCAGTGTCACCGTTGGTATTGTTATTGTAAGGCATGCGTACTATGTACTCTGTGCTAAGGCATGGATACTGTGGGGCAACGCAAAGGAGTAATTATGTGGCGTTGCTGGAACTTGGGAGTTTGGGTATGGCAGAAAAGAAAAGCAGATGTAAGAGAGATGAGGTTAAATCTAAACTCCTCAGTTCTGAATTTGAACTGAAATATCAGTATGAACCCATGATCATTTTATCTTAAAGAAAATAAAAAGTATTTCCTATCCAGCTCTGTTCACTTAAACAGCTTAGAAACAAGGACTACTTCATCATACTGAGAGCTCCTAGTATCCAGATTCTGGTTACAAATACCAGCAATGAGGGCTCCTTGGAGAATTGGTTGATTCCAGATCTGAGATAGGAAATTTGCAAGATAAACCTAGATCATCTAGTCATAGCAGAAAGCAAAGAATTTATCAAAGAGTAATAAGGAGTGTCAAAGAATAGGATAGGACCATTTGAGTGTCAATAAAAATAATTGCAATGGATTAAAACACTTTTTGCTTAAATCTATGAGCTCATAATGATACTAAAAAATGAAAACAGGAACAAAATAAAAAAGAACTCTCACTGATCACCTTGGGAGGATTCTAAAGAGCCAATTCATCGTTTTGAAAAGTGATAAATAATGGGGACAGATAAAGACACAGTTAAAAAACATTATCCTGCTGGAGACATGAACAGACATTTCTCCAAAGAAGATATACGGATGGCCAATAGGCACATGAAAAAATGCTCATCATCACTGATCATCAGTGAAATGCAAATCAAAACTACACTAAGATATCACCTGACACCCATTAGAATGACAAAAATATCTAAAACTAATAGTAACAAATGTGGGAGAGGTTGTGGAGAAAAAGGAACCCTCATACACTGCTGGTGGGAATGCAAATTGGTGCAGCCACTATGGAAAACAGTATGGAGATTCCTCAAAAAATTAAAAATAGAACTACCATACGATCCAGCCATTACACTACTGGATATCTATCCAAAGAGCTTGAAGTCAGCAATTCCAAAAGTCCTATGCACCCCAATGTTCATTGCAGCATTATTTACAATAGCCAAGACATGGAAGAAACCTAAGTGCCCATCAACAGACGAATGGATAAAGAAGATGTGGTATATATATGCAATGGAATACTACTCAGCTGAAAAACAGAACAAAATCATTCCATTTGCTATAACATGGATGGACCTTGAGGGAATTATGTTAAGTGAAATAAGCCAGTTAGAGAAGGATAATCTGTGTATGACTCCACTCATATGAGGAATTTAAAAATGTGGACTAAGAGAACAGATTAGTGGCTACCAGGGGAAAGGTGGGGTGGGGGGTGGGCACAAAGGGTGAAGTGGTGCACCTACAACATGACTGACAAACATTAATGTACAACTGAAAGTTCACAAGATTGTAACCTATCATTAACTCAATAAAAAAAAGGAAAAAAAAAAAAACCCCAAAAACGAAAAAACATTATCCTATAGTACTGTATCTCAGGGAAACCAAATCCTGATGAGGGGGATAAAGTTTCTTTTTATAGAAGTGCTCCAGCTAACAAACGAAGAGAAAACAACAGAATATCCTTGTTTTGCATCCCCCAATGTAATAATAGACCAGAACAATGATTATCAATAACTATTCAGATCACACAGAGACCATCAGACATGGTGTGCTTCTGAGAGAGGTACACATCATCACATATGAACTAGAATTGCCAGTTGAATCTGAATCTGATCAAGGCTTTTGATCTAACAACCAATTTACAGGAAATAATAGCAGGAAAAAGGAACATGTTAAGTGACACCATGGAGAGGCGATCAGCAAATTCTGGATCACAAAAAACTTTATAGGACAAAAGATCTGATTGTTTCAATAAATAACTTGCAAAGAAAAAAGAAAAGACAGAGAGAGGTAGAACCCACAGCTTTGAAGTATTATAGGGCTATATCAATCAATTGCAATGTATGGATCTTTTTTCAAGCCTAATTCTAACAAAAACAATAAAAACTGTTAAATAAGAAAAAAGTTGATGTTCAACAATGACAGTGGCAGGTGTTTCCTGTAGTACATTTTATACACTAGGGATATTAAATTACTTGCCCAAATTCACGTAGCTAATCGATCTATGCATGAATTAGCTGTAGGTTTTTAAAAATGCAGACGTCATACCATACTCCTAGAGATTCTGATTTATTTTGTCTGGGGTGGGACTAGGCATTGGTGTTAAAAAAAAATCCGCAGGTGATCTTAATGAGCAGCCAGTGTTGAGACCCCTTTAGTGGATGGAAGATCTGGAATTCCAACTCAGCTGTCTGGTTCTCGGGCCCACACGGTTCTAACTTCCTCCTGTCTCCTGTCCCTGTTTTTATGGTGAGTTGACGCATACTCTACTTCACTCAATATGAAGCATATGAAAGAGGAGAAAAATTGTATTTTATTTAAAATAATCAATAAATGTATTTTTTAGATCTGCATTTTAATTTGGAGATATCCATATCAAGACAGCCTTACTCATAATAAAAATAACTTGATTTGATTTTTGTCAAATGGAACACTTCTGTAGTCTGCTGCTATCATAATCAAGTTCTAAGTCCACAGTACCTTAGGATACAAATTAAACATCAAATGAAATTAATTTGGCAAGGGGAACACGAACTGGCTGACTTTCCTTTCTGGAGCATGCCTGACAGCTTTCTGTATGTCATACTGGCATCTGTTAAAATGAGCCGCATATGCCAGAACCTGTTAACTGTATCCGATTGCTCTTAGCAGTGCCTATCTGGCAATATTCAGTTTTAGGAGAGCTTAACTTTGTGTTTGAGAATATGTTGCGGTTTTAAACCCATCTCGAAGTGACATCAACCCCGTGGGAAATAAGGTGTTGCAGGTGCGACACGTGCTCTTATTTCTTTGCCCAGATTCCTCTCACATCTATGTGTGTCCTGCATTTATCCCTTGTGTTCGTTAAGTCATCACCATGCTCCCGGAACTGGACTAAGCACCAGGGACACACTGATGAACAACGTCCCAACAAGCTCAGGGTGTCTTGAGGGAAGAGACTTGAAAACGGACAATTAGAATCGCGTGACAGGCAATGATCAGGAAGTAGAACAATAAAACACAGAGGATCGCTGAATCTGGAGGGGGGCATGTCAGGGATGGTTCCCAGGAGGTCACGATGTCCAAGCGGAGACTTGAAGGATGAAAGGCGTTGGTGGGTGGGAGGTGAGATGGAATGGTGTTGGAGAGTTCCTCTTGGGAGGAATGACATTTGCAGAGGCTGTAAAGTCAGGAGAACAGGATTCTTTGCAGGAACTGCTCAGGTTGAATAGGTGAGCAGTGGGGCTGGACAGGTTAGCAGATGCTGGATCAGAAGGGGCCTTGTGAGCTGTATTAAGAAGTCTTTACTCCAAAGTCTCTTGGGCACCTCAAACTCAACATGTCTGACCTGAACTTGCTGTGCCTTTCCCCCTGATCTGCCCCCTTTCTCCTAGTCCCCGTCTCACTGAATGACATTCAAACATTTGCCCAAATGACAAGTCCGGGTGCCTCCTCCCTCTTCTTCGTGTCCCACATGCAGACAGCAGAGGGTATACTCAAGCCCCACGACAGAGCAATCTTCCTTCTCCTGCCACCCCAGCATGGGAAGATTGGCTAAAACTCTTTACACTAGATATAATTTTTGGGTGAGACTGCCTTCTGGCCACTGTCACCCCCTTGAAAGCTGCTCTTTATGTCCACTTCTCCTGTCCTCATGATTCATGCCTTAGCACGAGCACCATCGTCAGCTGTCTGAAATTCTTCAGCCACCTCCTACCTTGGTCCCGATGTCCACTTTTCTCTGTTCCCATCTGTCCTGCACCCTGCTACTCTAGAGATCTCTTTAAACTGCCATCTATTTTGTGACTCCCCTGGTGAAAGTGTGTCCATGGTTTCTCATAGGACTTAGAATTTAGTCCAGACTCCTCAGCCCACAACTAAGGTCTGTTATAACCTGACCTCTGTTGACTTCTTCAAATTCACTTTCTGACACTTCCTGCCTGGTGCTCTGTGCTCCAGTCCTGCCTGTCTCCTCAGGCTCCCAGAAATCCCCAGATGCTCTCTGACCTTCAGACCTTTGTATCTGTGGTTCTCCACACCAGGAATGCCCCCACCCTCCCACCCTAGCTCTCTCTTAGGCCTGAAACCCTGAGCTCTCACGGCAGCCTTGGGAATGCTCCCTGCCCGACGAGTACCCCGCTGTATTGAAGGTGCCTTCTTGTCTCTCTGGCCCCCACTGGCAAGCTCACTGTGTCCTGTTTATTACTGAGTCATCAGCACCTGCATGAGGCTTGGAACAGAGTGGGAACTCGATAAATTCACTTCTTGAATGAATAAATGAACATGCAAAGATGCAGAATGATATTGAAACCCAGGCAAATGGGTCAAAATGGCTAACATGCATATTATAGGATATTGTAGAATTCTGCCTTTAAGTATATATTAAAATCTGAAAGCAGAAAACCTATATCTGGTGGGTAGGCCAGTGCAAATGAAAATGACTTGGAAAACTACAAATCAGGAGTTGGCAGCCAGTTGACTAAAAGAAAAATGATTTCATTCCCTAGTCCCCTAATCACTCGTTCATTGAGCTCCTGAACCATCTTTGGGCTCAGGAAGTGGCTGTTTATCATCTCATCACCATCGTCACCTTCATCCTCATCCTCATCATTGGACTATTAAACATTTGTCTATCATTGCTCTGCCGGACTCTGTTCTAAGCTCTTTACTTGATTTAACTCATGGATCCTCTTGACTTTTGAAGCAAATACTATTACCACCCGATTTTAAAGATGAGGAAATGGAGCTCAAAGAAGGGCGAGGAGCTGAGTTTTCAGAGCATTCCAGATAGTGAATACCTTAGAAGAATGAAATAGTCCCATCTCTCCCAGGTTGGACTCAGTCCTACCTGCTGTTCTCCCTGCAGCCTCATAACCCCAGGACTCAGTGGCAACTCAGTTGGAAGCTCCAGGTTCTTCTTGGGGACACCAGTTCATCAGAGCCTGGGTAGAGCTTGGCCTGAGAGCCATCCAGGGGTCACAGCTGCACAGCTGTGGCTTGCCCGCCAGCAGCGGCTGCTGGCATCAAGACTGTTGCTGAGCTGAGGACGTGTAAGGGAAATGCTGTTGGCACAGCTGTAACCACAGTCTGAGGGTTATGGATGGCAGATAATCACAGGAGTTTTAGCAGCGGACTATATCCCCAACCTCTGTGAAGGAAGGCCCAAAGGAGAGGCGGGTCCTCCTTGCTCCCCTTACAGTGAAGAGTTAGCCTGTGGACAGCACATTCTTACAGATCCGACCCCTGGGTAGGTGAATCCTTTCTGTTCTGGGAGGAGTACAGGCTGTTGGAGGGACTCATGCTCACGTACTGCTTCCTTCAGACTCTGCCCAGGGGCGCCTTCTCTCTGAAGACTTTTCTAATCCATTCTTCCCCCTGCCTCCAGCCCAGGCAGCCCTGGCCACTCCCCTTTTGGGTCCCACTGAATCGCATACCTACTTCCAACAAAGCACTGGCCACCCTTCATTGCGCTTATTCCTTCACATCTAGGATTCTTCCAGGTAGACTCTAAGTCACTTAAGAGGTGACTGGCACAGAGTTGCCGTTTGATAAATGTTTCTAGAATGAGTGAATGAAGAGTAAATGAATAGCAATTGTAGGAGTGAAATATTAGGGAGACAGAATAGCGTTGAAGACAGAGGATGGGCTTTATAGCGAGTGTTCCAAGCTGTACACACGCAGAAGGATGAGCAAACTACACGCTGGGGTCGAAGGGCCCCACCTGTCTCATCTACGGCAGATACTGTTGAGCTCCTACCCCGACTCTATTGCCCTCCCTTTTCTTCCATACAACACAGCACACCTTCCATAAGGCTGCCAGAGAGTATAGGGGCGGAGCTTGTGAAGCAAAGTTTTGATAACTTTGGTCCAAAGTAGGTAGCCCATTATTTCATGGTCTTTCTCTGCTAATACTCTTCTTTTTTTTAAAGATTGGCACCTGAGCTAACACCTGTTGCCAATCTTTTTTTTTTTTCCTTCTTCTTCTCCCCAAAGCCCCCCAGTACATAGTTGTACATTTTAGTTGCGAGTGCCTCTGGTTGTGCTCTGTGGGATGCCACCTCAGCATGGCCTGATGAGCAGTGCCGTGTCCACGCCCAGAATCCGAACTGGCGAAACCCTGGGCAGCCAAAGCAGCGCAGCGAACTTAACCACTCAGCCACAGGGCTGGCCCCTGCTAATACTCTTTTTAATGGCTTAAAAAAATTATTCTTAGCATCTTTCGTAAACTTCAGCTCATTTTAGACTTTTTCTTTCCCAACAACATTCATGCGTGCATTGGTTGCAGTGGTCTACATAGCAAGTAATTCTACAGCCTCAGAAGCTTAGCGCATGAAAGCTGATTTCTCACTCATGTCGCTGTTCCTTGTGGGTCTCTGATAGACACAGTCATTTAGGGACCCAGGCTCATGTTGTCTAGTGGCTCCAACATCCTTAAAGGCCTCAAAGTCCTCCTCTGGACCCTTCTAGTCTGAACTGTAGATGGAAGAAGGGAGAGTGTTGAGGGCTATGCCAAATATTTTGGGCTAGGTCTCAAAATGTGGCACATCACTTCTGTCTACATGCCGTTGACTAGAACTCAGTTGCGACGCCACCTGACCAAAGGGAGGCTGGGTAATATCGTCTGTCTGTCTGCTGGTTGTTCTGCACTTGCGCCCGGGTTCCATTCTCCATGCTCTTTGGCCCTGCTCTGAGCCCCAGAAGACTGACATCACCCTGTGGATGACATCACCCAGAATCTCCTACCCTCTGGTTTCCAAATAGGATCAGTGTGGGAGGCACAGGCAGGAGATTGTAGGGCTAGAGTCTGGAGTTTTTATACCCTTCTCCCTTCTTGCATTTGGCTTCGTAATAGAGTCTGACTGTGTTTCTGATGTTTGATGATTGACAGCATTTAGGCTCTCAGTCCCCCACCCCACCACCACACATCTGGTACTTCATGTCAGGAAGACCAATCCACCTTTTGAGTTCTTGACACCAGTGGGAAGTTTGAACCTTGCAGCCCTAGCCTGGGCATGGGAACCCTTCTCCAGCCTCAGCCCCCAGGCATGATGAAGGCCAAACCCACTCTGTGCCCTTTGCTCTTGCCTTTACAGACAGGCTTGCATCTACCCTTCTCTTCCTTGAAGTCCTTTGTTTGTGAGTGATACACTTTTTTTAAAACTCTCCTGGTGCATGAAGAAGTGTCATCAGTGGAGACATCCAACCTGATAGTTGAGAAGGAGTCCATCTCGTATACGTGGGGTGACCACAAGACAGGCTGTGTTATCTGAGAGCAGTTGGTAACTGAGGGGTAGTAGTAGCTTTCTCTTCTTGCTAGTCCCTGGGTACAGCAATATCTTTCATTGATTTTCTTAATTCTTTCCATGCCTCTGTAAATAGTCCTTTCATTAGAGTGTTTTGAATCATCAGAGTTGGTTTCTGTTTCCTGCAAGAATCCTGATTGATACTGGAAGGAAAGGAAAGAGGTTTGGTGAGCATTTAGTCAGTTGCTGTCACAATATGGTCAGTGCCAACCTTTAGATTTTATCCCTGGCTTTCAACAGGCATGGATCTATATGCATACTGACCTACGTAGATGGGATTTGATTAGGAAATTTAATGGGGGGGGGATATTTTTTCATGTAGTCGACACTAAAGTGTCACTTTGCTTTAAAACATTTTTGAGAGCAGGGTGGCATTTGGACATGTATTGGGGTGAAGACCACTCCCCCGAGACTGGACTTTGGCTAATACAGGACAGGCATGTCTTACATCATTCTTCAGTGGAAGGTCATACGGGATTCTTTGGGAGGGAGCGCTACTGTAAAAATCCGTGTGCAAACTTGACACAATTTTTCCTCCAACTCGTCCTGCTGAGGTGCACATAGCTGTCCTGTCTTAGAATCAGTTGATGCTGGGAACGGGCCCAGGGAATGAAGGGAGGAGATGCTGAAGAAAATCAGGAAGAGAGGTATGTGTTCCCACAGTGCTGCTTGGAATTCCACAGATGACCTGCTGTCCATAACTTATTCTCGGTTTCTGCATTTAAATTAGGCAACTGAATCTTGTGTTTCTATATTTTATTTGATTTCATATCAAGCATCCTCTACATTGAGGGGCATTTTTCAAATTTCCTTAAAGTTTGTGAACAAGAATCTCCCAGGACGTTCTGCTGTCTTTGCTCCTGGTTTGTGTGTTCTTGCTCGCCTGCAGCTGTCCGGGCTCTCTGGTGTTAAATTAATAACAAATGATGTGGAGCTGACAGGTGGGTGAAGATGGAGAGTGCCATGATATTAAAAAAAAACCTCAATCTATTATGTAGCACCAAGTGCAACACTTTGTCAGGTTTTGCCTGTAGGTATCTTAATTTTACTTAAATACTTGGCTCACATCTTTTTAACCCAGAGGACGGAAACATAGCTCTTAGCATCTTTCTAGCAGACTTTGTAGCATATGTTAGGGTGATACTGAATACCAAACTTTGCCAGTTATTTGGGATTATTTGAAAATGCACTGAATAAAATAAAAACAATAAATATAATTTCTTGGTGGAAAAATTGTCTGATTCTCCTTTGAAGTTATAAGAAGTCATGTTTTGGATTGCTATCAACATTATCTTCTCCCAAGCAGAGCCATCCAACTCCGACTCAAAATTAGTGTGCTCCTTGTCATTATAAGTATTTAAGCAATGGCAGATCACCTGCCAAGAATTCCTTGGAAGTGATTCTAAGCAAGTATGCAGAATATTGGAAGAATAATTTGGCAGTATTTAAACTGAATGCATTCAAATTATTTCATATGTTAAATTTCAGTGCAATATTTCTTTAAAAGTATTTGTTATGGGAGCAGGCCCGGTGGCATAGTCGTTAAGTTCATGTACTCCACTTCAGAGGCCCAGGGTTTGTGAGTTCAGATCCTGGGCATGGACCTACATAGTGCTCATCAAGTCATGCTGTGGCAGCATCCCACATGCAAAATAGACGAAGATTGCCACAGATGTTAGCTCAGGGCAAATCTTCCTCAACAAAAAAAAAAAGAAAGAAAGAAAGAAAGAAAGAAAAAACATATTTATTATGGAAAAGTTCAAACATAGACACAAGTGGAGAGACTAATATAATGAATCTCCATTACCGATCACCCAGTTTCAACAATTATAAAATTTCTTTTGAAGAGAGGTGCTACTGCTAAAAACGAATTTAGAAACTGCTGGATTGCATGATGTCTGAAGTCCCCACGATTCCGTTTTATAGGCAGCATAAGCTTTTCTGTGTTGAAGGTCCATTTTCTTCCTATAAATTGAAAGAGCAGATTTTGATTTGTGTCCCTCCTGAGCTGTCCTCTTGGCCACGGTCCTCTTCATCTCCGCTCCCAGCTTTGCTGTGGACAACTGCTCATTTCTCTGCTGGATACAACTCCTTGATAAATATTGCTCCCTCTCGACGTGCCTGTGGAGGGCTGAAGAGGGGCGGGCTCCATCCTTTTCTGCTCTCATCCCTTGTTTTCTCAAATACCACCTGATTTTGCTGAATGCTCAAAGCATCTGCAGGGAGTTACAACAAAGGGAAGAAGTCTAAAGTTATGTTCCAAATGTGCCTGTCCCTCTGGTTCAAGGCTGGTCCCTATACAGAAGTTACTCTGCACACTTCTGGAGGAGGATACCCAGGATACACTCGTGGGCATTCCCAGATTCTGACCTCATTACTTCTGTCCACAGATTTTTACAATTTTGCAAAGGTGCCCCTTTTTTTCTAATTTCCATGATGTTGCTGTCCGTAGATCTTCCAGAAAATCCTATCCTATACTCACTGAGATTGTCCCTCTCTTCCAACCACTGTGTGTCCCCACGTCTGAGCTCTTTCATCCGGAACTCTGTTCCAGGGGGAAGAGCTCCGGGAGGACAGTAAATCTGGCCCTTGCATTGCTAATTCCACGCAGTAGTTCAAGGAAGATACGGACATGCAAGTCCAATACACACCAGTGTGGCCTCTGTACCTCTTTATTCTCCATTCTGTTCAATGAGTCATTATTAAGGCAAATACACTTACCCATTTTTAGGGTAAAACTTTAATTCTTGGTTTAAGTTGTATACCTGAAAGTAAAGGGTCACAAACTTGCCGCCAGCACATCTGCCTCAGTCTACAGATGTGTTTTGTTTATCCAGCAGGATGTTGACCCATAGAGTCAAAAAATTTTGAATTAGTTGACAATACTTGAAACCAGGAGATTTTACATAAAAACCCAGATTTTTGGCTTTCCTTGAAGAAGAGGAAAATCTGGCAGCACTCAGCCTTCTCTCCGGCTTAGGGACAAGTGTCTAGGGTTGAGCGGCTCCCGTTCCCTCTGAAGGGACAGCATGCTCTCTGCGGTCCCACACAGACCTCATCCTCTCTCAGTATCCCTGAAAACTAAGGCAGTGAAGTAGTTACTGTTTATCACCTTGTTCCCTGCCCATTTCTCTTTCTCACCCGGCCCTCGTAGGCAATTGAATTTGTGACACCTGATTTAAACCCATAAAGAAGACCAATATTTTCCTGACTGCCTTGTTAACACCCCAGTGTAGTTCTGTTTATTATGTAGAGAAGTGTTGGCCCATTTTTTACACCCCTCCCCCTGCATCCGAATTGTAGCTCCCCCAGTCCTGCAGGAACTTTTTCAAAAGGCTCACTACCCAGCAAACATCTCTTTATGATCCACTTCTGTACAGCCCCAAATGAATGACAAGCTTTGAAATGACTTGTGTTTCTGAGGTAAAGTGTATTCTCAGCCCTACACTGTCGGGGGGAAGGAGTAGTTAAAAAAGAGTGATTTCATTCTTCAGTAACATATAACTCTACACCTTGATTATCCATTATACTGCTTTATCCATGAATTGGGTCTCTGAAATCAAGCAAACTAATGTTTTCATTCAATTTCGCTCTTGAAAGAGTGAGCTGGTCCATGTGGAGCATCCTCTGGATGGAGGCAAAAACGAGCAAACAATAAATAGTTTAAATGATTTCAATAGTGATAAGTGCTGTTAAGAAACTAAAATAGGGATTTGTCTTAGGAAGTGGGCTCAGGAAAGGCCTCTCTAAGGTGACATTCACAATGGGATCTGAATGACATGAAAGAGCCAGCTCTGAGAAGGTTTCTAGGGCACAGCAAGTGTAATATCGTGAAGTGTAATAGGTCTGGATTGCATGGAGGTTGAACTGAAGTTAGTGAATAGAGAGGAGAGAGATAGGAGATGACGTCGGAGTGGGACATAAGGACCAGGGTGCTACAGGCCATGACAGGGCCTCTGGGTTTTATCTCATATACACTGGGGAGCTTTAGAAGATTTAAGCAGAGTGATGTGGTTTGATCCACACTTTTTTCTTTTTGGTGAGGAAGATTAGCCCTGAGCTAACGTTTGTGCCAATCTTCCTTTTTTTTTTTTTTTTTTGCTTGAGGAAGATTAGCCCTGAGCTAACGTTCGTGCCAGTCTTCCTCTATTTTGTACTTGGGATGCCTCCACAGCACATCTTACAAGCGGAGCAGGTCCATGCCTGGTATCTGAACCTGCGAATCCAGCCGCTGAAGTGGAGCATGCAGAGCTTTAACCACTCAGCCACGGGACCGGCCCCCAATCCACACTTTTAAGGATCACTTTGGCAGCCATGTGAAGAAACTATAGTAGGGCAGAATGAGTGGCAGTGGGGAAGTGAATTTGAAAGCCACCCTTGTGGTTCAGGCATGGATTACGGCAGCTTGGTCTGTCATTGAGGATTATGTTCCGCGATTACATTAGAAATCTGAGCACGCTGGCTTCGCTAAGGGGTTTCAGTTTCTCACGTAAGGAGAAGTCTGTCGGTGGGCAGTCCACAGAAGTCCACGGCCACTCCACTATGCCTTCAAAAGCCCAGGCTCTCTCTGTTTCCCTGCTCTGCCTTTCCGACATGTTGCTCTTGTCTTCATGGTTGAAAGACGGCTGCTGTATCTCCATTGCATCTGCAATCCAGCTAAGAAGAAGGGCAAAAAGAAAAAGCATATGCCAGCTGAGTCTATCCTTTTTATCAGGAAACTATTCTATTGGCCAGGATTATTTGTCAAAGCTGAATTCAGTTTGGCAATTCCACTGCATGCCACTTGGCTTCTATGATGCTCAGGACCAGATGCTGAAGCTCCATCACCTCTGCTCCTGGAAGATCCAGACTCTACTGCTGTACTTGCCAGAAGACTGAGTGCCCAGCACAGCTGCCTCCTCATGATGCTTGCTTCTGAACCCAAGCCTTATGTAGCTGACAAGTGGAATCCAGGTCATATGGCTCCAAGGGAGTCTAGGGTTGAGAGTTTCCAGCTTCTACCTTGAGAAGATAGAACTCATAAGTAAAGAAATTACCAAAATGTGAGGAAGGTGTTCAGAGATGGTAGTTGGCCACATGTGATGAATATCTACTAAAGCTGGACTACCTGTATTCTTTGTTTTATTTTATTTTTATTTATTTATTTATTTATTTTTATTAATGTTATAATAGATTACAACCTTGTGAGATTTCAGTTGTACATTTTTGTTAGTCATGTTGTGGGTACACCACTTCCCCCTCTGTGCCCTCCCCGCACCCCCCCTTTTCCCTGGTAACCACCGATCAGATCTCCTTATCAATATACTAAATTCCACCTATGAGTGGAGTCATATAGAGTTCGTCTTTCTCTGACTGGCTTATTTCGCTTAACATAATACCCTCGAGGTCCATCCACGTTGTTGTGAATGGGCCAATTTTGTCTTTTTTTATGGTTGAGTAGTATTTGGACTACCTGTATTCTTTATCTTTCACTTTGAGAGCCATCACCTCATGGACGCCAGGGTTACCTTCTTAAAACAATGCTGTAATCACGTCATTTGTCTGCTTAAACATTTCCACGTGACTCAATGTTTACAGAACCATTCTAAAATTCCCTGGCTTGGCCAGGGCCTCAGCATCGAGTGGTGCTCACCTATCTTCAACTTCCTTTTTCACTTTCCCACCACTACACTCTCTAGTTCTTAAGATGCTGATTTTCTCCCAGCTCCTTCCATGGGCCACATCCTTTAATTTCTCCACGATCGTGGCAGAGACTCTTATTCTCTTCCAATATTTGTTCTCCACTTCTTTCTTAGTAATAGAACCTTTGATTCTCACATGGACTCATGATTGTCCAGAATAAAGTCTGCATTCCCAGTCTCTTGTGTATCTAGGTGAGGCCAAGTTGTGTTAGTAGGATGTAAGCAAAAGTGTCATATGAAGGAGCTTTCCTTTCTCTGAACTCCCTTCTTCTGCCAGCTGGAATGCACATATGATGGCTTGTGTTGGGACAGCCAGCTTGGACCATGAGAAGGAAGCAGTATATGGAAGACGGCGGATAAACAAGACAGAAGCAGCCTGACTCACTGATGATGATAGAGTTGCCATACCAGCTCCAGATGCCTCTCTGTGACAGAGAAAGAAAATTTTGTTTTGTTAAGCCGGATATCTTTGTTTGTGTGTGTGTTTTTCTGTCATACACGTAGTGAAACCTAGACCTAATTATTTCAGGGCCTTTATTTGAATGACTTTTGCCTGCCTGGAATATTCCTATTCATCCTTCAACACTTAACGCAAATACAATGTTTACGAAACTATTTTTGTCTCCTCCAAAAAAGTATTATGTGCTGTCCCATTCCATACCTAGAGCATTGTATGCAGCCATCTTTTATAGCTCTTCTTACATTGTGTTATATTATTGTCTTATTATATTATATATATTATATTATATTATTGGCTTCTTACATTGTTATAATATGATATATTTTATATTATAATATAATATATTACATTGTATTCTGTACCCCCTGTCAGTGAACTACATGAGAATAGAGATTGCTTCTTATTTTTCTGTGCACACTCAGTCTTATGACAGTGCCAGATAAATGGTGTATATCCAGTTCTGAATTGCACTTTATTTCTTTTTTTGTCTTTTTCGTATTTCACGTGACAGTCATAAGTTACTATGGGTGTTTTAATTTATTCTCTTTTCTGGTGGAGACTAGTGGGGAATCTCAAAGCTTTATGGATGAGAAGAGAGTTGCAGCTTTCCTACAGATCAATGACGTTTTGAAAAATTTACTTCTAAAATTATCAAGCCTCAGAAGCCTCATAGTATCACTTCCATCACATTCTATTGATCAAGGATCCCCTGATTCAAGGGCAGAGAAAATGGACTGAAGAGTAGTTGCAAGGTTCTGGAAGAGCATGTGGGACTAAAACTATTGTTGCAGCGATTTTTGGAAAATGCAATCTGCTAGAGTCTCCCTTCCCACAATAATGCAAGTCCCTCCCACATGGAAACTGTCCTGCCCCAAAGCCTCATCCCACTGTGACGCCAGGCTCCAACTCAACGTCCAGCATCTCATCATTTAAATCTGGTCCAGGTGAGGATGAGACTTTTTGAACACTATTCCTCTGGAAGAACCCCTTGAGAACTGTTCCTTTTGACTGAAAGACCTGTGAACTACAGAGATGAGTCATCTGGACCTCACTGGCCCAACATACAATGATGGAATAACCGTTATAGACACTCCTGTTCAAAAACGGTGAGGGCACACAGCAGATACAGGTTCATAACAACTCTGAGATCCGACTGGGCACGTGGTGACAGTTCCACGATTAGGGTCAGTCGTAATGCCCAGGAATGAGTCACTGTGGCTCTTGGCTTCATCCTCTGAAATAGCCTTCTTTTTCCATACAATGTGGCTCTTGGTTGAAGCTGAGTAATTTCTCAGTCTACTTTTTAACCATAGAAAATTTAGCATTCAAAGACATCGTTTTATTTTGTACTGTATATCCCTCTCAATTCAACTTAATATAATTCTGTTAAAAAATCCGTAGCTTTTTTTGTGAACTGATTTGTAATCCATTCTATTAGACAAAGGCAACACCTGTAATCTCTTGAAGAAACCCTTCTTTGGCTTAGATTCCCTGTAAGACAACTGAGGGACAGTGACTCTAAGACCCTTAGAGAGACTTTTTTCTATTTGAAAGAGGTATTGCCTTCTGAGATCTTACAAAGGTTTTCTAGTGACACCCGTGGCTTTGTCTTTAGATCATGTTTTCCTGATCAGGCCTTGGATTTGGTCTTGTCCAGAGGTATTTCTTAATCTTAGCATTGTTTCCTATCTGGAAAGGCTGGGAAGGAGAGAGAGTTTTGTTTTTGAAACTTGCAAGTCCTGGTTCCTTTATAGTGAGCAGTTCTTTAGTTTCTTTAGGTTCCTTTATTTCTCTACTCACATTTTACTGTAAGTAACAAAGAGAGGAGGAGACACCTCAGTACTCCATCTGGAAATCTTAGATGGATTATCCTTTCAGAAGTATATTTCCTATTTCCGTATTTCCCCAGCAAGAGTTATTGAAGTTTCTGCCTCAACATCACAAGGGTCCCCTTTCCTCTAGCTTCCTGTAACATCTTCTTCCCTTTCTTTTGAGCTCTCACTAAAAGCCTCCTTGGGGCCGTCATCAAGATTCTGCTAACAGTCTCTTCTTTTTTTTGAAGAGGAAGATTAGCTCTGAACTGGCATCTGCTGCCAATTCTCCTCTTTTATTGGCGAGGAAGACTGGCCCTGAGCTAACATCCGTGCCCATCTTCCTCTACTTTATACGTGGGACGCCTACTACAGCATGGCGTGCCAAGCGGTGCCATGTCCGCACCCGGGATCTGAATCGGCGAACCCTGGGCTGCTGAGAAGTGGAACGTGCAAACTTCACTGCTGCGCCACCAGGCCAGCCCTGCTAACAGTCTCTTGAAGGCCCTCAGGACTTCTAGCAGCCACTTGGTCCTGAAAACTAGCCTATGGTCTAGGGCTTTGCTAGGGCAGCACTCACTTCCAGGTACCAAGCTCTAGTTTTTATTGATCTATGTAGTCTATCGCACAGCACCTGGAAAGGAGTGGATATTTGATGCAAAATTGGATTTTCAGTTCTTTATTTTTGCCTTTTTCATATTTTAAATGATAATCATGTGGTTATGGTTATTTTCATTTTTCTTTTATTAGATGGAGCCTAGTGGGGAATCTTAAAGTTTTATGTGTGAGAGGAGACCAGGTAAAGAAAGTAGACACAAAGATCAAAGTCATTTGAAATTCAGACTGACTTTCTGTCTTTTTTGGGGTGTATGGGGCTTACTGAAAATAATAAATCTGCAATTCACTTTTATTTAAGACCATTCTTGCCAGCAAGGGAAACCTAATCCACCTCGAACATCAAACCATTGACTGTACATTATATTTATTCATTAAAGTAATCAATTGGTGGGAATAAGGTTTCCTTTTTTAAGTATATTAAATAGTGAAAATGATGAGTTCATAAAAATGTCTAGGAATTTTCATTTCCTATCTTAGCTCAGCTGTCTGCAACAGTATTATTCAGTCTGTGGGAGTGTGACACAGCTCACTTGCTTTTTGAGTTGTTTTGTGTGTGTGTGTGCACCATTTGTGTATATATGTGGCTTCTCCCTGTGCCACTGCCTAAGGAGAGAGTGCAGGTAACAGTAACTAAAATTAGGGACACACAAGAGAGCAGAGGCGTCAGCATTTGCACATGTTGGGGGAGAGATGCTGGCGCCATGGTCAGCATGTTGATGCATCCTTCCACCAGTCCTGGCGACTCCTTACTCCCATGTCTACAGCCTACTTGTCCCTGTGGTGTGTCCTCAATCATGGAGACTTGCAGGAAAAATCCGCTCACCACCCTCGAATTCCAAAAGTAGATGATAAAGGACTGCAATCACACAACTATCATTTTTCTGTCATAAATAAATAAATTATCCATCAGGATGCCTTTCTTTGATATTTTTAAGATGGTTGCATTTGTTTTTAAAAATAACACATTTATAAACTTTTTATTGCAGCATAACTTGACTCCAGAAAAGTGCACCAGTCCAAAACATCCAGCTCAGTGAACTTTCCCCAATAGAACACACCTGTGTCGCTCTAACTTGCATCCGGATGGAGCAGCAGCATCTCCTGCACCCCTCTGCGATCCTTCCCGTCACGACGTGTCCCGAGAGTGACCGCCATGGATTAGTTTCGCCTGTTGTCCAGTGTCATATAAATAGAATCATATGGTCAGTACTCTCTTAAGAGCATGTTTAAAGCTTTACTGAGGCATATTTGACTTACAATAAGTGGCATATATTTGCAGTATACAATTTGATGGATTTTGACATATGAATACACCCATGAAACCATCACCACAATCAAGATAATGAACATATCTATCATGCCCCAAGTTTCCTATCCACCTCTCCCACTTCTACCCTGCCTCTCCCCAGGCCAGCACTTTCTGTCACCACAGATTAGTTTGCATTTTCTGGAATTTTACATAAATGGAATTATACAGAACGTACTCTTTTTTTAGTCTCTCACCCCCGCCCCCATAATTATTTTGAGACTCATCCATGTTGTTGTGGATATCAATAGGTCATTCGTTTTTACTGCTGAGTGGTATTCCATTGTATGGATGCACCACAATTTCTTTATCCATTCATCTGTTAGTAAGTGCTTTTTGACATCTGGTTTCTTTTGCTCAACATTATGTTTGAGAGATCATTCCTAATAGGACAATTATGGTAGAAAAGGGGAAGTTACTATGTAACACTCCAAGGGATAAAACTCTGCACTAGAAAAGATGAATCGATCCACATTTAGTGTGAGGTCCTGGTCAACATTAAGTCATTCACCTACTAAGTCAAAGCATTTCTTGAGCATCTACTTTGTACAAGGTATTGTGATAGACATTGGGCATTTAGTGGAATGGTAGGTTGTATTATTGTTGCTAGTTGTTTTCTGCCCTCTCTATAAGAGCGTTATACGTCCCTGTCTGTAGCCATGTGGCCTGCAGTGTCTCCCTATGTGAGGATTATACTTCTCTGTCCCACTGATGTTAGGGGCGGACATTTGACCTATTTTGGTCAATGAAATGTGAACAGAAGCTTGAAGAGCCATTCAGTGGCTTGACTTTATCTCTTTTCTCTGCTACAAGATTGCTGTGCCCCAGACAGGGGGCACCTGGGCCTGAATCTGAATGAAGATGGCACATAGAACAGAACAACTCCTGACCCTGTGGCTGATATGGATATTAAGCAAGAAATCTCCGTGATCGTAGGCAGTAGTTACAAATAAGAGCTTAGCTACTCAGTACGTGAGAAAATCAACTCAAACAATTGAATAATTGGTTGTGTTTTTACGATACTGCAACATCCCAATGTCCAAATTTTTAGGGCTTTTTCAGTTTTAATCAATCTCCTTATTTTTTTCTTTACCAATATATTTTCTTTACCTTAAATGAGTTTACCTTGAATTAAAAAATAAATCATTTCCTGAGCACTTAGATTATCTCATCTAATGCTTAGTCATCTGATTTCTTCCCCTCAGAACATATTAGGTTTTAGATAGTTATTTTCAAACTGTACTCTGTGGATCCCAGGGATATTTCTTAATCTCCCATCTTCTCCCCGCTGTGAATTACAGGCTCTAGATTTTTCTTCCATCCTCCTTTCAACCCTCTACTGCTGCATTCTTGTTCTGCTTCAACCACAGAATCTCCTGCACTATTAAAAAAAAGTGCAAACCATAGGGTTAAGAAACTCAGGACCATGCCAAAATTCCCTCCAGAAGGCCTTCATCTGGGAACCCAACAATAGAGGTTTAACTAAGACAGACGGCTGTATTTTCCCATCACCACATCCCTGAATTGTCCCTTTTTTTGCATTTCACACTGGGTCTGGGCTAACTGGCACGTCCGTGTTACTCTCTAAAAGGAGGCACTTTATGTCTTAATATTGTCTGAGAATCCATCTCACACTGTGCTCGGTTTCCACCCTCTATTTTAAAATTGAATCCATTCATGATCTATAAAATTCATGTACTTTATCTGGCCTTATTATTGTAATTGTTGCCGCTGGAAGGTTTTAAATTCCCACTTGTAAAAGCTTACCTCTAAATTTGTACTTACTACCAGCTATGAAATTTACATATTTGGAAGAATCATTATAAAAGACACTTTGAAAATCTAGCTTATGTGCAGGTGTTGGAAAAATCGCATTCACCCAGTGATTTTTGGCTATAGTTGACTTTTAAACATTTTCCTGAGCCGTTTCCTACCTAGCCAAGCTGTTGTTTGGGAACCGACCAGCTGATGTCACTATGGCACCGTGAATGAAGGCATCCTCCAAGGCCCTTGGTTGACAGAGACTAGATTGGCTTCCTCACAGCCCTGGGAAACATCACCTCCCTTCCACAGCGTGCCAGCCTCTGCCCGACCTCCTTTCTCCCCTGCCTGTGTAGTTTATAAAATTGAGAACCTGCAATTTTGATGGAGAATTACCTGTAGGCAAGAGGGCAATCAAACCCATACTATTAAGGAGAGGGGGGCCGAGATAATGAATCTATTATCTGTGTTTAGCAAATGGAGAGTGTCAGGCTAATAGTCCATCGGTTTCTTTTTCCCACCCTGTAAGCTTTCGTTTCCATCCTGTTAGGTACAACTAGTTTAGAACTATCTATCAACCGGGTGGTGTATTTTCTAGACTTCTTATTTCCTGTATCCTTTTCTGTTTCTGTCTTTGATCTATTTGGGCCATCACAGAGCTGGACTTGGGATTTCAAATCAGTCTCTTGGTCACAAAGTTTTAGCTAATCGTGGAGGTTTGCTGTGGGGGAAGGTTGAGAGTAGAGTGAATAAGAGTTTTGGAATTCTCTGTAGGTGGAAGGCATTTATGCCCCCACTTCCTATCCTCACCATAAATCATGTACAAGCTCTCAGAGGCCACAGGGGATAGATAAACATTTCTGAGTTAAAGGTGTGTTAAAAGAAGAGTTATGCTAACTCAGAGTCACTAACTGCATTAGCAAAACCTGCATTAGTCTGCTAGGGCTGCCGTAAGAAAAATACCACAGACTAGGCAGCTTAAGCAACAGAAATGTATTTTCTCACAGTTCTGGAGGCTAGAAGTCCAAGATCAAGATGTCGGCAGGGTTGGTTCCTTCTGAGGCTTTTCTCTTCAGCTGGTAGATGGCTCTCTTCTCCCTGTGTCCTCACATGGCCCTCCCTCTGTGCAGTGTGCATCCCTGGTGTCTCTCTTGTTATGTCCAAATTTCCTCTTCTTATAAGGACGCTAGTCCGATTGGACAGGACCCACCCTAGGGGCTGTGTTTTAATCCAATCACCTCTTTAAAAGCCCTATCTCCAAACGCAATCACATTCTGAGGTGCTGGGGGTTAGGGCTTCAACATATGAACTGAAGGGGGTGGGCAATTCAGTTGATAACACCCCTTCCACCCCAGTCTTGCATCTAGGTTGAAGTGGACCAGTCTGGGATGCTGATTATTTGACTGATATATGTCCCCCAGTTTCCTGAGCTGCTCTATGCCTTTTAGTAGCCTGGTATTGACTCACCGATAGACTGCAGTTCTCCTCTTCAGAACCATGAGATCAGAGAGGACTTCCCCAGGGCGCCTCCCTGAAGCCCACAGGAGCCGGCCCCACGCCTGGGTTCATGCAGAGATTCTGACTGATCCAAAAGTACCTTCACATAGCCTCCTTCCGTTCATCCTCAGGCTGCAGATACGCACTTTTAAGAAGCTCTATACCCAGATGCTCTAAAAGTTAAATTATTGAAAATAGAGTTAACACAAAAACAATTGAATTGAGATGGTGCTTTTACCATGCAGTACAGATTTCTTTAGCCCTTTGCTACATAAAACTAAAGCAACATGGATTAAAATAATGTGCAGATATTACACTTTTATTGCAAAATTAATAACATAATAATGTCATGTTGGAAAATTTAGATAGTATAGATGAATAAAAGGAAGAAAAATCAGTTAGGTACAACTCTTAACAATGGGTTATTTATCTTTTCTTTATTTCTCTCTTAAAAGATGACTAAATAAATACTGCTTTTCAACAAAAAGAACAAATTTTAACTGAAAAGAAGAAAACATCTCCTAAACTGGTAAGTTAATGGAATTTATGAATGAATTAGTTCAATCACGACTTCCATAAATGTTTATTGAACACTGAGCATGCCAGCACTGTCCTAGGGCTGGAGAGAGGCGTAAACAAATAGGCAAAATCTCTGCTCTCATGTTCCAGCGGAGCAAATAGCAAATCCATAAAACTGCATTTCATTGATTCCAAATTCATCTAGCTTTTTTTAACATCTCTAATATCGAGATGCATCTTATAGTCACTGTTGGTCTGTAGTGGTCATTGTCTGAAATGTGTGACATCAAAGACCTCACAATGGGTGTCAAGAGCTTGGAAGAAAATTCTTGGGACAATGTGTATCACTCTTTCAACCTCTGTGAACAAATGGTCATGGGGTGGGAGGTGGGGCAGGGACAAATCAGTGCAGAGTAGCAGCCTCCTGGAAGATGGTGTCTGAATGGGCCCACTCCACATGATGCAAAGCTGGGCAGGAACCCTCTCTGGTGGGTTTCAGGTATCTTATGGGTTTATTTTAAGAAATGCTGTGTGGCCAGTGATTTCAAGGCACTGAATATGACATTGCATGGCAAAACATAAACACAAGATGGCTCTGGTCAAGAATGATTCAAAAGAGTTGGACTCTGTGAAAAAGTTTTAGGAATATCTTAACCGATTTATTTCACTTTTAAAAAATGTATGTGCAAGGGGGATAACTGATAAAATTTGTGCCTAATTAGGTCTTAAAAAGCTATTGTAATGAGCATAAAATGATTTTCTATGTGATAAGGAAGCCTTGTCCTAGCGGAATTGGAGGTAGTTTTTCTCTCAGTGGTACACATAAAATGCTGGTGCATGTCACCAGAGATAGTGTTTTGGATTCTGTGAAATATGGTGCTATATCAGGTGGCGATAAGAGACTCAAGCAAATTCCAGATCAGCCTGGAGGCTGTCGTAGTCAGCTCAGGCTGCCGCAACGAGGTAGCACAGAGTGGGTGGCATGAACAACAGACACTTCTGTTCAGTTCAGACATTCCAGACAGTTCTGGAGGCTGGGAAGTCTAGATCAAGATGCCTGCAGATTTGATTCCTGGTAAGGAGGGCCCTCTTCCTGGCTTGCAAAAGGCTGCCCACTTGCTGTATCCTCACATGGCAGAGAGAGAGAGAGAGAGAGAGAGGAAGACAGACAGAGAGAGAGAGTGTTTTGGTTGTTAATTCCATCCGCCACGGGAGCTCCACCCTCACGACCTCATCTAAACCTAATTATATCCTAAAGGCCTCACCTCTGAATACATTACCCTGGGGGTTAGAGCTGCAACATACGAATTTTGGGAGAATACAAACATTCAGTCTGTTGAGAGAGGCACCCAGTTGGACAGAACTGGTTTCTAAGAGGCACCAGGAGCACCTGTATTTTTGTCGTGTGTGACTTCAGGGAAATTCCATAACTTCTCTCAGCCTCAGTTTCCTCACTGGCCAAATGATACCTTCCCTGCAGATGTCACAGGAATGTAATGATGGTCATATGATATTTATTCATACGGTCAGTCATTTA
Source organism: Equus caballus (assembly GCF_041296265.1). Lineage (NCBI taxonomy): Eukaryota > Metazoa > Chordata > Mammalia > Perissodactyla > Equidae > Equus > Equus caballus. The sequence continues at coordinate 9,766,429 of NC_091703.1, forward strand.
ACAACGGTCACCAAAGACCTTGTTCCCAGGGCTGGGCTTTGTGCTGGCAGTGTAGTATTGAAGAAGACAGAGATGGTACCCTCCTTCAGAAGGTAACATTTGATGGAGTACTGATCCAGTTTCTCCCCACCTATCCAGGGGGACCTTTCTCGGTTCCTTCTGCTTCCTCTGGCCAACTAATAAAAAGTACTGCGCAGTGTGTTGGGAGAGGTGTGAGTATTTTCATCATTTGTTTAAGCCATATTTAAGAGAAATAACTGACACCATTAAGTGGACTTTAGACACCTCTCACTAACGTTACTTGGAACTTATTTAGTTCTTTCAACTTTTGGGTTGGGCCTTGGTAAAAATGTGACACAAGAGAAGGTGGCCTTCAGGAGGTCAGACAACATTTTGGGTAAATTTCCTTCTTTGTTAGAGTTCCAGACATCACCTTCTAAGGACCTAGTGCCACTGAGTCCCCACTCCATCTTTCTACCTGCCTTGTTTTTACAGCACGTTTGTGCTTTCAAAAGTTGTGTTTTGGAGATAACTTATATTAAGTGGTAAATGACTGACAAAAGTTTAAAAAGCATAATCCTTCCTAAATACTTTGCTTTTAAGTGGGATCAGTGCTTTGAGGTAAATAAGTAATTTTTACACAACGGATTTCAGGTCATAATCATTAAATAAAAAACTTGGTCTCCACCACTCCCACCCTCCTCCTCCCCCAGAGGCCTTGTAGGAAAACTTAAATCATCACGGTGACAATCACTCACTTTGCTTTTCAGGAAGGTTGGTTCTACTTATGAGGACATTTTCTTGTTGTCATTGTTCTGTTTATTTTCTTTTACAAATAAATACATTATTTATCAAACATCTCTCAAACTCAAATACATTTTCAGGGAAAATCTGCTCCTTAATTCTTAATAAAAAAGACCCTGATGCTAACTCCAGAGAGTTATATTTTATACTGAATTTCTTTGTGTTGCTTCTAATTTTTATTTACGTTAGATGGCATGGTGATGTCTCTGTGTTGGACTATGACTTGCATTAAAACAAAACCCCTGAGGAGCCAGCCCTGTGGCATAGTGGTTAAATTCGCATGCTCCACTTTGGCGGCCCAGGGTTTGTGGGTTCGGGTGCTGGGCGTGGACTCATGCACCGCTTATCATGACATGCTGTGGTGGTGACCCACATGCAAAACAGAGGAAGACTGGCACAGATGTTAGCTCAGGGCCAATCTTCCTCATTAAAAAACCCCCCAAAACAAAACCAAAAAACCCCTGAGGGCCAGCCCCATGGCGTAGTGGCTAAAGTTTGGTATGCTCCACTTTGGTGGCCCAGGTTCACGGGTTGGGATCCTGGGCTTGGACCTATACCATTCATCAGCCATGCTGTGCTGGTGACCCACATATAAAGTAGAGGAAGAATTTCACAGATGTTAGCTCAGGGCTAATCCTTCTCAAGCAAAGAACAAGGAAGATTGACAACAGATGTTAGCTCAGGGTGACTCTTCCTAACCAAAAGCTAACAAACAAAAACTCTGAAAACAAAAGATATAAAATCAAATTTCATTTATATTCCTTCTTATTCTCATGTCTGAGGATTCATTTTGTTTAGAGAACAAAATTGTGATTTCTTGATTTAAACATAAGTATGACTTTCTTTTTAAGTTTAAAAGAATCTCTCTCTCTTTCTTTGCTATTAACATCAGCAGACAGGATTCTAGCCAACGGGCAGTGCCTGCTGTCCTGAAGAACAATGACATATATTTGTTGCAGCTCAGGCTTGGTTAATAACAGCTGGGCAACCATGTTTTTGTCACTAGGTCAGCCTAATTTGGGAAAGTATGTTCTCAACAGAGAATAATGACCAAATAAAATCACTATATTGTCAACTGAAGTTTAATCAATCAAGACATCAGTATTAAATTTGCTGTGCTCTCCTGTGCCCTGGTGCACGTGTTCTCTCTCTGGTCCTGCATTCTGTTAGTCATGGAACAGAAGTCCGCTGTGACCCACAGCAGCTCTGGCTCTGGAAGACTTAGCGACACCTGGACAAGGGCTTCTTTTGTAGTTCTAATTCTAGGGACGTGTAGCGAGTTCTGCCATTGCTCTACTTCAGTGAAGATCAGTGGTGGGAAGAAATAGCCCATCTTTGTTGATCTTGCAGCTGAAGAGGGAGGAGAGAGGGGAGCAGGGAACCAAGAACTGCTCTTCCTGTGGAAACACCAACCATTTCCAACAGGCTGAGCAAGCGGCACAGTGGGATGGAAGAAGCCATTACCAGATAGATCATGGTCCACCTCCATTCTCTCCGAGGAAGTCTCTCTTTCCTCTCGACTCCTGTAGGGAAAGGAAGAGTTAAATGGCAGATGCTTTTAATGTTTCCCAGACCTTCAGCACTTCCTTTGATGTCAGCATCATTCCTTCACCTTAGCACCAAGGAAACGCTGGGCTCAAAATGGGTAAATCTCTTGTCCAAGGTGTCACACAGCTATCAACAGAAGAGCTAAGCTTTTGATTCCTAAAATCAAAACTTTGTTTTTAGAAAACCATTTTGTTTTTCTTCCTCCATGCCTTGAAGACAGAAACTGCTGTTACAAACTTTTGGAAAAACGTGGAACATGCATAGACTTTGTAGTTGAACATAACAATTCCACATGCTTTGGTGTGATCTTGTGCGATGTACTTATCCCTCCCCCGACCTCAAGTTCTTCATTTAGAACTTGAAATTGCTTGTTCTGAGAAATAGCGGGTACTAGGTAAATGTCATCCTTTCTATAATTCTAAATATATCACATGAATTGATCACAATGAAGGAATTTTCTGTTAAGGATGATGAGTATTTCTTAAAAGTGTTGTTTAATTAATATTCACACATTGATAATGTCCACACATAATAATTTGGTCAGAGATGTTGAGTTGATAAGTTGCCCATTGATAAAGCAGGGTCAAATTTAATACACTGTAATGCAACAACAATGAAAACAATTATAATAAAAACAGTTATAGTTTTCCTTATTGTTTTTAACTTGAACATGTATTGCTCTTGAGCCCCCATTCTCACTGATGCCATCATAAAATAGTACCATACCAAACATGGGATTTTAAAATATCTCAATTTCCTACAGGAATGGAAAACCTGAAGGCAATAATTAATTTGGTTTTGCTGGCACTGGTGACTTCTGGGTGAAAATCAATGCCCCCCAGGTTTTTAGGTATGCTGTGATAAGAAAACCAAGGATGATGAGGAAGCCAAGGAGAAAAAGGAGAGATGACTTTCTCCAGACTGAGATCTGGCCCAGGGAACTTCCCTCTCAGATCTCGTCTTGCATTTGGCCCCTGGCACCCCATCCATCTCTCTTCTCCCACTTCCATGTTGGAAGAATTCTCCATAAAGATGCATTAACTTGTTACTTTGTAATAAATGGATTGACGTGAATTTAGCACCTGGGCAGGTGCTTATCAGCTTATCAGCTTGAGCCGATCTGTGTACAAGTTCTCTGCAATATGCAGGTGGGACATCTGAATCCAGTTTATGCTTGCTCAGATAACAACAATCGTAAACAGAGATTTCAGTGCAAGTGCAAAACTCAAGCAAACGAAATGCATCCTTTTCTTTTTGGATAGTACGTGTCGATATTTTGTCCTATTTAAGGAGGTGTCACATTTAGATTCTGATATCTAATTGTATGAGTGTGCTTTGGATGCCTGTTAAAATTCTCTGCATGTTATTCTTTACTATCTTACATGAGTAGGTTCTCGGTAGTGATTATAAGATGCTTCATCCTTATTCTGTGCTCTTTCATTCCTTCCCACGTGTCCATGTGTTGTGAATGGACGTCTCAGGAAGGCTAATGGGATAGTTTTTGAAGGAAGCAGCAGCTGAAGGCCAGGCTCGGATCCTCTGGCGTGGTCTAGTTCCTAGGAAAGCAGCAGTTTCTAAGTTTATAAAGCAAAGTCTGCACAATGGGCGCTTGGATCAGAGAAATAGTAAAGGCATAATAAAAAAGGGCAAAACTTTTGTTGCTGAAAGAATCAGAAAAGAGGATTTGGGATCTCTTTTGAGATGAGTCTTAAGCTGAGGAGGAAGCTTAGTCGTCTTTTCAGCAAATGTCACTAGTCGCTAAAAGTAAAATAGGAAATTAGAGGAATGAAGTTTACTGCCGCACGTCACACATAGTTATGTAGATTTATAAGGGAGATTGGATGGTTTCCTTAGGTTTTTTAGAGGAAAGTTGACACTTAAGTTTATGAAATGGAAACACGGTCCAGAAGGAATCATCTTTTCCAGATCTCAAAGAAGTGTGTTTTCTCCTAGAGATCTTGGTTTTCATTTTCCAAATTTTTAGATTATTTGTTTATATATCTATTTATTTTTCATCCCCAAACTATTCGAGGCAGTTCATGAATATTTGACTTATAGAGTAAAAAAAAAAAAACCTATGTGGTCATGGCATAAGAATTATAAGTGAAGGTTCTAGCTTTCCAGATCCTTGCCTACCTCGCTCTGCTTTAGCCGCTCAATGTGTGTACAGAAGACACATTAATATCTTTTTAATATTGATGGAATTTGTCTAGGGTTCTCATCCATAGATCAGTAAAGCCAACTGCTATCTTCGAAAGGCAAGTGTCTTGCAATCAATTCATCGGAATCCTGGTTGGAGCGACTAACGACTTTGTGACTTCTCCTTGTGCTGTAGCATCAGAGTCAGAGATGCTCGGCTCTAATTGGAGTAAAATCCCCAGGAAGAGGCTTTGCTTTATGTAGAAGCACAAAGATGTGTGACAATTTGTGTCTCCCGCTGTCGGGAGCCTTCAGGAAGTCTTTCTGTGCTGAAGAGAAAATGCAATTACTGCGCTCAAGTTTACGTTTTTTAACGTCTTTTTCTTGACATAACTGTCAGATTGTCAAACAAATGCTCCAATGGGATTTGAGGCCTGGCTGCATTCACCTGGGGAGCAGTCTTGTCCCGCTGGCCTCAGTGAGCGCAGAGTGCCTGCGAGAGGTGGCGTGATGTTAGAGGTCTCCGAATTCTCCCATGCAAGCTCCAAATGTCCCATCATGTTTCCTTTTGAAAATGACTTGTTTTTCTCCATTATTGAAACAGTACCCGCTTTTCTACTGTGTTACACTTGTCAAAGCAGCTTTAACAAAATTTTAGGGTTATGCACTAATACAATTGATTTCTACAATTAAAAGTGCTATGTTAACTAATTTGCAGATGGACTGCCCCCTTTCCTTCATCATTTTTCCTTTCTTCCCTCTATAAAACCAAATAAAATCTTTATAAGTTTCCTGTAGAGAAGGACAGAGACCCTGTGTGTGTGTGTGTGTGTGTGTATTTTCCAGAACATTCTTTTATCTAGCAGTCTCCTTGAGCTTCCACATTTATATAGGCCATAAGGCTTAAGGCAGATATAAAGAGCTTTGGTTAATTCAAAGTTTAGTTTCCTTAGAGGAGAGGTACAGAAAGTTTGGCCAGTTCTACTACTTGAACAGTAAAAGAATCCACTGGGACTTGAGCCTCTTTTAGAATATGTCTATCTTACTCCAGTCAGCAAATTTCCTACTTTTTTTTTTCCTTGCAGTTTGGTACAGGGAAAAACTTATGCAATTTGGAGTTAGAATAGAAAAAGGGCAAATTCCCTACTTTTTTGAGCCCCAGTTCCTCAACTGAGATAATATTGACTGCCTCTCAGTATTTTTGTGAGGGTTGAATGAGATACTGTACAGAAAAAATTACCATCCTATCAAACACATAGTAGTCACTCAATAAATATCCATTGCCTTTCACTTTTTTCACTGACATACTCTTTCTTTAAGGAAAGTCTTACATTAGTTTTGTAGTGAATGAGATAGAATGAAGGATGGAAAATGGAAAGGAGAAGAAACAGAGGAAAAACGAGGAAAGGAAGGATATCAACATAACATGAAAATTAGTTCAGAAACACAACTTTACTTAAAATGACCATGTGGTCTTGTGCTAACCAAAGTAATTAATTCAGGCTTTAAAGAAGAATTGTGCCACATTTATTCAGCACCTACTGGCTGCCAGGTGCTAGGATAGCACTCGGGATTAAAAGGCGAGCGTACTGGTTCAGCCCTCTGGGAGCTCCAGCTCATGTGGGGAAACAGACAAAAATAATTCTCTCTAATAAAATGTGCTAAGTTCTGTAATACAGAAAAGTCTGCACATTGGTGACTGGCTGCGTGATGTTTAACACTGAAAGGATTACTTAGATTAAGCTCCATGAGCTCCAATAGTCTCTAGCACATTACAGAGATTTTTATGCAATGCTTTTCTCCCATGAGAATGTCTTGCCATTGGGTGGACAGTTAGGGTTATTTGTTGCTCAGACTCAGAATAAGTTATTTTGGCTTCTGTAAAAATTATCTGAGCAAGTGAGGCAAAAATGCTTGAGTATTAGGGAGAGTCATAGTCACTCAATTTCCTCAAGGGTTCAGAAGTTTTATCATTTATGTTTTATTTTGTAGCAAAACAAACAAATGCATGAGAAACCAAGACTCAGGTGAAGCATCTCACCCGTTAGCCCTCTAAAGTGAGTCGGCATCTCCAGTGAGAAGGTACGGGCTGGAAGAAGTCGCTGTTGCTTTAAGTAGATTTGACAGTTTCTTATTCAGAGAGAGTGTGTTCCTTAGTTGACATGAAAAGTTTTGATGACACAGTACCCTAATTATCCCTTACTCTCCGGAAGAGCTGAATCCACAACCCAATTCTGGGTGACATATTTTTGCCTTCCTCGCTATTATCAGTCTCCGCTGACCGGTCATCACATCAAGTCAACCTGCAGATACAAACTCCAGAGCCATTTAATGAGGCCCTTATCTTCAGCCAACTTTGAAGTCTCTATTGAACTCTCTCCCATCTCTTCTTCCGATGAACAACATCAAATAATGCTTCCATTACAATAAGTGCATCTTTGTTAGAGATGTCAGGTTTAGGGGTGTCTGGCCTCTGAAGCTGGCTAAGGCATCACTCCTTTGATAGGACAAGGTAGAGGGCTCACTGGGGTGATTAGAGCAATTGTTCAGAGTTACCTGTCACGGCTCATCAGCTCTGGCCCGCCTGATGGGAAGAGGTGGCCCAGCCCTCCATTCTCAGAGCAAGTACTGTTATCAGATGGCATCTTTGCCTCCAGCATCTCCTTAGATATGCTCGTTTCAAACATTTATTGGCAAAACTTAACTTTCTTGCATTTATTTTTCTGTTCTATTTTAATAGTCCTCCTACTCAGAGGAGGTCATCTGAAGCTTGTTATGATTTATTTTTCTCCTGCGATTTCTCCTTTGTCCCCACTTGACATGTTTTACTGCTGATTTCCCTGTGATAAAGCAAAAGTTCTTCGTTATGGAAAGCTTCTCATTTTCTTTCATCCCACCAAACCATCCTGAAGAATGGGTAAAAGCCTTTTGGTGAGATGATGTCACTGAGGAGGAAATAAATTTGAAAGCCATAGAAAAGTGGCTTATATCTGACGCAGGAATTATTGAAGAGGATGAATTTATCACTAATCACTGTGAGCCTTGTCATCATCATTGTCGTCAGCATCATCATCATCATCTTAATCGACATCATCTTTACCAGCATTATCCTTGTTTTCGCTACCATTAGGTGCTGTGTGTGTGAAGCAGCACTAGGAATGCCATGAAAATGGAATTAAATATACACAGCCCTGCCTCTCTAAGCTTGCAATTTAAGGAAACTAAGATTCCAACACACGCTAACAATAAAATATTACATTTTGAGTAAAGAATAAACAAGAGCTTGGGTTGCAAAAATAATTGAAATGTTTCCTTTACAGGTAACACTTTTCTTTTTAAGTATAAGAAGTAAAGGAAAACTACAAGTGCTGTGTACTTTGTCCAGAGGAGGGCCAGGAAAGTGTTTTTACTCCCTCCTTTGTATATATTTATATATATAAATAATGGGACATTATTTTAGGAATTATTTTAGAGAAGAGAAAATAGATGTCTTGCTTGAAAGGGTATTTCAGCTGTACTAACACCTTTATTTAAAATATCTTAGTAATTTTTATGAAAGTAGGATTATTTTCTTTGGCCGATCCTGGAGTAGTGACAAGATTGGTGTCGTCATTTGCTCGGTGAACAAAAGTAGCCCTTTATACATGATAAGGTATTTGACTTGATCTGGGTCACTGAAAATTTTTTCCCCTGATTTCTATTTATCATAAGTACCATCTCACCCTAGAGCTCAGTGGGCACTTCTCTTACTTATGGTCCAGAAATTGCATTTAATAGTTACTTTCTACTTTCTGAAATCAACATGTTTCCCAGCAGGACTGAAAGCAGGATCCTCTGCCAAGTGTAGGTCTAGGAAAACGATCATTACTTACTAGACCTTTGCTTCTGCTGTTTTCCCTGCCACAAATGCTCTTTTGGATCACCACCATTTACTAAAGCCTGCCTTTCCATTCTGGTCTGGCCCAAGTTGCCCCTCCAGAGAAAGGTATTTTTGCCAAAAAAGTTCCAAGTGATATTTTGGGGGGTTGGGAGTATGGAGTGGTTCTTCTGCATCCCCATAGTATTTACTGCTTACAAAACAGATGCTACTTTTTATTATTCGTTTTCTTTTTTGCATGAATTCTGTCTATCTAACCACATGTTACATCTCTTCAGAGAGACGTGACCTGGTGGAAGTAATTTAATCTCACTGAGCCTTAGTTTCCATGTCTATAATATGGAGGAATAGTAATAATATCTCCCCCATCCACCCCACAGGCTATTTTGAAGCTAAGATGAGATAATATATGTTGATGAATGAATGAAAATATGTTGATACTGTACAAATTTAAGTCCACAGGTGCATAGAATGACAGAACTCTTAGACATCGCCCAGTCCAGGGCTATCGTTTTAGAGGTGAGCAAACTGAAGCCCTTGAAGGGCCAGGCGCAGAGCCTGGACTCTGAGCCAGGTGCGCTTTGTTCCCCACCCTGCTGCTTCTCTCACTAGGTGGGACCGCACACTCACTGGGCGTTGAATAATTTGGTCGTTAGGGGCAAAACAACTGGGTTTCACATTGGGATGTGAAGAATTGATAGTACATCCTTTCTTCAAAGTGGAAGCTGATAGAAACTTGAAGAATCAGCAGAAAGGCAATGGCAGCCTTGGTGGCTGCAAGAGGGATGGGGAGAGGCAGGGCTTTGGGGGATGAATAGGAGCACAGAAGGGGAGGCTGGGCCTATGGAGATGAACTTTGCCAACGTTGTGCACTTTCCGGGTTGGTATGGCTCGCTTAAACGGGTGGGGAAACCATGTGTGGATTTATGCTTGGATGGGAAGCTCACTTTCCTCCTTCCGATGGTCCACGGCCTTCCACTGTGTGACCACTCACATCTGCTGTCCAAAGGGTGACATTTCTAAAAGGAGCTACCTGCAAGCATAGTACTCAAGTGGTGGAGCTGATTCTAAACACTGAGGTCTCCATCAGTCTTAGTTCATGGATAGTGGGGGAGAGGAGATCAGAATTCAAAGGGCTGGGGAGGTGGGGAGAATTTTGAACATCAAGCTCAGGCAGAGGGATGAGCACAACAGGGCCTGTTGACAAATGAGTGAAGATCTGTAGCAGTCAAGATATGTAACGGGATGCAACTGAGTAAATCTGGCTGTTCTGGACCAAGTTGTATAAAGGTTGGGAAACTGCAGGCATTCTTGTTATATGAGGCTTGTTTATTGCTGGACAGGATTGGTAAAGGGGTCAAGCTGGACATCCCATATAAAACTTTGCTTAACACTCAAAATTCCCAGGAGGAGAGGGTGGAAATGCAGTTAAGATAAGTCTACCGTTGCTTCTCCTTGGGTCATCGCTGTAGGAGGGTAAAGCTGTGTCTCATTTTAGGCAAGTGTATCATCTCTATTATTGCCACCTGTCAGAATACAGCAGCTCCTTCTTTACCACTCATGATAAAAAGGCAAATATTTGTGAACAAGCAGAGGACTCAGTTTCCTTCTGGACACTGGAAGTACGAGAAACAATACTGTTGTTCTTATGAAGACAAGAGACTGCCACCAGACTTCTGAAATTACAGACGTGATGCAAAGTCTCATCATTATGCATCTGGATGCCATATTCAGTGGCAGACTTCCATACAAAAAATATTTAAAAACAAACACTTTTAGGGTAGGAGAGTTGTTCACACCTGTCCTGGGTCCAGCTCTTTGCTAAGTCTTGAGGAGACGGAAATATTCTCTTAAAGTTTTGACACATTGCATTCAAAATCTATTTGAATTAGCAGATTATGGTTCAGCTTTTGAAAAATGACATGTTTGCTCCTGTGGTTAAAAAAAAATCTTTGTCCATGATAATCTCACTTCAACTTTATCACTTTGGGATGCTTCTAGGCCCCTTGATGCTGATGAGCAAAGTCCTCACAGGCACACAGCCTCATTCAGTGCCATCACTTGTAAGAGAAACAGAACAATAACACTTGCAAATGGTGATAGCGTACAAGCCTGGAGCACATGAATTAAAGCTCTTACTGGCTGGCCTAATTGCTTCATCAAGCAGCAATGCGATCCTCTGTTACCACTCAGAAGTAAGAGGATTTGGGGGCAACCGCCTCTCTGCAATCGTATTTTAACACACTGTGCCTGGAAACAGCCCACTTCACAGCTTGGGGAGGGAGAAAGACATTGTCTTCATTAGAAGAGAGAAAATCCAAATGAAACGTGAGTGACTGAAGCAGTGCCGGGAATCTTGCAAGTGGTGTGATCACTCCGATATTTCAAAACCTCCTCTGTGGTGGAAGCAAGATGATCAACTTGGTCAGTTTCACGCTAAACTGAGGCCTGGAGAAGGACAGCCTTTTCATCGCAGCACAAAGAATTTTTTTTGTGTGACATTTATGTGCATCAATCTTAGAACTATAATCCCATGGTTCTGGCAGGCAGGTTTTCGTATGCCTGCAAACTCTTTTGGGTGTCTACAGTGTTTGCCTGAGCTAAAGCTTCTCATGAATGGAGGGTTGAAAATTAAAAATTCAATTATAATTGGTGCAAAATTTAAATATGTGAAAGACATTGCATTAGAGTTCTCCAGAGAAACAGAACTAATAGGATGAAACAGAACCAATAGGATGTATATATAGAGAGAGAAAGAGATTTACTATAAGGAATTGGCTCATGTGATTATGGAGGCTGACAAGTCCTAAGATCTGCAGTAGGCAAGCTGGAGTCCCAGGAGAGCAGATGGTGTAGTTCCAGGCTGGGACTGAAGGAAGAGCCTATGTTTCAGTTTGAGTCCAAAGCCAGGAAACAGCCAATGTCCTAGTTTGAAGGCAGTCAGGCAGGAGGAATTCTCTTTTACACAGGGAGGGTCAGCCATTTTGTTCTATTCAGACCTTCTCCTGATTGGATGAGGCCACTGACATTAGGGAGAGCACTCTGCTTCACTCAGTCTACTGATCAAATGTTACTCTCATCCAGAAACACCCTCACAGACACATCCAGAATAATATTTGACCAAATACCTGGGCACCCTGTTGGCATAGTTGACACACAAAGTCAAATTGACACATAAAATTAACCATCATAGACATCAACTAACAAAGTACTAAACTGGGAGTCAGGAGGTCTACAGGGTTAGGTTTTTTTCACAAGGCTGATGAGGCAAATTCCTCTAATGCTCTATTATTGCCGAACCCTTCCTATCCCTGCCCTGAGCTAACATCTGTGCCCATCTTCCTCTATTTCATATGTTGGATGCCTGCCACAGCAGGGCTTGGTAAGCCATGCATAGGTCTGCACCTGGGATCCGAACCTGCAAACCCAGGGCCAGTGAAGCGGAGAAGCAGAGCGCATAAACTTAACCGTTACTCCACTGGGCTGGCCCCCTCTTTTAGCTTTTTGATATCTGGTAGTGACAAGCTTCTGACTTCTACTTTTGGAATAAATTTTCTTCTAGCTAAATTGCCTCAAATCTCTATTATTTTGCCTATGTTCCCTGTCTAAAATATACCATAAAGAGTTTTGAAAATTAGCTTTTTTCTTCCCACAATAATAAAAGTACTTTCTGTGGAAACACTTGACACCCTATGAGAGATAATAATTGTTAGCTCATGACTTGTAAGTTATAGATTTCATAGCTTAAGTCCAAAAACCAAACTCGTTATTTCACTGGTCATTTTTGAATCCAATGACAATAGAAACCAAGAGGCCATTCAAGAATGTTAGTTTACACTTTGAGCATTTCCTGTTAAACAAAACTTTAGCATGTGTCATGGTTGGATCTATAGTAGATGGGATAGAAGACACATACTTCCTGTTGCTATTTTTGTTTGTAGAGAAGGCAAATAACCTAATAGTCTGCTAACTTCATAACTTCCCACTTGAAACTCAGTCTCCATCTCTTTTAGTGCCACTGTGTGTCAATGATAGCTATTGATCAAGATCTTTATGGAATCACCCACACATCCTCCATAGAATCATGGCTGACAAAGTGACATGCTATATGTTTTCACAACGACATGGAGATTGAAAATGGAAAAGTTAAATATAAATCTTCATGGAAGTTTCAGTAATTTTTAATAATTTGTTCTTTTGTCGCACGCATATGTGAATGATATATTTGTCCTAGAGCAATACGAATTCATTTTCCCACATCTGTAATATCTGCAGTAAGCTAAATTAAAAATGCATTTGTACTTGTACAGTTAAATGATCATATTTAATGAAATGTCAGAGATGAATCTTAGCAAATAGTCAGGAAATTATTTTAGAGAGCGCAGCATTTCATTACTAGCAGTCAGGGAAAGCAAAGTGATTAAACAAATGGTTTACTGCTCTAAGGTGGTAGCTGCCCAAGAACAATAGAAAACCAGTGTGCGGGGTTGAGAGACAAATCATGCATTTTCTCAGTCTTAGCCCTCTCTCTTTTCCTACTCCCCTCAGCCCCCGTGGAATCTTGAGTCTGATGGTAGGTCAAATTTGGAGTTTTGGAGACTGCTCTAATGCAACAAAGAAAATAAGCCAGTGGGGAATGCATGAGAATCACCTCACAGGAGGTCTCCACGTCCCAGCTTTAGGAAAGTTTAGGCAGACAAGTCAAGTAGGAGACTCAGATCAATGGAATGAGAATAGGAAAGAGCTGGTCAAAGAATGATGGACTATTTAGGCCATAGACTCTTCACCCATGGGACAATTGGAGATCAGGTAGCTGTGCTGTGGGTAAGAAGAGAGTGAAAGAGGATAGGTGGTAAGTAATAGGCAGCCAGTAGGAGCAGAGAAGAGAAATAAGTGAAGGGAGGTATTGGGCGATTGAGAGAGCAGAGTGGGGCCATCAGGTGGCCAGTGAGATCTCCATTTGTCACCAACACATGGCCACATCCCACACCAAAAACTTGATGTGCTGGCAGGCCAAGAATTTTAAGAATTATCAACTGTTTTGATTGGTGTTATGGGTTGAATTGTGTCCTCCAAAAAGGTATGTTGAAGTCCTAACCTCCTAGGACCTCAGAATGTGAGCTTCTTTGGAAAGAAGGTCATTGTAGATGTAATTAGTTAGGATGAGGTCATACTGGAGTAGGGTAGGAGCTTAAATCCAATATGTCTGGCATCTTTATAAGAAGATGATGGGAAGATACAAAGGGAGAAGGCCCTGAGATGATGGGGGCAGGAACTGGAGTGATGCAGCTACAAGCGAAGGGATGCCAAAGATTGCCAGCCACCACCAGAAGGTAGGAGGAAACTAGAAAGGAGTCTCCCTACAAAGCCTTCAGAGAGCATGGCCCTGCTGACCCCTTGATTTAGACCTCCAGCCTCCAGAACTGTGAGACCATAAATTTCCACTGTTTTAACCTGCTCAGTTTGCGGTACTTTGTTATGGCAGCCCTAGAAAATGAATTCAGTTGATAAAACGCAATTCTCAATGGCAGAATCAATGATATATTTGTGAGTTTTTTGAATTTTTTTAAAGGAAATTCTATTGCTTTCCATTTAAACTTTTGATACTGTTATCTGGCACCAGGGTGAGTTGAGAAAGGCGTTCTCCTCAGCTGCAAAATTTAAGGGGCTGCCAAAAAGCTTAGTAATTAAAATAAATAACATTCTAAGGCAACATTCAAAAAATAATAAAATTAATGTAAAAATCCATGATGAGCAAAACGTCAAAATTTTAAATACAGGATCAGTATTATTGTTTTTTCCTTTTGCCTCAATATGGTCTGGCATGGCACTGCTGTAAACATCTGAATAACAGAGGTAAGTTCAAAAATGCCTATAATGAAGGACATAGATGTAAACATACTCACATAAAAACCACTGTATTGCCATTGTATCTCAGGCAGACACCTAAAGAGATGACAAGGTAACAGCCACATGCCTTGGGTTGAATTCACATTTCTCGGTGTGAGAACTCAGACAGCGGGAAGCCCACATCAGCAACGTCAGGTAACAATGTGAGCTCAGTTAAGCATCTTTCAAATGTGAAATCTGCATAAAGAAAGACAAGCTGCTAGAATCCCAATAGTGAAGGGAATTAGATTCTTTGGCCTTTACCACATGACAGTAAATGACAGCATAATAAATAAAGCAAAAGTGATTTCTGACTTCTACTTTCCACATCGTATCCCGGAGGCGCTTTGCTATTGTTACAAGTATATTAAATGTAGGTCTGATTATATCCCAGGGAGAGCTGACAAGAGGCTTATTCTGGAAAAGGGAGAAGCTGGCCTATGTCTGGTGGTTAATATCTACTGGACACACACTTCTCCTAAAACTAGGGAGAGATCAATAGTGGAACCAGGAGAGACCAAGAGTGGAACGTCATGTCACATGCTTGATTCGGTTTACCATCTTGTGAATTGCTTGAAGATATTGTTGAGTGTTTAACACTTGAAGATGGTTATTAGCTTTTCTCTCTCATCCTCTAAAAGTACAAGTATCACTCTAGTGGCCCATGGAGCGTCCTAGGATGTGGATTCTATGACTGAGGGAAAATGAACAAAGACAGAAATGATTAAATGAAACTTGAGGGTCTGTGCTGCTGAAAGAAATTTTTATTGACTCCTTTTGGGTGTATAGTTCTCCTAATATTAACATACTATAGACATGTAACCACCACCACAATCATATAAAAACATTTCCACAACCCCCCAAACTCCCATGTGCTGCCCCTTGATAGTCATTCTCTAAAAGTTGGTTCTGTCTTTGCAGACTGGTCTGTTAATTTTGATTGTTTTAGGTCTTGCTTTCCTCAATTCCAATGCCTTAAGATATGATTCCACTTACTGAAAATTCTGCAAATTCATTCTGATGTTAATAATTCAAAGCTATCTGGCTCTTACGTTTTAGCGTCTTTTACTCTAGGATAATGGCTTAATAAAAGATATTTGAAAAAAGGAGATAAGCATGGAGGTATGAAAAATGGAGATATGACCATTGTTTGAATAGAATGAGGTGCTGAATCACAACCAGCCAGGGGCAGTATAAACCATTGTGTGTAAGAGGTGGTACATCCATTCGTCTTTTAAGGAATCTTTAATGTTTATAACACAAAATTTCTTTGAGCAGACTCTTTTACATTCAATATTTCTGATAATGTGAAAAAGAATCAGATCTTTTTTATTTTTCTTTCATAATTTTTTTGTTTCAGCCAGTTTTTAGTGTCCAGTTCAGTGGCATTAAATACATTCACATTGCTGTGCTACCATCATCACCATCCACCCACAGAACATTTTTATCCTCCCACACTGAAACTGTACACATTAAACACTCAGCATAAGAACGTCACTAAGCACGTCTTCAAGGTTCATCCAGGTTGTAGCATGTGTCAGAATTTCCTTCCTTCTGAAGGCTGAATCATATCCCATTGTATGCACATACCACATTTTGTTTACCCATTCACTTGTCAATAGACATTTGGGTTATGTCAAACTTCTGCCTACTTGAATAATGCTGCTATGAACATAGTTGTACAAATATCTGTTCAGGTACTCGCTTTCAGCTCTTTTGGGTATATACTCAGAAGTGGAATTGCTGGATCATATGATAATTCTATGTTTAATTTTTTGAGGAACCACCATACCATTTTCCACAGCAATTGCACCATTTTACATTCCCACCAGCAATGTACAAGAGTTCTATTTTTTCCCACATCCTCACCAACACTTGTTATTTTCTTTTTTGATAATAACCATTCTAATGGATGGTGGTATCTCTTTGCGGTTTTGTTTTGCATTTCCTTAGTGACTAGTGATGCTAAGCATCTTTTCATGTGCTTATTGGCCATTTGTATATCTTCCTTGGAGAAATGTCTATTCAAGCCCTTTGTCCACTTTTCAATTGAGTTGTTTTTTTGTTCTTGTTGACTTGAAGGAGTTCTTTATATATTCTGGATATTAACCCCTTATCAGATATGTGATTTGAAAATATTTTGTCCCATTCCATGGGTTGCCTTTTCAGTCTGTTGATTACGTCCTTTGATATACAAAAATTTTTCATTCTGGTGAAGCCCAATTTATCTATTTTTAGTTTTGTCGCTTGTGCTTTTGGTGTCATATCCTAGAAATCATTGCCATATCCAATGTCATGAAGTTTTTCCCTTATGTTTTCTTCTAAGGGTTTTACAGTTGTAGCTCTTATGTTTAGGTCTTTGATCCAATTGAGTTGATTTCTGTGTGTGGTATAAGATAAGAGTCCAACTTCATTCTTTTTCTTGTGGATATACAGTTTTCCCAGCACCATTTGTTGAAAAACTGTCCTTTTCCCATTGAATAGCCTTGGCTCCCTTGGTAAAAATTATTTGACCATATATAGGAGGGTTTATTTCTGTGCTCTCTATTTTATTCCATTGGTCTATGTATTCGTCTTTAGACTGGTATCACACTGTTTTGATTAGTGAAATTTTGTAGTAAAGTTTGAAATCAGAAGCGTGAGACCTCCAACTTTGTTTTTCTTTTTCAAGATTGCTTTGGCTATTTAGGGTCCCTTGAGATTCCGTACGAATTATAGGATGAAATTTTCTGTTTCTGCAAAATCATCATGGGATTTTGATAGGAACTGCGTTGAAGCTGTAGACCCCTTTGGGTAGTATAGACATCTTAATATTAAGACTTCCAGTACATAAACACAGATTGTTTTCCTATTATTTGTGTCTTTCATTTCTTTTAGCAACGTTTTCAGTGTACAAGTCTTTGGCTTCCTAGGTTAAGTTTATTTCTAAATGTTTTATTATTTTCAGTGTTACTGTGCATGAAATTGTTTTCTTAATTTCATTTTTAGTGTCTAGAAACAACTGATTTTTGTTGTTGATTTTGTACCTTGCAATTTTGTTGAATTCATTTCTTAGTACTAATGTTTTTTGGTGAAACCTTTAGGGTTTTCTACATATAAGAACATATTGTCTACGAACAGGGATACTTTTGCTTCTTCCTTTCCAATTTGGATGCCTATTTCTTTTCCTTGCCTAATTCCCCTGGTTAGGACTTTGAGTCCTTTTTTGAGTAGAAGTGACAAAAACGGGGGTTCTTGTCTTGTTCCTGATATTAGATAAAAAGCTCTCAATATTTCACCATGCAGTATGATGTCAGCTATAAGCTATGGGTTTTCTTATGTGACCTTTATTATGTTAGTTTCCCTTTGTCCCTAGTTCATTGAGTGTTTTTATCAGAAAAGAGTGTTGATTTTTGTCAAATGCTTTTTCTGCATTAAGTGAGATGATCATGTGCTTTTTTTTCCTTCATCTTGTTAATGTGGTGTATTACATTTATTGATTTTCATACGTTAAACCATCCTTGAATTGCAGGAATATATCTCACCTGTTCATCGTGTATAATTCTTTTAATGTGCCCCTTAAATTCTATTTCTAGTATTTTATTGAGGAATTTTGCATCAATATTCATCAGGGATATTAGTCTGTAGTTTTCTTTTCTTGCAGTGTCTTTGTCTGCCTTTGGTATCATAGAATGCATTTTGAAGTGTTCTTTATGCATCTTCTTTTGGGGGAAGAGTTTGAGAAGGATTGATGTTAATTCTTCTTTAAATGTTTGGTAGAATTCACCAGTTAAGCCATCTGTTTCTGGATTTTTCTTGTTTGAGAGGTTGTTGATTACTGATTCAATCCTTTTACTAGTTGTACATCTATTCAGATTTTTTATTTCTTCCTGATTAAGTCTTTGTATGTTGTGTGTTTCTAGGAATTTGTTCATTTCATCTAGATTGTTCAATTTGTTGGTATAAATTGGTCATAGTGCTCTCTTATAATACTTTTATTTTTGTAAAATTGATAGAAGTGTCTCCTCTTTCATGTCTGATTTTAGTTATTTGTGTTTTCTCTTTTTTTTAATCAATCTAGCTAAAGGTTTGTTAATTTTGTTGATCTTTTTGAGGAATCAACTCTTAGGTTTAGTTGATAATCTCTATTGGTTTTTTGATCCTCTATTTTATTGATCTCTGCTCTAATCTTTATTATGTACTTCCTAATTCTAACTTTGGGTTTATAATTATTCTTTACACATTTGTCTTTTAAATCCTTTAGAAAATAAAAAGTGCAGTTACAAGTCAAAATTACAATAATGCTGTTGTTTATATTTGTCCATATATTTACCTTTACTGGAGAAGTTTATATTTTCATATGGTTTCAGTTTACTGTCTAGTGTCCTTTCACTTTAACTGGAAGGAATACTGTAAGCTTTTCTTGTAGCGCAAGTCTAGTGGTACAGAACTCCCCCAGTTTTTGTTTATCAGAGAGTGCCTTAATTTCCCCCTCTTTTTGAAGGACAGTTTTGCCAGATAGGGAATTCTTGGTTGACAGATTTTTCTTTTAGCACTTTAAATATATCATCCCCCTTCTTTCTGGCCTGCAAGGGTTCTGCTGAGAAAACCACAAATAATCTTATTGGGGATCCCTTATACATGATGAGTTGCTTTTCTCTTGATGCTTTCAAGATTCCCTCTTTGTCTTTGAGTATTAACAGTTTGATTGTAATGTGTCTCAGTGTGAGTCTCTTTGATTTATCCCACTTGGAACTTGTTGAGCTTCTTGGATTTGTAAATGCAGGTATTTCCTCAAATTTGGGAAGTTTTCTTTTTTTTTTCTTTAAAGATTGGCTACCTGAGCTAACATCTGTTGCCAATCTTTTTTCTTTTTCCTTCTTCTTCTCCCCAAAGCCCCCTAGTGCATAGTTGTATATTCTAATTGTAGGTTCTTCTGGTTCTGCTATATGGGATACCGCCTCAGCATGGCTTGATGAGCAGTGCCGTGTCTGCACTCAGGATCTGAACTGGTGAAACCCTGGGCTGCTGAAGCAGAGCACGTGAACTTAACCACTCAGCCACAGGGCGGCCCCTAGGAAGTTTTCAGTCATAGCTTCTTCAAATAATTTCTCTGTCCCTTTCTCTTGTGCCTCTCCTTCTTGGACTCCCAAAGTGTGTATATCAGCCTATTTGGTGGTATCCCATAAATTCTTTGGGCTCTGTTCACTTTTCTTTTTTTCCTTTCTGCTTCTCAACCTGAATAATTTCCAATGACCTGTCTTTGAGTTTGCTGATTCTTTCTTCTGCACCTGTGAGTCTGTTCTTGGACTTCTCTAGAGACTTTTTCAATTCATTTGTTGTGTTTTTCAGCTTCAGGATTTATGTTTGCCTTTTTAAAAGTAATTCCTATGTCTTTGTTGATATTCTCATTTTTCTCATATATCATTCTCTTGATTTCCTTTAGTTCTTTGCCTGTGTTTTCCATTAGCTCTTTGACCATATTTAAGGCAGTTTGGTTTTTTTTAAAGATTTTATTTTTCCTTTTTGTCCCCAAAGCCCCCCAGTACATATTTGTGTATTTTTAGTTGTGGGTCCCTCTAGTTGTGGCATGTGGGATGCCACCTCAGCATGGCCTGATGAGTGGTGCCATGTCCGCACCCAGGATTCAAACCAGCGAAACCCCGGGCCACCCGAAGTGGAGCGCTCGAACTTAACCACTTGCCCATGGGGTCGGCCTCAAGACAGTTGTTTTAAAGTCTTTATTTAGTAAGTCTAATGTCTGTGTTTCTTCAAGGGCAGTTTGTGAAGACTATTTTGTTCCCTTCAATGGGTCATGTTTCCCTGTTTTTTTTTTTTTTTTGTATGTCTTGTGATCTTTTGTTGAAAGTTGGGCTTTTGAGAAGAATAGCCACCTCTCCTAGTCTTTGTAGACTGGCATGGGAGACTTTCACTAATTAGCATGGCATTTCGTGTGACTTGGCATCAGACAGGGCTGAAGCCTTACAGTCTTCTCAGGTTTTTTTCTGGGCACGCATCCTGCCTGGGCTGGTACCTGTGTGTGTGTGTTTTAATGTCCCCATATTCATGGCTGCTTTTAAATGTCTTAATTTCTCAAAGAGTCTCACCCTGTCTTCCTCTCAGGAACTTAGGTATTCCATTGTATTCCTCTGCCCAAATTCTCGTCCTCCAGGCATCTGCAGGTCTGCAGTCCTCCTGCGGTTTTCACACATTGAGGTACCTGCCACTGCTTTCTGCTGCTTCTGCCAGACCAAGATCTGAGCTATGCTGCTGTTCCTTCTCTATGCCCTGATTCAGGCCAGACAGAAGCCAATCCCTCAGGTAGCCCACAGATTGATTAAGATGTTACATATGAGTTCTACTCTGTTCCTTCCAGCCTGAGGGAGGAGCTAGGAATTAGGCAGCTCCTTCCTGACTGTGCCATGCTGGGGAGGTGGTAGGATAAGGGAGAGAAAAAAATGCCGCTAAGTATCCTACCATGTTGAATGTTGAATGTGGCTTTTCTTTATTGAGTAGTCAGTTCGTTGCTGTAGATCTTTGACTGGTTTCCAGAGCTCCTATAAAGCTATTTTAGTAGTCTCTAGTTTTCTTTTTTAAAGTATCTTCTATGGATGAACAAGGGTCTGGAGTTTCCTTATCTGCCATATTGCCGACATCACTCTCTTCTTTCCTAATTTAATGATAGTGAATGATAAGGTCCAGGTGACAAAATTGGACTCAATATAGGTGGACAGTCTAATCCTGTAGTCTATCACATTGGGTGATCCGCTACCTTGTCATTAAATGGGGTTAGCAGAGAACACTTTTATGATGGAAGGAGGTTTGGGTACATTCTAACATTCTGGAGAACAGTAATGATAAATTGATATAGGTCATTAATTCTCTCCGAGGTTCATCAGTAAAAAAAAAAAGCACTCTCTTTCAAAATGCTGTATGTTAAAAAAATCAGCGTTCATAATGTTCTTATAAAATGGAGAAAATATCATGCTCTGCGTTTTAAAAGGGAGGCATGTCATGTACAAAGATTTGTTAGAGGTTGCAGAACAAGGTGAGGTTCGATTTCAGCCTGGTAGTATCTCCATCATTGCATTGTGACGGGCTTCCTATAAGCAGGATGCGCGAATCAACACGTCTATCAAGAACCTCACAGTTCTGTGATTCTCAGTCGAGGAGTTGTTTCTAAATCCTGAACAAAACGGCAGCTAGATAATAATGCATTAGGATTAGTTTCTGTGTCCCAAGACCTCAGAGCATACCACAGATAGACTATGTTAGGCAGGGTGAAAGCACAAGGCAGTATTGACCCTACATCTAACTAGACTCATTCTTTGCCTTTTCCTTAGCAGAGACTTTACCTTTCATACTCAGGACAGCACAAAGGGGTGAAAAAGTTTGGTTCCAATTACATGAGATGGTTGGACATGCTTTCTACTGTTAGTAGTTAAGTTAGCGGGTGGGCTCAGTGTTTTGATCTTTGGGTGTCCTAGAGGAGAAGTATTGTTTTCTATTGTTTCTATTCACAACTTCAAAAAATTCACACATTAGGTTTTTAAGTGCTAAAGTTTTAAAAAAATTTAAATAAAGCAAAATTTAAAGAATTCATAGAGATAAATTTTCAGGAAACTGGGTATTTTCATTGTGTTTGAAGTGTTGTTTATATGACCCCTAAACAAATTAAAAGAGAAACCTTCAGTCAGTTCACTGGTGTGTGCAAACACAGGTGACATTTCCCATCTTGAATTAATGAAATAACAGATTGCTTTGATTTCTTTTACATTAAGCCCCAAAGCTATCAAGTGCTAGGAAGTAGCACAATTAAATTCATTTGCTTTTTACAGGAAATGAGAGGCCGTAAAATGTGTGGGACATTGAAGGCAGGCATTGGAAACCTTCCTAAGCTTGCATGTGAACGCATGCAGATTCTTTTATTTATGCATATAAAGCAAAATAGAAGGCAAAATCTTTGCTTTAGTGCGGCTAGTTCATCTAAATTTCTTATTTGTTAATTGAGCGTAGATATTTCATATAAATTTTTCTTTAAATGCGCATAGTTTGTTATTGATTGATTCATTCAACAAATATTTTTCCAGCACTCAAAGTGTACCAGATTGGTAAGGAAGAAGATGCAGATGGAGACTGTGTCTTTGGGGAGTTTACTTTTTTGGGAGATAGGACTTAGAGCAATGACTATAAACGAAATGTGAAGGGTTACAAGGAAGCCAAAGATCGGCGTCCGGGAAGCTCAGAGAGGATGCGATTGTTTCTGTGGGGCAGAGGGGAGGCCTTGTGGGAAAGGCAGTGTTTCGCTTAATTTCTCAATAGGCAAGATTTGGATATTTAGTGACAGGAAACGGCATTCAAGGCAGAACACACCACACAAGCAAAGCCGAGGAGAGGCGACGTGGGCATTGAGGGGAGCCCTCAGTTTGAGTGTGATGTGGAATGGACGGACAGGAGATGTGGAATAAAGCTGAAAAAGAATGAAAGCATTCAGATTTATTTAGTGCCCACTTTGCACCAGGCGTTGATAGTTCCTTTGAAGGATGTCATAGTTTTTAATCCGTAAAACAACTGTCCCCAAATAAGAGTTATTTTCCCTTTTTGTAAAGTGCTATTGTTCCTTTTCTACAAATGGGAAAATTGAGGCATAGAGAAGTTAAGGAACTTGCCAGAATCACCTCTTACTAAGTGGAAGGACTAGCATTTAAGCCCAGATCCCACGGATCCTCAAGTGCAAACTTTCTGAAGGCTGCTGTGCTGTCTTGAATGAAATTCTAATGCAATGTGGGGGCTGTGTGTGTGTGTGTGTGTGTGTGTGCAAGGAGCCTCTGAGGATGTTTCAAGCAGAAGAGAGGCAACATTAGAGCTCTTTGCTCAGGAAGCTGGCGGCAGTGTGTAAGCTGGGCTGCAGAAAATACGGTTTGTCCGTTTTATCCTCACTAAAGAAATGTGCTAATTTGGATCTGAAGAAAACTTAGTAATACGCTTTTTCCTAGATGCTAGCAAGCTACAGTGAACCCAGAGTAGCTAAGAACATTTAAAAAATATACAGCGTTATAGAGTGCAGTATCAATTACTGTGCTAAGCACGTTATAGACATCAGCCCAATGAATAATTATAACAACCTGGAGTTTGGTATTACCTGAAATCCACAGGAAGGAAAACTGAGGCTTAGAGAAGTTAATTCACCTGGTCAAGATTCGAGTTAAGCAGGGGCAGGCAATCTTCAACTCCGGGACGGTGTCCACAACTCTGCACTGCTCTATCTCCTGCTACTTGCCTAAAAAGCCGGAAGAATATTAATTTAAAAAATGGCCCCGGTCAATTCTGCCACCCGGGGAGGTGACCTCCTCCTGAACCACAGAGAAGGGCCCTGTCCCCCACCAACCCTGTGCCAGCTCCCTGACCATTACCAGCCATCTCTTCTTTGTCCTGGCTCACTCCTAAGGGCTTCTCTTGTCGTCCCGCAGCCATCCTAATGTACACAAATCATTTTTACAGACAGTGTCGTGAGTGTGAAGAGAGAAATTCCTCAGTGCCGGCGTTTCCTTGATAAAGGGTGGTTTGTCTTTTTGAGGCCTGAGAGTCTCAAGTGATTTCTGTTCACCGTGACTTGCTGGGCGTGGAGGGGTTGGGTTGGAGGGAGACTTTAAAGTTCAACCAATGCATTGTTAGGGAAGACCTATGGCAGTTGGAAAATCCTTGTTTATCTTAATTTTTGTTTTAGATGTAAGGGGAAAAGGGCATGCTAGTCGAAAATATAGTGAGCTAGTTGATGGTTTTTGCCATAATTAATTTTATGTACCCTTCTATTTTTTCTCCCACTTGAAAATTATCCCTAACATTTAGTTTTTACTACCTTCTCTAAAGATATAATTCAATTAGGTTTGATGTGTTTACCAAGTGATTACTATGTGCAAAACATTATATTAGGTGTTCTTAAAGTAGTGCAAAAAGTCATTAAGATAGAAAGATGATGATAATGCAGCAAATGAATGAAATTTAGGATGTCTTGCCTCTTGTGTTTTTCACACAGGTTATTGATTACCAGTTGGTTACTTGAAATGAGATGCACTGTAGTCCTCATGGAAAGCTGGAGAAGAGCCCAGGAAAGCCAGTAGCTTAAAGCTGTGGTAGGTATTCGGCGGTTCATAGCAGTAATTACTGCTAATATAAACAGTACAATGGATTAGTTATAAGCACTTATCATTCTGTTTTATCACACCAATTAAAGTATTTGCCATATAGCTTCGATATCTTACCAATGCTAAAGACCCATGGGTGAGACCAGCAATGGGTAGCACGCCCTATGACGATTCATGTGCGAACATTTCTAGACACAACACTTCTTTTGGCCAATCTGGGAAAGAGTAGAGGGGGAACTGAGAATTGTATTGTTATAAAATGAGCCATCTTTCCTTGTTCATGCCACGTTCCTTTTTTGGCTGGCTCTAGTGACTAGGGAGAAGTCTAAAATAGTAATTTTCTAAGCCATTCTTTAAGTTTGAAAAAGCATAGCTATTATTATAAATTTTTATTAGGAAAATTAAACAAAATACCTACTGCACAGAAAATTAAGCTTAATAAAATTTCCTTCTCAGAAAGGAATAGGCTGAAGATTGTCTTTATTTGGTTTCTTTTCCCTCCCTAGAGCTCTATCAGATTGTGGGGCCTGGAATCTTTATGTTTCTCATAAAAAATATTGATGAACTTTGGGTAACCAAAGAATGAATTTGATTCTTTAGGTAACTTTGGAGTTTCAGTGTAGATGGGAATGGGACAATGCCGGTTCCAGAGTTGTTGAAAGCACCCAGGATTTGGGATCTTTTAGATCAATGGCTGTATTAGTTTCTTGTGGCTGCTGTAACAAATTACCACTAATTGGATAGCCTGAAACAACAGAAATTTATTCAATCACAGTTCTGGAGGCTAGAAGTCTGAAATCAATGACTTGGCAGGGCCACACTCCCTCCAGAGGCTCTAGAGAGAATCGTGCCTTCCTCTTCTGGTGGCTCCAGGTGTTCATTGCCTTGTGGCCACATCATTCCAATCTCTCCCTCTGTGGTCACATAGCCCCCTCTTCTTCATTCTGTCTCAAATCTCCTCTTGCCTTTCTCTAACAAGGACACTTGCTGTTGGATTTAGGGCCCACCTGGATAATCCAGGACGATCTCCTCATCTTGAGATCCTCACCTTAATTACACCTGCAAAGCCCCATGGCGACCCAAGGCAATCTTTATTTCTTCCAAATACAGTAGCATCCACAGGTTCTAGGGATCAGGATGTGGACATACCTTCTTGGGAGCCTCCATTCAACCTACCACAGTGGCTTTCAAACTTCTTTTGAACCACAGGGAGAAATATGTTTTACAACATAACCTACCCCATAATACACAGGGAAATAAACACTTTTACCAAACAGGTACTTTCTCTTACCATGTAAGACGTACTCTATGCCATTTGATTCCATACCACCGCATTCTGCTCCAACAAAATTCTGTTTGCAGATCTACTAAATTGATCTCATGACCCGTTAGTGATGTTGCCACCCACAGTTCTAGATCTCAGGTGAGCCTGGTCTGTATCAGAACGTCTGGACCCTGTTGATTGGGCAACATTAGCTTGTCTGGGATTCCCCAGGGCCGGCTGAACTGAATTGGCCTTGAAGGAGTGGGTGGGGAGGTTAAGTGGGTGATCAGAATATTGCATTATTTGATGACCTCTTAATTATGTTAAATGCAAATTATCAATATTTACTGACATCTTTCCATGCATCAGGCATTGTGTTAGATATGAGAACCACAAAAATGAATTACACAAATTCACCCCTACGCCTTCCCTAAATTCTCTTCTATGTTTTGCCTTACAAATTATTTTATATACACTCTTAATCATCAATTTCTCTTCCAAGGCAAATAGCTATAAAGGTCCACTTAATAACTTTTCACATATTTTCTCAAATACTCAAAATATGATGTCCCACTGAAGCACCTAAATTCATGCTTTCTAAATTGTTTTAAGAGGATTTGCAAGCAATTAGAGGAAAGCCATTTCAGAGAAGATGCTAATCTAAACTTCTCATAATTGTGTGAACATGTTAAGCACTTTTCAAGAGAGACTATAAATGTAAAAGCAAAAAAAAAATTCTCCTATTTCAAGCAGTTGACGTCAGAGAACTAAAATCCATGATTAAGAAAAATGAAATTGTATAAATTATAGCAGAAATGCCTGTCATCACCCGTATTAGCAGCTAAAATGCCTCCAGGGGGTTAGATTAGAAAAAGAAAATTACTTATCTGTAATTCTTATTCTCTTTAGGTAGCAATTATAATAGATATACACTCTTGGGTGTAAGTCATTGGTGTGAGAACCAGGAGTAGACTAGAAGTCAGCTAAAGAATTATAACCCTCAAGGAAGATGCACCCTGGGACGTCAAGGGCATAATGTGTATGGAATGTCATTGCCCTCAAATATCATTCCTATCTGACCATTGAAAAGAACTGTCGAATTTAGTCCCTTGGAAGAAAAGAACGACTGAGTGGATCCATTATTATTATTATCATATATTAAATGTATAAAGGTCTAGCTCCAGGCAAAATTTGTGAATTGGGTCTGCTCATTTTCTGTCGTGTCTCTCTACCTATTCAGGAGTCCAATACCCGCTTACTTGCCATCTCCCTCACTCCGCTCTTAGGAAATACCTCATTAAATTTATTTACACTGCAGCCAAGACATTCACAGTAGAAAGAGCCTTGGACAGAGAATCAGGAGCCGCAGGCCCGGTGCTGGCTTGTTACCGATTTGTCCTGTGGTAGATGTCAGGTAAACCACATCACCTCTTTGGGCTCCAGCGTCCTCATTTCTACAATAAAAGGGTTGAACTAGGGAGTGTAATTTCTAGCAACACTTTCATCTCTGCGATTCTAGGTCAAAAAGACAGGCTAAACGTTAGGCTAATTTTAGGCTAAAATATTAGGCTAAAAATGTTACCCTCAAATATGGCATTTCAACTTGAGCAGACCTAGCAAAGCCATAAGCTGTAGAAATGAAGTCTGACTAGAGGCATCTGCTGGGCCACGGGGAAGTATCTGGGCTTTCGTGTTTGTTTGACTGGAACCTCTGAGATCGCATCTTGTGAGTGGCTGCCACACAAAAATCCAAGACGGGCCCTAAACGTATCTTACTGTAACTTGAGTTGGGGCACACTTCACGTACGAGCCCCTCATTAAATGAGCCCTTTGAGAAGCTGTGCTCTTCCAGGCTGCTAGGGCGACATCAGCGCAGGGTGGCAGTCGCTCATGGAGGGTTACTCCAGTGTCTGAAAGAGTGAGGGCCATTCCTGGAGATGGAGGCTTCATTGCTAAGGAGTAATCTACACAGGGGAGTGTTTCTTTTTTAATCCTTGTTGACGTGCATAGGAACTACTGTGTGTGCCTCTTTGAACACAGAGACAGTGAGAAAGGCATTTCTTTTCTTCTCTCTTCCTTACGCCAATCTCTGCTTCCCTTTTCCTTTGAGGCCATTCCAGGTCAGATTGAGAAGAGGAATGCTGGGAGAACTTGCCCAGATTCCACAAGATTTTAAAGGGACAAATAAAGGCTTTCATCCCTGGGTAGGTACGTCCAGAGGTTTGCATGGAGAACATGCTCTGGTGAGACTGTCACCTGCTCTGCCTCTACTCTTGACTAGATGACCCACTAGCCAATTCTCCTATCTGGGCTTCTCAGAGGGACCCTCCCCACTTAGAGAGAGGTGCTTCCTGTGAGTATTTGAGGTTCTCTGCAGCGTGGCATGAATGTATATGGCACAGCTGGCCTACCTGAGCTCACAGCCTGAGAATTCAACGTGGCTCTGTGGCCTAAGGCCTGAATCAGAAATCCAGAGCCACCCCTTGCACATAATTATTTGAAGCAATGACCCTCATTCCCTTACACTCTTAATAGTAAGGCCACAGGAGGCAGCAGGCAGGGATGAGGCATGGGAGATAGGACGTTTAGCTGGATCCAGAATAGACCAGAAACCCATGTGACATAATAAGCCTCTTCTAGTTGCCGTTTTTTCTACCATTTTTTTCTCATTTCACATAACCTTGGAACGGCTTCATAGCAACTCTGATCTTGTGTCCCTTTTATGTCTGGGAAGAAAAGGATTAATCAGTAGGTCTTCAATCCATTCTTTCCCTTGATATCAGGGGTATAGGGAAGGGGGAATGTCAGCAGGGAATAGAAAAATTGGATAAGTCAGACGAATTTCCTGCAACCCTGGTAATAACAGACCTCCTGGCAAATGACCTAATGGTATTTGCTAGCAGGAGAGTCCTTACCTGCGGACTGATTTTAGTAGGATGTATCTGCTTGCCTGGGATTGCCCATCATAAGCTGACATGGAATGAATGCATTTATGGAGTATAGCTCCCTGGAAAATACCATGTAAATTATATGAGTAAAAACGGATGTGTTGTAGAGGAGATGGAATTCTCCTGTAAGAGATATGAACTATACATATCACTTAGAGATATCACGTTAATCTAAGACAAAGAGCATCTGATGTGGTAACAAGGACCTGGAGAGCTACAATGATGACTCCAGACCTCTCTCTGCCTCATCTGTGCCTCATGATGACTTGTATCCTTAAAATGACCAGTAAAGCTTGATACTGAGTAGAATTTCTGATTCACGTGGGACTGGTTTGACAATCTCATCCTTCATGTTATCCAATCTGCACATTCTTTGTTTCTTTTGCGCTTCTTTGGCGGTACTTTTCTTCATTTTTTCAAAGTTGCATTTGATAAATTGCTTCCTTCCTTCATTCATTCATCCACTCACTCATTCAAGTATATTTATTATACACCTACTACACACCAGGCACTCTTCTAAGTGTGGGGGATATGGCAGTGAACAAAATAGACAAATCCCTGTCTTCATGGGACTTATTTTCCAGTGGGGGCGATGCACAGTAAAAATTAGTAGAAAAGTAAATTGTATCGTATTGCAGAAGGTCATAAGCACTATAGGAAAAAAAGAAAGGCGGATAGGAGAAATGGGAATGCAGTGGGGAGGAGTAACAATTCCAAACAAAGTGGCTAGGGTAATTTTCCATGAGAAAGTGACGTTTGATCAAATGCCGGAAGGAGGGGAGGAGGTGGCCCATGTGAATATTGGGGAGGAGAACTTGGTGGACAGACGGAGTGGCTGGAAAAGATGGGAGCATGCATGGACAGTTTGAAGCAAGTCAGATCCTGTGTGTCTGGAGAGGGCTCAGGAGAGGGGTCAGAGGGATGAGCTGATCATTTCAGCTTTAGGAAGACTCGGAGAGCCCTAGGAAGCTTTTGAGCAGAGGAGTGACACGACCCGACGTGCAGTTTAGAGGACTGCTCTGACTAGTGTTCGTTTCAACCAGAATTCACCTGAAAAACCTTTGGGGAAGAATGATGGTTGTGCGCGTGTTTGGCAGAGGCACACAGCGTGAGCTGCCTAGAGTCTGGTCCACCTTAGGGGCAGGTGTATGGAAAACCCACTCTGAGGATGGGGTGTAAAAAGGCTTCATGCAGGAAACAGAAATTTGTCCTGAGCATCATTTAAGAAAACTTTGTAATTGTGAAATACAGCACACTTAAGCAAGAAGTGAACAAGTCATAGATGTATAACTTAGTGAATTATATTAAAGCAAATACTCATATAAATACCACTTAGGTCAGGAAATTGAACAACTTCAGAGGCTCCTGTATGTCCATTTCCAATTGCAACACACCCCCAATTCACCAAAGGTAACCCCTCTCCAAACTTCCATGGCTATCACTTCTGGCTTACTTTATTCTTTCACCATCTGTGTGTGGATACCCATGAACTATATTTTTATTTATTTTATTTGGTGTCTAGATTCTAGAACAAGAGCTGCAGGGTTAGAGGGTATCTGTATGGTCATCTTTAGTAGATTATGTCAAACTCTCTCTCAGAATGATTGTATCAGTTTCCACTCTTTCCAGCAGGGTATAGGGTTTACTATAGGTCCATCTTCTTGTCTACACTTGGTCATGCTGCTTTTTTGAATTTTATTTTACCTATTGTGATGGATATATAGTGACATCTCAAAGTGGTTTTAATTTGTGTTTCCTTTGTTACAAATGAATTGAGCACCTTTTAATATGTTTATTGCCCATTTGTAGAGATTCTTGTGAAGGCTTTGTTCAAGTCTTCTGCTGATTTTCTTATTGGGTGGTCTTTTTGATTTGTAGAAGTTTTTTTTTAATATATTCAAGATATGAACAGGGAATAAATTGCACATATCTTGTCTCACTCTCTGGTTTACCTTTTCATTCTCTTACTGATGTCTTTTGAAGATCAGATGTTCTTAATTTTAACATGGCCATATTTATCAATGTTTTCCTTTATGGTTTGTGCTTTTTAGTCCTTTAAAAAAAAAAATCTTGGGGCCAGCTCTGTGGCGTAGAGGTTAAGTCCAGTGAGCTCCACTTCAGCAGCCTGGGTTCTTGGGTTTGGATCCTGGGCGTGGACCTATACCACTTACCAAGCCATGCTGTGGCGGCAACCCACACACAAAGTGGAGGAAGACTGGCACAGATGTTAGCTCAGGGCTAATTTTCCTCAAGCAAAAAAAAAAAAAAACAAACTTGCTCTACCTCTGATATTACCTTATAAGATCTTCCCTTTTTTGCCTTTCACATTTTATTTACAATACTCCTGGATTTATTTTTGGAGTTTTGTGTATGATATGAGGCAGAGACAATTTTGTTACCACAGAAAGGGGGATTTTCTGCCCAATGCAAGTAAAAAAGCCAATTATTATGCCACTGGCTTTTGAAAAAAGAAAAGGCTTTATTGTGAGGTTGAGCAACAAGGAGACAGGAGACAAAGCTCTGAAATCTCTCTCCCTGATTCAGGGTCTGGGACGAAATTTAAGAGGTCAGGGAGAACAGGCTGGGACATGGAAATGCCACAGGGCAGGTTTTGATCGGAGGGCTTTAAACATTCCTGGGAAGGTTCTGAACATTTTTGGTGAGGTGGAAGGGCTTTAACACCAGATCTTCCTAGACAATGGACCCCTCGCTTCTGATAAGAGTCCAGCCTTCAAGTTCTGGTAGTGCCCTGGTCCTTTGTTTCATGTCAGGGAGAATCTTGGGTTCCAGTGTTATTTCAGGTCAACATTTTCTCCTCTGCGCATGCTCTGGCTATGCGACTTCCAAATTTCTGCCTCTGAAAAGCAACTCCTAATCACTCTGTTGATAAGATGGGGTCAGTTCCAACTGGTCCAAGTGGGCCCGAGGTTACAGATCTTTTTCTTCCTTCCTTCCTTCTTTCCTTCCATCCTTCCTTCCTTCCTTCTCTTTCTGCTTTCCTTCCTTCCTTCTTCCTTCCTTCCTTTCTCTCGCGCTCTCACACTCTCTCATTCTCTCTTCCTTCCTTCCTTCTTTCTTTCTTCCCTGCTCTTCAGTCTCATCTGTATCATGAATCAAGTGTCCATAAATACATGGAGACATCATTCTTTACGTTCCATTGTAAACTTTCTTACTTGGTTATTCCTTGGAAAGAAAGAGCTTTACCTGGAAAGCTTTTTGATAAAGTCCACTATAGCATGAGCTTCTTGAGAGCAGGAACTGTGTCTTGTCCATTTCTCCTTCTCTGATGCCCAGCATAGTGCTCAATCAATGTTTATTTACGGAAGAGTTCGTAGCTCACACTTTCATGGTAAGACAGAGTTAGATGAGAAGCTCAAACTTTATCCTGATTAAAGAAACCTTGGAAAAAACAACTGTCAGCGATCTGTCTATTCCTCTTATAGTTTATTTAGCTAAAAAAACACAAGTCTGACAATGGGTTCTCAACTGTGATTGAGGTTTGGGATTGCATGGGAAGTTTTAAAAATACGGAAGTCTGGGCCCCACCCCATGGATTCTATTTAATTGGTCTGGGATGTGGTTTGAGCATCAGGATTTTTCAAATTTCTCCAGGTGATTCTCATGCGCAGCCAAGGCTGAGAAGCACTGGGAAAAGAAATAGTGAAAGCACACTATTGCTATCATGGTTGTCAGGCAAAATACGGGACTCCCAGTTAAATGTGAATTGCAAATAGCCAACAAATAATTTTTTAGTATAAATCTGTTCCAAATATTGCTTGGAGCATACTTATACTAAATTTACACGCTTATCTAAAACTCAAATTTAACTGGGTGTCCTGTATTTTTATTTGCTGGATCTGGCAACCCTAGAAACTAAGAAATCATTCCTCACATGCTAACATTGTTAGAATCACCATCTTCCAATGATACTGATCCCTCCCTATGACACCCTGGTCCTGTGCAATGTGGCCCTTGCTGTGCTGATTTCTATTTGTCCCTCCAGCTGCCTGTGCAGCTCTGACTGTCCCATGAAACAACATTCTCAGAACTGGAACACCTGGTGCCATTACAAAAAACCCCACTTACCTCAGTGTTTCAGACATAGCAGGCAAATTTAGGAACAAGCAATTTGAACATCCTTTGGAGAGCTGCAGGGGGAAAGGAAAGATCGAGAGATTAATTTCACAATGTCAACAATTTATACAGGGTGCATAAAACCAAAGAGAGGAGCATGAGAACCCTTTTTTCCCCCGTTTTTTCCAACCTACTAAGTGAAATAATTAATTGGGCGAAGATGTCAAAGATGACAGTGAAAACAGACAGACAGAATCTCTCTCTGTTCTCCCAGGTCTGTAGGTTCACAGATGCTTCACTTTCTACCACCACTGCACAGTTTGTCCTTCACCTCTCAGCTTGGTAGGTGATGCTGTTGAGTCCCCTGGAAGGTTCTAGAAGGAGAGGACCTCTCGTTCACCTGTTTATGCTGTTCTTGTTCTGTGTTAATGAGATTTAGAACTCCACGCATCAGTAATTTTGCTCCCGGGTTGACACGCTACTGGAAAACCATTCCATTTGCAGGTTTTTTGGGGATTCTTGACTGTGTTGCTGAGCGCTGAAAGCCCATTCATTCTCAACTTTGAGACTATGCTATCTTGGAGCCAGAAGAAGCTGCATTTCTGAGTAAGTCAGATAATTAATGGTTGAGGCAGATGGCTCCTTTCCAGCACATCGTCACTTCCTTATGGCATCGCATTTGATCCCAGCAACAACCCTGCAGCTTGGTAGGGCAGGCAGTATTTTCCTGACTTTACAGATAAGGAAGTTTACTTACAGCACAGATAAACGACTGTGTAAAGTTACACGTCTAGTCAATGACAGGTGCCAGCACTCAGGTCTTGACTCCTGACTGCATGCCTTTCCTAGACCCGCCACTCTCTGAGACAGCACTGCCTGTGCTTGCGGGATCCTGACACTCAGAAATCCTGTTAAAATGGATAGAGTCCTCAATCCTCCTCCTGTCAGTTCTAATTCAGTGAGGTGGGGGCAGGACCAGGAGTCTGCAGTTTAAAGACCAGCCTTGGAGAATTAGCAGAGACTGTCATATTTAAAAATTATCACTGGAAATTTTGATTAAATTTCTGGGAATCCCAGCTGCATTGGGGAGCAGCACAAATAAATTTAAGTGGAAATATTTACTACCTCTGTTGCAAAAGCTGTTGATGTTTATAGTTTACTTTTAAAAATTCTATTGGTAGTGGGGCTGGCCTGGTGGTGCAGCAGTTAAGTGTGCACGTTCCGCTTCGGTGGCCTGGGGTTCACCGGTTTGGAGTCCGGGTGCGGACACGACACTGCTCATCAAACCATGCTGTGGTAGGCATCCCACACATAAAGTAGAGGAATATGGGCACGGATGTTAGCTCAGGGCCAGTCTTCCTGAGCAAAAAGAGGAGGATTGGCGGCAGATGTTAGCTCAGGGCTGATCTTCCTCAAAAAAAAAATTATATTGGTAGTCCTTAATAAACACAACAAAAGTTGTAAGGTAGAAATATGAAAGTGGATTAATTATCTACTTCTTTGCTCCACTATAATTTTTGGTGTCATTTGGAACCAATTAAGGAAGAGGCTTTCTTTTAGAATTTGTTTGATTTAACCCATTTTTACACCAAACATTTACTGGATACCTATAATATACCGGGCACTGTGCTAAGCACTGGAGGTAAAAAGTTGGAAGCGGCATACTCCTTGCCTTTGAGAGGCGCACAGTCTATTGGGCAGAGAGACAGGCAAATCTATACATTATAATAAACGCGATCTATGATATAATTGGGGCATGGATTACATGTTGTGGGACCACAGAAGAGGGAAAATTCCACCCTGCTGGGGTCAGACAGACTTCAGAAGGTGATGCAGGTCCTGCCTAGGGTTTTCTGCATGTTGGTGAGTCTCCAGTCTTCATTCTGTGTTCCACTGACAACTTCAGGGTCCCTCAATTCTTTTCCTGCAGGGCCTACTGAAAAGACAAATATTGTTCAGAACCGAAGTCAAATGGCTTCTTGCTCCCAGCCTGCTGGGTTTCCTTACATCACTTCCTAGGGCAAATCTGAAAATGAAGTCAACTTCATATGAACCAGATGGCTCTGAGCTTGCGTCCACTGTTCCTTCCTAGTAGAGGCAGAAAGGCAATAGTTAGGATGGAAGCTGTAGATTTCACTTTGTGCTTCCTCGGTGTTTAAAAAAGGCTGCGGCTCTGCTCACAGGTGTGCAAATGTCAGAAAGACTAATGCCAGCATTCAGTGACCTGTGGTCACACTTCCTTAGAGCCCTCCATCTTCCTGCTTTGCTGAGCTCATTCCATGGACAATAACCCCAAACAGAGAGGTTGGAAAAGGGCGCCAGGATGAACCACGCCTGGTCAGACTGACTTCAAGCTACTCTTTGGAGTCCTTCATTTAAATTGTTTCCTAGCATAATTTTCCCCTCTCTGACTTAATGCAATTTTATTTCCTTTTCTTTCTGCTGTTGCTCTTCCTCCTGCTGCACAACCCCACCCCCCTAAACTGCCTAAACCATTTTTCACCCTTTGCTTAGACAGCAACCGTTATAAGCAAAACCAGAGAGGGGGCAGGTATTCCAGGAGAGAGATGAGGTCTCAGAAGCTGCCCTTTGAGAGCGCCGCTGAGCTCTCTTGGAGTCAACAGACGGACTATTTCATGCCCCAACATCCCTTTGCTGTTATCCTCCCCTCAGGCAATGTTTTTGTTTTTACTGCTGTTCAGCTCCCTGGAATGCAGAGCTCTTTCAGAGGCTTGTGTCTGTCGAACCGTACATGGCTGGGTAGCCTTTCTCCCGCCGTGGAGAGAGGAGCAGGGGCAGGGAGGGAAGGGGGTGAAGGGAGTCCGGAGGAGGAAATAGGTCCTGGGCAACAGCACTGAGCAGGCTTCCATCTCTGAGATCCGTGACCCACTTCATCCCTGGAGATCGATTTGCTTGCAAAACTAACTTCCTGTTTTGGAAGTGTTGCTCAAAAATATTAAAGCTTTTAAAATCTGGGCTCCTCTAGAAGAAAATTGTGATTAACTTGTATGACTGGGTGCCCGAAGAAATCCAGGACTAAAGCAACCAAGGATACTGACTTCTGATCGTGGATGCCTGAATAAAAATGAGAAAATCAAAGTAGAGAAAAAAATGAACGTATATTGACTGCTTTTGGTGTCCCAGAAATTTTACCTACTTGTCTCATTTAATCATACAATAAAGGTCCTCCGAGTTGGTGTCTCTGTTCTTGCATTACGGATGCCAAAACAAGGGTTCACGGGGTTTAGGAAACAGAGCACAGAGCCAGTGGAGGGTGGAGTTGGGGTTCAGACTAATCCATCTGACCATCTCCTGTGCTGAGAAAAAGAGTTGGTGTCTTTCTGACTTTGGGGAAGTATACACATTTTGTTCTAATATGAGCAATTTATATACATTATAATCTGACTTCAACGTTATTAGGAATACCTGAACAGAAATGGCACCTGCAGAGAGAGAAGGGTTTACACAGAAAACTGAATCACATGATAAAGGTTGGATGTGCTAAGCAATTCTTAGTCAACCTTCCTTCCTTCCTCCCTTTCTTCTTTCCTTCCTTTCTTTCCTTGCTTGCTTTCTCTTTCTCTATTTTCCTTTGTTCTTTCCCCCCCTTCTTCCCTCCTTTCCTCTCTGTCTCTTTTATTCTTTCTTTCCTTCCTTCCTGTCTTTTTCTCTTTTTTCCTCCCTCCCTCCCTTCCTTCCTTTGTATATTTCACTCCATTTAGGGATGTGATGGACAACGATACAGTTCCTGCCCTGGAGGAGTTTCAGTCCATCTGAGGAGGTGGCCATACAAGCAAATTGCTACGATGTCCTGTGCAAGTTCTGTTGTAGAGGTTTATATACAGTTCTGCAAATACAGATGAGGGAGCAAGTCATTTTGCTTGGGGAAGTTGGGAAAAGGTAAAGTTAGGAAAAGATTGGAAGTGATATTTCATCTGGCCTTGAACGTTGGGTAAACATTTACTCCCATTCCAGGAGAGATGAACGTACCCTTTACGTTTGGGACACAGTAGGACCAGGATGGCTGGATTTCAAGGGTGGTATGAGGGCCGAGGCTGTGGATATGGTAAGGACATCCCTGGAAATGTCCTGTATGGACTCCCTTTGATAGACAGTAGTTCAGACTCCATTTCAATCAATGCTTGGCCTCTGCCAGATGGAAACCACGAGCTGGATCCCTTGTAGTTGCTATTGGAAACAAGCCATGAGAAGAAAAGAGACTTTGTTTGATGAGACATTAGAACAGATGTGCTGCCTCCTCATAGCCGCACACTACGTTAATGGAAGAGTGACTCTCTGCCTCTCCACCCTCCACTGATTCTGGACGGCTTGACTGCAAAGGGGAATCTTTTTTCTTTTTTTTTTCTTAACTAGTATCAGGTGTCCCACTCAGGTAGTTGGGTAAAATAGTCAAAATATTTTTATAGTGGCTATAAACAGTTTTACAATATACTTACTGTTTATGAGGAAGGCCAGCCTGTTGGGAGTTTTGATGGCTGTGACAGACCCACAGCAGGACAGCCAGCATTTCTTACAGAGTTATGCTAAAACGCGTTAATCCTAGTCACAATGCCATGAATAAAATTTTAGCGGCTTCTGAAACTGTCACCCTGGTTTATGTTCCTTGTCTGAAACTCTCTGGAAACCAATGGAATTTGACACAGCTAAGCCTGTTTGCCTCTGTGAACTGTGTTTATGAGGCTGCACATACTTCGGACAGAGAGATGACCAGGGGAATGAAAGTGTAAATATTACCTTTTAAATAATTAGTGGAGTGAAATAAAACAATATTACTAATGTTTTGGGAAACTTTTTCATTTAAGCAGAAGGTTTTCTTTCCCAACCAAATGGTATGTTTTTACAAAGAAAAATTTAACAATTGAAAAAATTAATTGAAGATAAGGATGTTTAGTTTTAGAAAGGCAAGAATGAAGGTATAATGAAACGGGACACAACATCAACTTTTTTTGCAGGATCAGGGAGTAAGGTAAATTATTAGCATTCTCTTTAATAGCCCATAGCAAATAATATAGTTTAATGAGCTTAATGATATAAATTCCTGTGAATTAACAATGTACTAGAAAATTATAACAAGGTTCTCATTCAGTAGACACCCGTGATCAGTATTGAGAGATGATGACAATTTGGCAGAAGTTCTTTTAGTTGGTAAAAGTTCTTTTACCAACTGTAACGTATGGCTACAATGATACGTTTTTTCATCTATGTTAAGGTTAGTGCACAGGTCCTGAATGATGGAGGTACAAATCGTGCATTGAAATGACAATTCAACTCCTTACTCTATGTCCAGAGGAAAAGCATTCCTGAAAGTTCCCCTCTGAGCTTTCTTATGACAGCAAACAACAGAGATAGTAAGGGAGGAAAAGATGAATGAGAAAGATTAACTGGTCCACAGGTAAGTGACGTTTATCTTTTGCTCATTTTGCATTATCAAGTCCCTTTGCTTCCTAAGACAGGGCAATAATGTCCCTATCAGATCCTAAATTAGAAAAGGGAAAATATATTTTTTAAAATTTTCAAATTGGTATGTGATATTGATTTTTGGTGCAATCTTAGAATTCATGTTCTTCCTGTGACGTCATTCTCTTGACTTTTTTTAATTAAGTGGGGTCATCCACCCATCTCCTCCTCGCTGGTCTATTAGAAGAGCCTTTGGAAGGGAGTGCCTTGTCCGTCCTTCAATCAGTCAAAAGTCTATGGAGCATCTATTATAGTGTGCCAGGAACTGTGCGTATTGGTAAGGGGAACAGTATAATACAGCCCCCACCCTCACGTTCCTGACACACTGGGGAGTTCTAGAAGCGAGCAGAGAAGCAATCATGATTCAGTGCTACAAATTCTATGATGGCAGGAGTAGAGGGTGCAGGAAACACAGGAATTTTACCCAAATACAGAAAGGCCATGGTCTCTCTCTTTAAAACTTTGCTTTGCATTATAGTTTAATTTTAAAATTATACAACTTTTTTTTCTTTGGGGAATATTAGCCCTGAGCTCACATCTGCTGCCAATCCTCCTCTTTTTGCTAAGGAAGATTGGCCCTGAGCTAACATCTGTGCCCATCTCCCTCTATTTTTCTATATGTGGGACACCTGCCACAGCATGGCTTGATGAATAGTGTGTAGCTCCACACGGGGGATCCGAACCTGCAAACCCTTAGCTGATGGAGCTGAGAGTGCAAACTCAACCGTTATGCCATTCGGCTGGCCCCAAAATTATACAAATTTTTTAAGGTTTAAATTTAAATACTTAAAAATTATATAAATGATATCATATATGTTAATGTTTTGTGATCTCAGTTTTTTCTTTTACCTTTTTGCTTGACTCACAAATCCTCCTCTCCATATCTTATTCTCCCAACTGATGTTTACAACCTAGAGCATGTCTCTATTTTTCTCCATGCTCAAATAATTGTATACAAATGTATATAATATAATATATACAAATGTAGTGGATTTTGATCTTTAGGTTATATAGAGACAGATTACAGGGACATGGAATATAGTATGATTTGATCCAATCTTAGAATATGAACTAGGAAATTTATTCTCAGGCCATCCATCATGGAACAGTCTTTGGTGACTT
Organism: Equus caballus; assembly: GCF_041296265.1. Classification (NCBI taxonomy): domain Eukaryota; kingdom Metazoa; phylum Chordata; class Mammalia; order Perissodactyla; family Equidae; genus Equus; species Equus caballus. Next base: position 9,805,696 of record NC_091703.1, read on the forward strand.
TTATTTCATTCATTCAAACAGAATAAATAAAATAATGCTCAAACTACCTATAGTCATTGCTGACTCTGGTAATTAAAGAGAGAAGAGCTCGTTTCTTCCCTGATCCACATGCTGCCTTATTGCTAGCTGGACTGATGTATTGTTATTCAGAATTTGACTGAATTTATTGACTGTATCTACATTCTCTAGAAATTACCTAAATAAGTGGTTCTGATACCCTTGCAGACAGGTGAGGAATCAACTCACAGTTCAGCTGGGTTCTATCCTAGTCCTTAGACAGATGACCACGGAATCTTCCCTGCTCAGGATCAGTGATGCTCAGATCCAGTTGTGCCTTATCGGTGGCTTGTTGCTCTTCATATCGATTCCACTGGTAACTCCCGAGCTTCCTAGAGAGTCAATAGCTTATTTGTCCACTCCTTTAAGACTGCTCTGTAACATTTAAAAGTATCCAAACGGATCCACTCACATACCAGCCCAGTGAAGTCTTAACCCTGTCTTCCTTCTGAGCCCAGAAAATGGGAATGTGAGGGAGAGAAAGACAAGCTTGAACGAAAGTCCATCCCTGTGATTTCTGGACAGCCTTGGGTGCTGTGCAGAGCTTTACCAGAGCCCAAACTTTCAAGAATTGTGTACAAATTGGGCCTCCCATTTCTTGGTGCTTGGTGGCCACTTACGCAGCTCATAAACTAAGGAAGATCTTGAGAGGGTTCATAAAAAATTCGTTTTATTTATAGGCTATTGGTGACCCAAACAGCAGTAAGAATTTTTGGTAGAATGCTAGTTGTCAGAGTATCTTGCCCTAAATGCCAACTTCATCCAGTAAATTCTTTACAAATGGTTCTCAGAGAGCAACACATATTGTGCAGGGATTTGGGTGTTATGGGTTAGTGGAGTGGGGAGTAAACTGAGAGAGAGAAAGGGGGGAAAGATAGAGAAAGTGGGGAAGAAAAGGAGGAAGAGGAGAAGGGAAAAGATGAGGCTGGCTTAGAATATCAGCTTCCATTGGAGCAGAGAGAACCTCTCTACATCCTGTAATCATGGGCATGGTAAGAGGCTTCAGTTTAGTTTTGAAAATGACCTGAGTGAAGAGTGGAGGCAGAAAGCACAACCAGTGGGATGATCCGGGGGAAGCTATACGACCCAAGGGATGGTCGGATAAACGAGGGATATTAGGGCAAAGACTACTTCTTTGGGGCCTTTTGGGAAAAGCCCCTGAGAAGACTTAGGCTGCTGCCTTTTTGTGGGATCACTTGTCCCCTCCAAAACACACTCCCCCCCTTCCCCTAGTCGTCTAGACTGTAATGCATCCAGGTAACCCATTATGAAATGGCCACTGACGTCTGTGAAGGTAGATGCTACAAACAGATCCTCTTGAAAGTTGGGAATAGCAAAAAGGTATTCAGATGGGAGGTTTACACTTGGTGTTTCCTTTTGCTTTAAGTTGGTTTTTCAAGACAAAATTAAAAGATAAAATTCTGAAATCCTTAAAAATCAGTTTTTAATAACTTTATATTTAAGATAATTTGAGGATTTCCCTTCTGCATATTTTCTTTCCCTGAGCCCATTTTTATGGTCCTTTGAAGCTTAAAAAATAAACCTCTGAATGACCAACCTCATCTTTTGCTTGGCATTCTGGTGATCTTTTTCTTAGCATGGCCTCAGGCTCCAACAGTGTGGCTGTGATAAAGTAGCTTGAAACAGGTTAAGGTTTTATTTAAATACAAGGTGGGGACTATTTCACGTGTGGTGATGGTCAGTTTTCCTGACGAGTAAGTTCTGCGGGTTTTGGAGGTAATATAAGTGGTCACTACCCTTTTCTGTGTTGGTTCTGAACCAGTGGAGACACAGGAGTCTGATAAGGACCACCGTATTAGCTTTATTGCCGGTAAAGCTGGATTGGAGGATATAGGATGGTGTTAAAACGAGAAGAGGCCTCTTTCTCCCCTTTGAATTGGATTGGCTTAACTAGCCCGTTGCATGCTGAACAGCTGGGGACCATTAGGCCACCTGGAAGGTGCAGGCTGCTTCCTACCTGGGGAAGAATGTGCGTGTGCAGTAGGCAAGCAGGACTGAGAAAGAGAGCCCAGAAGGGGCTAAAAAACTCAGGACCCCCATCCGCAGCTCACCGCTCAGATGAGTCACTCCTCCCTCCGCGGTGAGCTAGGGAAAGGCAGCTAACCTTTCCAAATACTCGCAGAACCCTGGAAGCCCCAACTTTTTATAGCTCGGCAGGAACACTTGCAAAGGGACAACACATAACCAGAGCCTGAAACTGGGCAACACTGGGGAGAGCTGGAAACGTCCATCACTCCGATCCTGCTTCTGTGGCCTGTGATTGCTGCAGTCCGCCTGCCTGAGCATTAGGGTTGACGATTGCTATGTAGACACATTCGGAGGGATTCTCAGTTCTCTAATAATAGTGAGTAGAGAAATTCTAAAGTTCAGGGAAGAAAACTCTTATCCATGTGGAGAAGGAATCAAAGAGGCATAACATGAATAATAATTTCAAGATATTTTTTCACCACTTGTCAGAGCTCTTTTATCTAGGGTTGGGAGATTGAGCAAATAAAAAGATCAGTATTTTATCTGGCAATTCTACCTTTATCTCATTAGCAATGTTAGCGTTTCCATCCAAATATGTCATGCCTACTTTTTAAAAACAGTTTTGAGATATGATTCACATACCCATTTAAAGTGCACAATTTCATAGCTTTTATTATATTTAAGGGTTGTGCATCCATTGCCACAATCAACTCTAGAGCATTTTTGTTGGCCAAGAAGGTACACTGCACCCCTTCCATGTTCCCCACCCACTGGCCTCAAGTAACCACTAGTCTACTTTCAGACGGGAAATAGATTTCCCTATTCTGAACATTTCGTGTAAGTGGAATCATATGATATTGGTGCTTTTGTGTCTGACTTCTTTCACTTTGCGTAATGTTTTCAAGGTTCATCCATGTTGTGGCATGTGTCAGAATTTCTTTCCTTTCTAAGGCTGAATAATATTCCATTGTATGTATACACCACATTTTGTTTACCCATTCATCCATCAGTGGACACTTGGGTTGTTCCTACCTCCTGGCTATTGTGTACAATGCTGCTGTGAACATGGGTGTACATGATCTCTTTGAGTCCCAGCTTTCAGTTCTCTTGGGTAGATACCCAGGAGTGGTATATTTTGCTGGGTCATGTGGGAACTCCATATTTAACATTTGAGAAACTGCCCTGGTTACTTTGAAGCAACATATTTTTATCTATGACTTTAATTGTGAAAAAATAATAAGTGGAACAATCTTTCAAATCTCTATTCCTCCCTCTTGCTTTTATAATTGGGTAATGTTCACGTGACACTGTGAAAAGCTGCGTTATCATCTGCTCTCCTACACCTGATGAAAAGGAGGAAAAAACTTTCAAGTATTGTTGAAATTATCTTTATGTGGAATAAAAAGGAAAACAGGAAGGGAAATTCCTTGCAAAATTATATTAAAAACTGAGAGTATATTTTTGAGGAATACTGAAAATCCTTCAAGTCCAGGAATATTTACGAAGCTTTAAGGCCTTGCTTGCTCCTTGTACCAAAACACAGGAAAAGTATTTTTTATGGTTTTGAAATGAAAACCCCAAGAATCCTTCATGGAATTCTCGACATCAAGCCAGTCTTTCCTTGTCTTGCCCCTTGAATCATTTATTTAAGCGGCAATAATAAAAGGTGTCAGCAATTCAGTTGTGAGCTCTGGAAGATTTCTGTGCGCACTGACCTTTAAGCGTTTGTGTCTTGACAGGTGAGCCGTTCTTAACGTTTCCTGTGAGATACTGTGCGGCCAAGGGGTCAGGCATGCTAATGATAAAATTACCATTTACCTTTTACCTCGGCAGACCCAGTGCCTGACATTATAAATGTAGGTAACCTTTCACCTGAAGCTCTCTTTCTTTTGCTTTCTTAGAGATTCTGTCAGAGTGCACATGCTTATGGTGGCAGAAGACTTATGGGGGGAAAAGGACTGAATTTAGTGCATTTGTTTCTCTTTGGGCTTCTTTCTGGAGCTGCCTTTTCTCTTTCAATCTGGATAAAGTATTATCTGTTCTTAGGGGATTACGCCTGTGTGTATGGGGGGGAGTTCCTTTGTCATCTTGTCTTCTTGACGTTTCTGAAGCGTGGCCATTGCTTGCGTTCTTTCTCTAAAGCTGCAGGTATTAATGAGGTTTTATTGGTGGTCTGCTTTCATCTGTAACAGCAGTCCTTTCCTGCTGATTCCAGTAGAACGGCATTTCAGTGCTACTGGAGGCCAGATATGGTTAAGTAATTAGGGAACTTGCTGGAAATTTACAGACATGCATGCTTCAAGTTGGAGCAGAAGAAAAGCAAAACACGAGGTGTGCTGGAATAGACGGGGTCTGAAGAGGCAGGTGGCAGTTTGGCCAAGTCATTGAAAATTAATGAAAAATGAAGTTAATAACAACTTCCTAGGCTAGCAATGTGATGCTGTATAAGCTGTATTTTTACATATTTATTGGTTAGCCTTTAAGGTGTCATGGGATGATCTACAAATAACATTTAGCTAAATATCCTGAGACTTTGGACTGGGCTAAAATTAAAATCAGAATGCTTTCATTATTAGGTGTTAAGATTCATTACTGAATGTTTGCTTTCTAGTGTGTTGAGAGTGGAGAACACAGGGATAGCAGGAGTGAGGGAAAGTAAAAAAGGAAGAGACAGAAGGAGGAAAGGAAGACAGGAAGGAAGGAGAGAAGGAGGGAGAGAGGAAGAGAGAAAGTGGGAGAAAAGGAGGACGGGAAAGAAGGAGAGAGGGAAGGGAAGGGGGGCGAGAGAGAGAGAGAGCGAGAGAGGGAGAAAAGAAGGAAGAAAGACAGGAAGGAAGGAAGGAAGGAGGAAAGGAGGAGGAAAGGAAGGAAGGAAAGAAAGAAAGCCTTATTTTCATCCTTGGTCACATTTCACTTGAAGCCTGAGCAAAGCAGGAAACCCAGATCATTGCCTCCTGAGAAGAGAACAAGTGCTTCCTTGGTCCTGTGAGGTAGCGCAGGAGGATATGGGGCTCCTCTGCATCCGCCATCCTAGTTTCCACTTTGGGAGAGATGGATGGTTAATAAGGAGCCAGGAACCCAGTGATCCCTGGCTTCTGCAAAGGTGTCTATCACTTCAATCCTCTCTCTAACACCGCACATAAACTTTAAGATATTTGCCTGGTGATTATAAGAATACCTTGTAAATAATGATAATTAGGAATCCAAGAAGTACTGCTTGGTTGCTTAACATGTTCATTTAGCTCAAAATTTGGTACCTTGTAATTGTCATATGGAGTAAATCTTCAGCCACAAAATCTCATTCCGGATATGTTCCAGTTAGGAAATACACATTTTTTTGACCATTTGTGGCATATTCAAATGAAATCTTGTACTAATGAAATTATTCTCATGTAATTAGATATATTAAATAATGTCCCAGGTTGGTTCCATGACATGGTTGGACTGCTAATTTTTATTCTTTCCAGGCATGGAGAGAATTCTCTCTGAAGATTTGTGCCACAAATAGCCTCAGAGGCTTGCTGATTTTGGAATCATTGCTGTGTGAAAGGCAGAGCCATGGCATCCTCTGTAGAAAAATTTAGTTTTCCCATTCTTCCTTTCTCTGAGCTGGTGACCCAGGACTGAGTGCACAGGAAAAGGCTTTTCTGGCAACTCTTGAGCTCAAATCCAATGTGTTGACAAGGTCCCGGCAGGGACCTCATTCAGGCTGAGTGAATTGGCAGAGTCATTTCCCAGCTTATCAGATCACGTTCCCCTTGTCTTGCTTTATTTTTTGAAACAGCCTCAACTCAGGAGACCATAATCACACAAGAATCCCATTTCCACCAGACAAAGGGCTCAGCCAAGCATTCAGCCATCCATTTTTCCTCACCCTTCCCTGGGTCTGGAGTGACACAGAGTGAGACAGAGGTCCTGTGTCAAATATATACGCAAGATTGGACCTTCCAGTGACGCTCCTTGGCAAAGGGCAGTATGACTGAGCAGGTGGAAGGTAGGGGGCAGGGAAGCCAAGAGTATGTGACGTTTGTGGTGAATTCCTTTTTTCCCTTTATACCTTTAAACCTTACCTCCAAATTATTTCATTTGTTTTACTTATAAAAGAGCCCTAACCTTGAAAAGCATTGAAGTCATGGCTTTATCCTTGATGATACATCCATGTAATAGTGTGGAAGAAGAGAGGATTTCAAACAACCTCTTATCTCTTCCACATCTACTGCACTGTTGGCTTTGCTCTTTTTCCTGGGCTCTGGCCTGTTGGACACAGTCGTGTTTATAGACAGCAAGGCCACATCTTTCTTTCACTGAAGAGGCAGAAAGAGTCAAACTGTATGGCCTCAATAGAGAACAGAGTCTCTCTCAATCTAAGTGAATGATGTCTGCTGGAATAAGGTGGGTTTCTAAGCACTTAGGGATGATGCTGTCTATTCCAGAGAATTCTATATGAGTGTGTGTGTTTGCGTGTATGTGTGTGTGTCTGTGTGTGAGTGTGTGTGTATGAGAGAGAGAGAGAAAGGTAGAGTGAGAGATTTCTCTCAGTTTTGGTCTTTTAAGAAGACACTATCAGGGGCTGGCCCCGTGGCCGAGTGGTTAAGTTTGCGCGCTCTGCTGCAGGCAGCCCAGTGTTTAGTTGGTTCGAATCCTGGGAGCAGACATAGCACTGCTTATCAGACCACGCTGAGGCAGCGTCCCACATGCCACAACTAGAAGGACCCACAACGAAGAATATACAGCTATGTTCTGGGGAGCTTTGGGGAGAAAAAGGAAAAAAATAAAATCTTTAAAAAAAACAAAAAAGAAGGCACTATCAGCAGCATAACTTGGGCTGTTCAGGGAGGTGTATAAACCTGTGTAAGTGTGCTTATTCTTCCACCGCCAGGCAGACTATTTGGCATTCTGCTAGTCTTGGACTTTCACACTGAAACGGATAAACAAATCTGAGCAAAATTCCTGATTCTCATCAACTAGCCAAGCCTGACCCTTCCATCCAAAGGGTAATGCATTTTGTAGATTGAGTGGGAAACTAAATAGGAAACCCTCTTTGGGGATGTAGATATCTCTGCTTCAGAAAATGTTTATTGATTCTTTCGGTTTTTCAGAACAACATTAATCATGCAAAAAGGCAGACATGTGACTAAGAATCCTGGTGGCAGGAGACAAGGGAGCTGGTTCTCCTTTTACAGTAAGACTTATGTCAACACATTTCTGAAAATTAATCAATAGTCAAATAACTCAAGTGACAGATTGATCATTCTGGTAGAGACCAAAATCTGTAAGATGCTATAGAATTAAAATAGAAACAACACATAAGGCGTTTTATTTGACATTACTCAAGTTCTGCTGATCTTATTGCATTTAATTCATCTTTTTCCATCAGCCTCTGGATACAGGAAGATAGAAGTTAGAGTAAAATGAAATTTAGCCATTATATTAGAAATATAAACTTAAAGAATGCTTACCACTATTTCAGTTCCAATTTTATAAATGAAAATAAGGTTATAAATTCCATATCAGTTGAAATAGATTGTATAATAAGTTATATTTGAAAGGTCTTTTATAGGTAATACAGGACTTTTTAAACATTGTTTCAATTATAACCTGGTTTTTGTTTAGCTGTTTTTTCTTTGAAAAAAATTTTTTTACAAAGTTTTAGCCTTATGATTTTCCTCTTGTAAAATGGGCTAGTTTTTATTTTCTTATCAATGCAATGTTTCTTTATTTCTTTTTTGAGTTCTTTTTTGAGTTCTTCTTTGAGTGTTGAATGTTGCTCTGGAAGCTCATGAACCTTTAATAAAAGAGCTTGGGGGTAGAGAGGTCAGGGTCCAGATTCCTGTCTCCCCCTTTTACTAGCTGCCTGAGCTGGGCAGGCTCCTTGATCTCTTGAAATCTCCATTCAAGTGTAAAGGGAATTGTGGAAAACTCTCCCGGTCAGGGGGCTGTCCCGATGGCTGAGCAGTTAGGTTTGCATGCTCCCCTTTGGTGGCCCAGGGTTTCGCCTGGGTACGGACATGGCACTGCTTGTCAGGCCATGCTGAGGCGGTGTCCCACAGAGCACAACCAGAAGGATCCACAGCTAGAATATACAACTATGTACTGGGGGTCTTTGGGGAGAAGAAGAAGAAGAAGAAAAAAAAGAACATTGGCAACAGATGTTAGCTCATGTGCCAATCTTTAAAAAAAAAAAAGTCTCCTGGTCAGGATGATGGTGAGGAGAAAATGAGTTCTATGCTTTCATGTACTTGGTGCTCACACTACTGCCTAATGTTATTAATGTTACTGTGTTCATTATCATTATTATTATCTCTGTATACAGCTCTCTGTTATTTAACATTTTCCGTCTGTTAATCTTTATCACAGAGGAATGATGAATACCCTAAAGTAAATGACTTTCAAAATCGTGATCACAAGGCATTGGAAAATTCTGAATTACCTTGAATTGTCAAAGAAAAGTTACATTTTGAGCAGTATAGCTTGAGTGATATGTATATTATAGTATATTCTAATTCTTAAAAGTTGTTTATTTATATGTTATATACAATGACCCTTGGTCTACTGAAATATTTAATCAAACACCTGATTAGACTGAATAATTTTGTTTCCTATATTCTGTGTGTTATTAGGCGAACCAACAATGAAGAGAAGTTATGATTCAATTCTGAGTGGTGAGTGAAACCTACAAATAATAATAGTAAGTAATGTTTAATAAACATTGGTAGTAATCATAATATATGATAGAGTCAAACTGATTATTGCTAAATTTTCTGTGTGTAATATTTCTTGACTTTGAGAGAGAGCTGGTATTTATGAAGTGCTATATAGCATTAATCTGACAAAATTATTTACTATCAACAGGCTTTTTGGGGGTTAGATAGACAGTGTTTAGACCAGCGAGGTTAGGCCATTATGAACCCAAATCCAGTGGCTTAACACGCAAAGCTTATATCTTGCTCATGATACATGTATAATACGATTTGGCAGGAACAGGATGGGTATGTAATTTGTGGTGCCCAGTGAAAAATGAAAAATATTCAGATGGTAGGAGTAGAGCACGAAGCTTCTGAGCGGGAGGCTTGCATGGGTGTCATGCTCAGGAAGTTGGCCATGGGCAGGGGGCTCTGCTCCTGGTGGTCACGCCAAGACCCAGACTGTCTGAGACTTCATTTCAACAGATGCAACAATGATTGCCATGGCAGGAGTGACACATGCCACTTGTCCTCCCTTTTACTAACGTAATATTTGCCTAAGCAAGTGATATGGCCATACCTAACCTCAGAATTGTCAGGGAACTGCTTTCCTATTAGGTACTTGGAAGACAAACTGGAAATAATTGGTGAACTGTGCTTATGGTCACCACTGACTTCTACTTTTTCTTTTGTTGGAACCAAAGTTAGATAACGGAGGGAAGGAGGAAGGGTCCCTGAATGGGAGAGGCGACGGTCCCAGCTGTCACTGGGGACGCCCTTCAGCACTCACTGTTTCAGGGCTTCCTTCTGAGGGGCCAAGGACCTTCTCTCAGCCTGTGAACCGGGCAGGCCAGATGTGCCGGGGCTAACCCCCAGGAGCGGCCCGCAACTTTGAGGAATGTTCTACACCAGTGGCTCTCAATGTAGCACGCTCCAGAATTACCTTGGGGCTACTTAAAACCCACCACCCAAATTCTTGATTCAGTAGGAAGGAGGAGGGGCCTGAGCACTTGCTTTTTGAACAGTTTCCCAGGTATGTGAATCTAGGTTCTTCAGAGAAACAGAGCCAATAGGAGATATATTAGAGATAGTTAGATAGATAGATAGATAATAGATGTAGATATAGATATAGGTAGATAGCACGATCTGCAGTTGGCAAGCTGGAGACCCAGGAGAGCCCATGGTGTAAGTTCCAGGCCAGGTCCTGGTCTGATGGCAGGAGACCAATGTCCCAACTCACAGACAGTGAGGCAGAGAGAGAGAATTCCCTCTTAGCCTTTTAAATTCTATTTAGGCTGTCCTGTGACTGGGTGAGGCCCACCCACGTTGGGAAGGACAATCTGCTTTACTCAGTCTACTGATTCAAACGTTAATCTCACCCAGAAACACCCCTATAGACACACCCAGAATAATGTTTGCAAATATCTGGGCACCCTATGGCCCAGACAAGTTGACACATGAAACTAACCATCACACCAGATGATGCTGAGGCTGCTGGCAGGGGACGGCACTTTGAGAGCCACTGGCTCTCTACTCTCTTCCAGAGTTTCCCAGTGGGATTGAGCCTCAGTTGCCCCAATAGTAACCTGCTCTATAGCATGCCCTTTATTGACTTCCTTTCTTTCTAGCTCTTTTCTTCTCCTCTTCCCTCCCCCATTATTTCCTAGGATCCCTTCCAAATAAATTACTTGTTCTCAAAGTCAACTTCTGGGGGAACCTAACCTAAGGCATTTACGCATTGACAACTATGCCTGAAGCCAGCCCTGTCCATGACCATTATGTTGGAAAAAGTGTGTGAATGAGAGGATATTTATTCATTGTCTTCATGGACATAAAAATGGTCAGTCCTATATTTTCAATCTTAAAGTTTAGATTACAAAGTGATGGTCACCATGAAGGCTGTTGAAACTCTGGATAAAATGATCATATAAGCAGTGGTCTTGGGTTCTCTCCACTTTGGCTCTCCCTTTTCTGCCTGCTCTCTCCAGTTTTTCCTTGTTTCCCAGGGCACTCACACTGCTCCCTGCTCCCTCTATTGCATGGGAAAGCAACTGAATGACACTATTTCACAGGAGAATATTGACTGATGTTTCCCCTCTCAGTTAAGCTAAAAACATTTATTGAAAACCTGCTACGTGCTAGGCATGTTAGCTGGGCATAGGGAATCCTAAGATAAATAATATATACCCATGCCTTGCAGGAGGCGCAAGTCTAGTTTCCAAAGCTATTTATACACTGGAATTACTTTGGAAATTCAAAAAGTATGGTTTCTCAAACCACATCCTGGGAGAGAAAATAGGTGTAGTGTAGGGTTGGGAAGCAATTGTTTATGAAAGCTTTCCAAGTTGTTCTTATGCGCTACCAGTCTGTTGGCTGTGTAGACCCTAAAGAGTGCTTTACCCAGAGAAATTTGTCTCTAATGGGGAAAACGGGCACAATGACAGGCCAGTGGATTAGATAATTTGGGGCTCAAAGTAGTCTCCCTAGTACCATAAAAATCACAATAAGTAAGGTCAGTATTATTTTTCTCTATACCAGAATTCTCTTTAACTTGCTTGATGCTGATGATAAAGGATTCTGATACTGAACAAAAAGATCATAGCTGAACTGTAGCTAAGAATCTAATTATTTTATGGTGTTTATTGAGCCAGATCTGGCTCATTTCGACTAATAATTCAGGGGAAGTTATAAGGTTATGGCCCTGAGAGAGTGTCCATGTGTACATTTTCCAAGGCTCAGGCAGTAGACAAAGTGAAAAATGCGGAAGTAGAACACGTGGGTGACTGAAGTAGTCATCACAGGGCATGTTCTGATTCAAATAAGCCGTTCGAGTTAAAGGTTCAGGTCCACACTGTGTCCTCAACTCCTCAGTGACTGGTTTGCTTGGTTCTTTCTCAATAAAGCTTTCTGGGAATACAAGTCTTGGGCGTTATCCCTGGATACCAAAGGCACTAGACAGAAGGGAAACGAAGCTGGGGCAACAGGAGGACTGGGCCACTCATGAGTGAGTTTGTTGCCCAAGCAGTTTATAGGGTGAAAACCTCTCTTCTTTAGCTTAGCTTCAGAATCCACAACGGAAGTGCCTGAGTGCGTGAGAGATATGCGAAGCTCCAACTAGCAACAGAGAGAAATCTTAAAATAGAAGAAATCCTCAGGACTCCACACAGTACCCTTTAAGTACCAAGCTGCTTAAAACATCATTCCGTTTATTGTAATTTGCTGTGTGAAATTCTGGCAGGCATTTACAATTCAGATCCCACTCCTAAGGGATTCCCATTTAGGGCCTGTTCTTGTGATTTATTCCGAGCCTTTCTTGGCTTATGGATGCTGGAGAGCGTTAGGTAAAATGCATGTATATGCTCTGAGACAAATGTTTATCCTCATTACCTCAATGAATCATTTACCAGCCCTGACGCGTTCTAACGTCCCTAGTGCTTCAGCAGCACCCGCTCCCATCTCTTTTCTTGTCTATCGTGTTCCCCTTTCCTCTCCCCTCCAGTCCCACACATCTCAAAATCTCAGTATTGCCCCCAGCAATCATTGGGATTTAACCGGCAGCAGGGAAGTAGGGGGAGGGGAGTGGAATGGGCAGCGAAATCATTATCCCAATACCTGGTTCAGAAAATCCCGAAAAGATAATGGCCTCTTTGTGCTGAGGGAGAAGGCAGGAGAAGGGAGGATGGGAGCTTGCTGAGACATCAGACTCAAGCTTCTTTCAAGATGTGGATGGTGTTTAGTGGCAGCTCACACAGTGGGTGTGGGCCCCCTTTGCTAAGGAGAGAAAGGCCTCTATTCTGGCTGGATCTCCACACGATTCAGTGGCTGTTTCTGCAGCTTCTGCTGAAAGGACGCACATTTCTGCTGTTCCAAGAGGGGCCTCCATCCAAAGTGATGGTTGAGGTAGGAACACTGATTCTGTCCCTGTTACCCTCCATCTTCCTCACTACTGAATCAAGGGACAGTGCGACTCTCGCCACTAATTATGTTACCACACAACGGGTATGATCTGCTCCCTGCGAGAAAAAAGCCAATTGTCAAGAGGCAAGATGGTGGCAGAGAAAGGGCATTTTATTACAGCTTACCAGCAAGAGGGAAGATGGCAGACTAATGTCCAAAAGGACCATCTTAAGGGGGCACAGAATCTTGAAGCAGTTATATAGGCCAGTGGGTCATAGGGGAGGGGGTTAGGAATGTGACCCTCTGATGTTACAGACTGGGAGTTGCCACACGAGATCTTTCAGTTTTCATTGATGATGGCTATCAGCATAGACTCTGTTTGGGGGATCATCACATTCCCGAGGAACTGAAAAGAATGAAGTTATCATTTCACACTGGGAGGTATATGCACTAGCAGGGGTCATAAAACCCACAGAACAGGTGGATCTTCTGGAGGGTGCAAATCCAGCTGGGTTAGTTAGTCAGAGGTCATTCAGAGTTACAACATGGTCTCTTTTCTACAATATGGCTTCCCTTATGTCAACCTTATGTTGAGCTGGTTTCAATTATGTGCTCTATTTTTAGCTCTTTCAACTGATTTATAGTCTGATATTGGGTAAGACCCTTGACCTCTCTGGGTTTTTTCCCTTGCCTCTTGTTTCTCCTCATCTGGCCAGAGCACTGTTTGTTTGTTTGTTTACTTACTTCTTTAGTTGTTGTTGTTGTTGTTTATTTGATATTACCATATTATAAAAAATTGTAAACTAGACTAAAGAAAAAATGTATTATCATGAATGTAACAGAATCCTTGTTAGTATTTTGCTATATTTCTTCCCATTCTTTCTCTTACACTTTGAAAATATAGTTGCAATCATAGTGAATATTCAATTTTGTGGCTTGCTTTTGTGTATTCTCCTGTGTTGCTAAATTATCTTCATCACTGTGATTTTTAATGGCCTTTTAAATATCAAGACATATTTCTTAGTTCCTTCTATTTATTCCACCTAGAAAAGATACTGCAATTGAGAAACAGATTTTTCCACTGAAAAATCCCCCCTGGATTTCCTCCTGTTAGTTAACCTTTGAAATATCAGGTGGTTTCTTTTTCAGAATATGAAACTAGCCCAGTGCCTTGGAAATAAAATGCCTAAACAAACACAAATCCAAAAAACCGGTTGATCCTTTTCTAAAGTTAGTGTGCCCATGCACTCTAAGTAACATATCCGATCCTTCCAACTGGTGGATTAATATATCCCAGCGAGCATTCCTTGAGCTTTGTTCCTAGATTGCCGGTAAATTCTTCCTCTGGACGTCTACTTTCAAAGCTTGCAGGAAATTCTGCTAGGACACAGAGATGGGGACATCGAATCTGTGAAGAGCTGACTAATGCAAGGAACTAGAGGTATCTGACTGTGCCAGGGAAGAGAACTTGAAAAGACCTACAACTGGGTGCAATTGAATTAGATGTGCAGCTTTTTCTGCCCCCAGGTTACCTGGGGAGACAAAGTCACAGGATGATTTGATTACTCCTCTCCAGATTGTAGACTAAGCAGATGATGCTAAGGACCTGCACCATGAGAGCTCCTCTCTTGGTTGGCTTCCCCGTGAAAGGATGATCACCTGAAAAGGTCTTATATGTGCTGGGGTGCTATTGCACTGCAGTCACAATAGAAATATTCATACAGGGGTAGGAAAGCAAAATCTTTAATTATTAAAAATTCCAAACAAAAATTTCATAAAGTGATAATGTTTTTTTGGGAAGATTAGTCCTGAGCTAACATCTGCTGCCAATCCTCCTCTTTTTTGCTGAGGAAGACTGGACCTGAGCTAACATCCGTGCCCATCCTCCTCTTCCTCTACTTTATATGTGTGATGCCTGCCACAGCATAGCTTGACAAGCAGTGCATAGGTCCAAACCCAGGATCCGAACCGGCGAACCCCGGGCTGCCGAAGCAGAACTTGCCAACTTAACTGCTGCACCACTGGGCTGGCCCCCAGAAAGTGATAATTTTTTTTTTTTTAAAGATTTTATTATTTCCTTTTTCTCCCCAAAGCCCCCCGGTCATAGTTGTATATTCTTCGTTGTGGGTTCTTCTAGTTGTGGCATGTGGGACGCTGCCTCAGCGCGGTCTGATGAGCAGTGCCATGTCCGCGCCCAGGATTCGAACCAACGAAACACTGGGCTGCCTGCAGCAGAGCGTGCGAACTTAACCACTCGGCCACGGGGCCAGCCCCAGAAAGTGATAATTTTTGAACAACATTTTCCTTTTTCTTTGGTAGCTCCTTGTTTCCAAGTGAATTCTTCATGACCCTGTAACACAGATCACCCTTCCTCCTTCCCCCTTATCACACAAGCCCAACTGCTGCTTCCCCTCCCACTATGTTTTTATCTAAACCAGATAATCGGGAGTCACCTTAGTTTTGTCTTCTAGTTCTCACACCCAACATTCACACTATCCTATTAATTCTTCCATACAAAGCTTTCATATCTATTTACTTCTCCACTCCCCTACTCACACTGTACTACTTCCATCATGTCCTCGTCACTGGTTGACCAGATTTCTGAGCTACCGCAATGGCCCAGCTAAGACAATGTGCTTATGTCCCTCTCTGTGCACCTCATCATGCCGATCTCACAACCACTCAATTTATTCTGTTCACTTGCATCAGAGTCATCTTTCTCATATGCCCATCAGACCGTGTCACTCATCTGCTCCTGAACCACATTGCTTCTATGGTAAATCCAGCGTTCCTGGCATGGCATACATGGTATTTCATCATCTGCTGTCTGCTTCCCTTCCCAGCTTGATCCTCACTCCTGATTCTACTGAACTGAAAAGTCAATTGGTGGACTCCAGGAGGATATTTTTTTAAAAAGCTCTCCAGGCAATTCTGATGTGTCTGAAGCAGTCGTTTGGAAACCATTATTCCAGAAGCCCAATAGGATGCCATTTGTGCTTTCGTTTTTTTGTAATCAAGTCTCAGGAAAGGACGCATCATAAAGTGTTTCAGTTACTCTGCCTTGATTTGGGTCCAAGATGAAATCCTGTTACGGTTAATTCTGCAGAAGAATTTAAACTTCAGGATATTAAAGTTGCTCATACCTGAGAAGATTGTATGTTGTAAGCCTGCCCAAGCACTAAACCAGTTACATTATTCCCCAGTCTAAAACCTGGAGCAGCATACCTCCTTAGGCCCAGGTCGAGTCTAATTGAAGAGGAAGAGAAGGGAACATGGAAATAGTAGGGAGAAAATAAGAAGAGAAGTCTGCCCTACAAGATAATCTGAACTTCAGGAACTGATTATCACGTACACTCTCGTATAGTCTAATTTGACCACATCAAAGAGGAAACTTTTAAAACATGAGTTTTGATAATATGACAAATGCTTATTATTTATAATATGGAATGTGGAATAATATGGAAAATGTTAAGGAGAATGTCGGGATGCAAAATTGCTTCTGTAACGTAATCTCAGTTGTATAAAATATGTAAAGAAAAACTTTAGAATATTAAGTTAATATTGGTTCTCTCAGGTACTGAGATTACTGATTTTTTAAATTCTGTTTTTATTTCTCCCCCTGATATTTTCCAAATTTCTGAGTTAACAGATGTTACTTTTGGAAGGAAAATATAAAGTTACGTTTATGACTGTCATTGTTAAGACTGGAATAGAAAAAGACATGAAGATGACAGAGAAGTTGGCAAAGGTGGTGGGGGAGAGAGAGAGAGAGAGAGAGATACAGAAGAGAAAGGATGGGTAGGATGTGAAGGAGAAAGGAGTATGGTTGAGGCGGGGGCATATTTTGTTGCAAGCCTGGGGAAACACGTTATTTTAAGACTTCATCTCCAAAGTGGGACTTCCGATTTTCTAAGCAGCCTAGTACTCTGATCTCTAAAAAGACAGCTCTCGTACAATTTACTGGTGTTCTTTACCATGACATGAGAAACAGCAGCTTCTTTTTACCACCAGTATAGAAAATAGCAATGAGCTCCTGGACATTACTTTTAAGTTATTTGCATATTGGTAAATGAGTCACAAGGTGGCAAAGCTCCAGCGTTTTAGTAAAATATTTCCTTATGTCCTTTCTGACACTTTCTACTGTCCACAGGCCTCTCAAGTCAATCAAGGAGGATATACAGCTCCAGCCTTGAGCACCAGGATGTTCCCTTGTCCCCTAGGTGAGTCCAGGACCTGGCTGTGGCTGTAACAGTCCTGACCTGGAGAGAAGCTCAAGTCTCTGTAAGATTGGCAGATGGATTAGGCCATGAATATGCAGAAAGCAGGATGAAGGGAATGACTACCCAATGCATAATGACTGAATTACAATTTTAAAATGGAATGAGTTAGATAGTTATTATCAGTGTAATTATTCATAAATGTGCCTAATTATTCATAATTATTCAGAAGCATATTACTTCCCTGATTGCCGTAAGTGATCTCTGAGGCCAATTACAATTTGATTCTGGTCACAGGACTCAGTGAGTATTACCCCTTCTGTTTTGGTGAATCCAGAGCTTGGTCTCTGGCCTGACAGCATTGGGAGCCCTTTGTGTCCTCTGGCCCTTTAAATACACACAACAAACCTGATGCTTTAAACCCAGCTGATTTCAAAGCCCCCGTTGTCTTTTTTCCCCCTTTCCAGTCCCAAGCTCCTCTTATTTGGGTTCAGGCTGCTCCTTCGAGGGCCTTCACTGCTGCTGCTGCTGCTGTTTAATTAGGGCTCGCTTGTTGTCATTCCTGCATTTGATATCTTAATAGCATTAGAGGGCACATGAAGGGAAACAGGGCAAGAAGGAGGGACCCTTGTGCAGAGAAAGGTGATGTGGAGTATCCGGGAGCAGAAGACTTGACCATCCCTCAGAGCGGGAGCTGTTAAGCCAGGGGTTTCAGATTTGTTGTAAATCTAGCGGCCCTGAGGTGGGGGATTGGGGGGTGGGGAGGTATGAGGGAGGTGGAGGGAGTAGAGGGTAGGGGGGTGGAGGGTGAGGAAAGCAACCGTTTCTAACTCCTCTACAATAGGCTACGGCTCCCTGCCTGGGCTCATTTCCAAATACTGCAGCCTAGGAGATATTTCCAGTTTTTCCAGAATGCTTTCCCTCTGACCTCAATGTGGCAAACCACGGAGGTGGGCTCAGGCTTTACAACATGCTCTGTGCTCTTTGTGGGTAGGTTCTCACGAATGCACAGACTTCAGAGATGGAGCCAGCGCTCAATTTCTACTTTTTTTTTTCTCCCTGGAAAACATTACAGCAATTACCATATTGTGGGGCGGCATTATCAAGTGCAAATTAGCATATAGATTAGTTCTGGGGGGCAGGGAGAAGGAGAGGTGGGTTAGGATCTTTAAAATCGTGTATAGTTGTGCTACACAAAGAGTGGCAGGCACAAAGCTTCCAGGTCCTGGTTTACCTAACCCTGTGTACGCGTGAACGAGCTGAGGGTGTCAGCGACAATTTCTAAGGGAACAAAGACAACCTGGTTCTGATTGAAGCTGAGATATGACTGGGAATTGGGCAGCGTAAAAAGTTGCAGATCTGTTCAGTGGATTTTAAGGCTTTATCAGCTTTTTCTTCCTGGATAGAGAATCCCTGATTTGATTAGTAAGAACACTCTAGAATTTTTTTTTTTTAAAGATTGGCACCTGAACTAACATCTGTTGCTAATTGGGTTTTTTTCCCTTCTTCTTCTTCTCCCCAAAGTCCCCCAGTCCATAGCTGTAGATTCTAGTTCTGAGTGCCTCTGGTTGTGGCATGCCTCAGCATGGCCTGATGAGCTGTGCCTTGTCCGTGCCCAGGATCCGAACCCATGAAACGCTGGGCCGCAGAAGCGGAGCACACAGACTTAACCACTCGGCCACGGGGCGCCCCCAGAACACTCTATAATTAATTGGAATAACCAAGTTCAGATTTTGCATTTGCTCCAAGAAATGAAAATGATTAAGTTTTTACTGATGGGGTAAAGAAGGACGGAGAAAAGGAAAGAATATAATTTAGAACTGAGACTTTTTGGGAAAGTGTGCCAAAAGATAGAATGAAAAAAGGAGATAGATTAAATTACTATCTTTTAAGGTAAGAAGACAAACATAGATTTACTGAAAAATAGACATTTATAGGACCCACTTTTTCTTTCTAGGTTCTCTGACAATACAGAAGACTGATTGGTTTACAGTCAATCAGTCGCTTGGTCAAGTACTTTTTGAGTACCTACTACGTGTACAACTCTGTGAATAGTACCAAATACAGCATGTGGCACTAGCTGTCAAAGCTCCATGTACAATCTTTTGAGGAAATGATATAGATTACACCTATGACTGACCTAGAAGAGTTCAGAGGAGAGAGAGAACTTTGAAGACCTAGTGGCCAAGAAAACTTTGCTAGCATTTGGGAAGTGACTTGACCACATAGGGTAAGTGGGATGTGAATGACCATTTGTGAGGACATTCCAAGCTAGGCAGATGGACCCCAGGACTCAGGGGTCGAGGAGCTGTGTGTGAGGAGATTGTCCTGATGGAATAGAGAGTCTATGCTGGGGTGGTGGGAGGCCAGTATGAAATGACGTCATGATACCCAAGGCAGAGAACAACCTCTTTCAATCTTTGTAATTTCCTGAAATAGGCCTAAAAGTAACTACCTTGAAAAAGTATTGTAGAATAAAGAAATCAATTCTTTTTCTTTATGCATTCCTGGCACTTAGTAGGCAGACAGCTTTACTAAATTAATTAGTTGATTTAACTTGGCTTAATTGAATTAAAAACCACATATGATCAGCTCAGGGCCAAGTGTTAAGCATGCACCATTTCTCTAGCAAGTATTATCACTAAGAAACAAATAAAACATATTTTACTAAAATAAACATAATTCCTCTTAAAAATAATGTCCCCAAATCCTTTCTGGGATTGCCTCCTCAGCTATTATGGTTGGGAATTGGCTTAGGATGGGATGTAGAGGAAACTGCCCCAGCAAATGGAAAAATAAAGGCTGTGTGGGCAGGTGAGCTGGGAAGACAAATGAGCTAGAAGTTGCTGCACAGAGATTTCTTTCCCCTTAGTGACTTGAAAGGATAAAAACATGAAGAATATGGCTCAGAGCTGACAGGTCCCCATGGCTACAAAGCAGAACGGGTGCACATGGCTTCTTTGATTGCTGGAGCCAACACTACACATTTCACGGTACATTAGGTAGATTTTAAAACGTATTCTGGCCCCGTGAATGTTTTATCAGTGATTTATCAAGGTATGGTTTGTTGACAAGACAGGGTCCCAGTAGGGACATGAGAGAGCCATCTGGCCGTATGTGCTTCAGCATGGCGTCCTGGGTCCCAGCCCCAGCGCCATTGGCTCTCTGTGGAAAGCTCCATCAACTCTGCACTCCGTGGGCCCTGAAAAGTCATCTGGGTGTCTCCTTTAGTATTTCCTCCACTCAGGTGCTCCAAATGCTGTGAGAGGGTAGGTAAGAAAAGTACAAGGTCTTTGATCTTGGAGAAAAGTGCCCGACACATAGTAGGTGTTCAATAAATATTTGTGAAGAAATATTTGCTGAACAGATCTTCCCTTTTGTTCAGTTTGAATCACTAGATCCTGTACCTTTTATTGCCTGTACCATCTTTTATGACCTATTTTCCAAAATTTAATACCAGTATTGCAGTTATTTTTTTCATTTTGTTCACAAAATGAGATGTCTTCTTCTCCCAGTTAGATTTCAAGCTGTTGCAGGCCAGGGACCTTTTGTTTGGTTGGTTTTTGTAAACAACAAACATTTATTTCTTGTAGTCCTGGCAGCTGGGAAGTCCAAGATCAAGGCGTCAGCAGATTTGATGCCTGGTGAGAGCCCTGTTCCTGGTTCATAGGTGGCCATCCTCTCGCTGTGTCCTCACGTGGTGTAAGGCAGAGCTTTTGTTCTTGTCTGTGCCACAGCATCCAGTGTATGGCTTTGCTCAGTACATGTACATGTTGATTATGACAGTGGAGTGCCACTGTGGTCTGGGAGAAGGGACACTACATCAGAAATCAGAAAATCAGGTTTGTCTGTGCTCTGACAGACCATGTGATAGTGAGCAAGCCATGATCTCTTTGAGCCTCAGTTTGATTATAAGTAAAATATGGATAATAATTCATATCCTATCTGTAGAAGAGAATCAAATAAATTGGATTTGTAAGGATCAAATAAATTACTGCATGCTAAAGCATTCCAGCAACTACTGCTTGAATTTAGCTGTGACGGTACTTTCTGTCCATGATCATTTCTGAACTTGAGGCATTCCCACTATAAGGAAAGAACCAATTCTTGAAAGCCTTAGTGGAATAGAGGGGAACTAATGCTGTGTTTTGTCTTGATTGCAACTGGAACCAAGCTAGTCCAAAGCCAGGATGCCTTGTCTTCTCTTCTGATGCGTGATAAGTGAGACTGTAGATTCAAGCACAGACAACCTTGGGCATAAGGAGCACCTTCATCCAAATAGGAGTTTATGCTGAGCACAGAGAAAAAGAAAGACTATCCTATCTGAGATTAGACCAGCAGCACCCACAAGCTATTCAAATCCAAGCAAACCCAGTTCTACAGGACACGAGATTCCTTTGAAGAAACTTAGAAAAGGCTCTAGGTAAGGAGTTTCTTCACCTAAGTTGTTAACCTAAGGTATGATGGGGAGGACGTGATTGAAAATGTGCAGCTTGCCCAGTCAGCCACTGGGTGAATTTCATTAGGGGAGTCTGGTCCTGCACCTTCTTACTCTGTCTTTATTTCCTTCCTGCTGCATGTTTTACCAGCGGGTCCCCAGTCCATCACTGAGCCACCGTTGCCAACCACCGCAGCTCAGGACATCACTTCATTTTATTCGGTCTAACAGTGAGCGTACCATGACTTTCATCAGAATTTAATTTCAGACACTTCCCTACTTAGCATGGATGTTTGAGGTTATCCAAACAATATGGTAATCTCGATGGGTTATCCTGACAAGTTTTGAAGACGCTTCTCACTTTAAGCCTTGGCTGTGTTCTTGAGAGCTAGTCACCCTCAGTTCTGGATGCATTTAAAAATCTGGAGCACTCGATTAACTGGTCTAGATTAGGGCCAGGTAATAAGTATTTTTCAAATGCTCCCCCACTGATTATAACTGTAGTGAGAGCATTGAAACAGTTTGCTACACAGAAAGAAATTCTCGAGCCATATTATTGATATGCACTGATGTATAAATACTGTAATGACCTTTTTGTGATACAAATAATCAGTGTTCTCAACCATCTTAATTTTCCATTCGGAAGTCTGACTATATATGAAATATCGCATGTGCATGTGTGTGTGAATAATATATGAATGACACAGCCCCACAGACTTCACTACATAAGAGAGCTCCCTGAGAGCACCAAGAATGTATCTGACTCCTGCATTTACAGTGTTTCCATTTAGACCGATTAACTGACCTGTAATCTTGTAGAAGTTATTGCGTATTTATTTATATTTACATTTAATACAAAATGGGAAATATTTACAAATTTCCTGAGTTTTAGGAAGTCTTATTTTCCATCATAGTACTTTTGATGGCATCTTCTTTTTCTTCTTAAACTTTTTATTATAGACATTTTCAAACATACACAAAAGTAGAGAGAGAATGTTACCTGGTCCCAATTTACTAATAATCCATCTTCAACAATTATCAACACTTTGTCCATCTCGTGTTTTGTCTTGTCTTTATCCTTTACTTTAAAATTCTCAGTCTCTGATTGAGACAAACTTAACCTTATAATTCTTGCCCTTCCTTTGAAAATCTTCATAGTTGTTTAATATTACACTGCCAGCCGTGCTCACTAGCCCTGACTGAGGAGGCAGGCTGTAATTCCGTCTCTGGTTTGCAAGGTTTCCTGCTAAACCGAAACCCTTAAGCAATGTTCTCGCAGACTGGGACATTAGCAGGATCTCTCGATTGAATTACAGAATTGCATTCCACCAAGGATTCAGTTTTGTGGAGTACTTAACACTGAGCTACATGAGGAGGCACAGGAGGAATGGGTCTTTTCAGCAATGTCATCTTTTTTTGCTTCCGTAAATCAAAGGCAGTATTACAAGACCTTCAGTTTTGTGGCATGAATGGAGTAAAAAGTATACAGGGGCTGGAAATAGCCCCCAAATTAAAGCATTTCTGTCATCTCCAGAAGGTTTATTCTTTTCCCTGTAGTTGTTAATATGAATCATTGAAGGATCTGAGAGGTTTTCTGTGATTTGAAACTTCTTTTGGGTACAGATTCAACAGTTTCCATTGCCCTGCAAGGTGAGACAGAATAAATTATCTACCTTGTTTTTGCCTTCTGCCAGTGACCTATTTTGGGGCTCTCTGATGCAGTCCCCACGCAGTGGGGTGCTTTGCCCTCCAGCCTTGAGGATTAGAGTTTACAGGTCACTTGAGCTCTGAGACCGCCTGCACCCTCTTCTGGGCTGACTCTGACACTACAATAAAGAGAACATTGTAGAGAATCCCCCATCCTCAGGAGGGTCCGTGGGCCACACCCTGGAGATCAGCTTGTCCCAGCCTGGGAGCTCAAGCCAGGAGGATGTGTTTGCCTCCAGCCCAGATTCAATGCCCTTCATCATTTTATCACAGTGGTTCTGAATTTTGGAGTTTCAACCCTGTGGTGTCTCCTGTTACTTCAGGGAGAATGCGTATGTTCTGGAAAATTCTCGAAACAATACTTAATTTCATTTTACTTTTATTAAAAAACTAAACTCTTATAATGTTGTCTGCAAATCTGGCAGCAAAGAGAGAAACTAGAGACAGGGAGAAAAGAGAAGGCAGCAGAAATTTGGAATCAAAATCCTATAAGTCTTTTTTTGGGGGTAATTGAACTATTCTCTGTCCTGATTATAGTGGTGTTTAAACAAGTTTATACATGTACTATAATTCATGGACTTGTACACCAAAAGAAAAAAAGTCAGTTTTACTGTGCTATGATTTTAAAAATAAAATAAATTGTTAATCAGGGGAAAAGTAAACCCCTCAGCCCCGTTCAAGGTTGGAAGAAGCCAGTGAAAGAATATTGAAACTTCTAGAAAGGAAAAGGAAAGAGTACCTTAAGATTATCAATTATTTTGAAAGTTGTTTAAAATATTGAAACATTTTTTAATTCCTATTTGTTATACAAATGATATTGTAATGACAGAGATTTTAAAAAGTTACCAAGAATCTCCTCACTATCATAAATCACCTACTTGCGTTAAAAAAAAATCCCATAAGCTTCAGTCAAGCTCTGTTCCTCCACCCCTTTGCTGGACAAAGACTAGCCTGGCCCCAAGCTTTATGGAGAGAAGGAGAAGGTCCTCACTGCTCCCTGTGGGGTCTGAGGACCGCCAGCCTCCACCCCACTCCAGACCTGCTGAATCAGAAGCTGCCTTTTAGCAAATTAGCTCTAGGTGACTTCTATGCACAGGAAAGTTTGAGAATCACTGGTTGGAGATTTCTGGTTGCCATGGAGATTGCTACTGAGGCCTCAAGTCAATCCTTCCTCTGAGGGCAACTTCTGGCACACACACCTCCCCTGTTCCCTGCAGATGAGAGTGAGGGTGTATTCCCAGGATTTCTTCCAGCAAAATGAAACCAGTCTATCAGAGCGGCCCAAAGAAGCTTATCTGAATTCCATTTTTAATACCACAGGCAGTATTTGAGGATAACTTTTCCCCGTTATCGTAAAATGTCAGCTTTTTCTCTCAGATTTAAGTTTCCAATCATTTCCTTAGCCAGGCTGAGGTGTATGGGAGTGGGTAGAATCTTGGAGAAATGTGATTTTTAACTGGAAGTGATGGAAGGACATTTCTGGGGCAGAAAGTGTTTCCTTGTTGTCTCATGTTGCTTGGTGAGGACAGAATTGTTCCATGAGGAGCTGCGGTGTTCATACACACTGCTGTGGGAAGCTCGGCCACGAATGCTGTGTCCCGAGCATGTTTGCTGACTGCTAACGTCCATATTTTCTCCACAGGCCCTGAAAGAACGTTGGTGCAGAGAAGCCCTGCAGCGTGGTGTCTCTGGGTGAGCTGCCCGTTCAAGAGCTGTAAGACCAGCTGGTGTTTTCCTTCCGGTGACATGTTCAGTCCATATGCCTTTAACTTTATGCAGAAAATAATCCCAGTGAAAAAATGAGTTAGCACCAACGAAGACTGCTTCCATCATATATTTTTCTTTTTAATTAATATTTCATGATCAGTTAAGCAGCAGTCTGTTATCCTTCTAATAAAGAAAAAGGTATTACAACCAATAAAATATATTTATTGCCCTCATTTTAAAGTCTTAATTAAGGGCCTATCCCTTCTGAAAATCCTTTAAAAAATACCCTCAAAAGTATACCGTAAAGAGGGAAAGCAGCCCTTGTATGCTAAAAAAGAAGTGCATCCTCTGATGGCTAGCCAATTAAATGTGTTTCTTGGACAAATATGTAAATCCATGCAGTAATCAGCTTATCAGGGAAAAGACAGAGATATAAGTTTGCAGGTAAAAATGTGGAGTTGTTGTTTGCTCACTGTAGATTTTGTATATAGCACGTGTATGCTACAGAATCATTCTCAAATTTGAAGAATTCAGAGATTTTTGCTTTTGTAAACTCAACATAAAGATATAATGCAGCTTTAAGTAAAGGGAGTAATTTAGGAACACATTATGCAAAAAGGGGTTTAGTGCTTCTAGGATCACCTTCAATGGGCATAGTACATAGTTCTAAAGCCATGGCTATCATTCTTACTGGAGGCTTAAGTCGTGGGTTCCAGGAGTTGGAATTTGTGAAGCAGACCCACACTATTGTAGGTTCTGTGCTAGCCAGCTGGCGAAAGAGCTCAATGAATTCATTCTAAGATGGTGAAATACCAACTAGCCCAGGGTAAGTAAACCAATTCCAAAACAAAGGGTTTCTCCCTCCTTTGCGTGTTTAGAGCTCTTGGTTCTGCTCCTCAGAGGAGGTGGAGAAGATGGGAGGCAGTCTGCACGCTCTCGTCTTCATCAGGGTTGGTCATTGTACCAGGCGTCTTTCCTAGCTTCTGCTGTTTTCCCAGTTACCTTGAATTGCCTTCCTATGCTTCATGATATTAGATTCAAATATAGATAATAAAATCATAGCTTTATAAGTGAAAAGGAGCCTTAGAAATATTCTTCTTTACTTCATTTTTCATTTGAGAAGAAGGAGGTACAAAGAGTTGAAATGATTTGCTGAAGGCTGCACAGCGGCTTATTGCCCTTATTGGGACTCGATTCATCTCCTTCCGTCTTATTCTTTTAAAACTCAAGGAAGCAGAGTCTCATTTGTGCAGCCCATTTGATCCATGGAATTGAAAGTTCTGTGTAAAGTGCTATTTAACTTATTGCAGCTAGTTCTTAATCAGCTGGCTCAATCCAAAATGTGTTTGATATACCTCAGTAAACAAAATGGCACTCTTTTCAGTAAATTGACATTAAAGACATATTTACTTTTAGGCAGAAAGGACTATTTCTAGGGCATTATCACAATCTCTATCTCTTAATCTGAATCAGTATAAATGGAGAATTCTTGTAAAATATTTTAAAAATTGGGGTGATTTTGATTAACGATTTTGGAAAGAAAGTCACTTAATAAGTGTTGGAAAAATCTAACGAAATCTTTATAATGCTTATAATTCTAACTAAGTCATATATGATATTTCTTTTATTCTATCATATTCACTTTTGTAAGTAATTGCTTATAAATTTATAGTAATATACTTTGAAAATAGGAAATGCAAGTGTAGAATATCAAATGCCAGTAATCCTTGCTTGAGTATCCGGAAAGGTGAAATTACTTCCCCAATTGTTTCTGTTTCCATGTAAAGAGTAATCACTGGGCTTATTTTTATTGGTATTTCTGCTTATCGATGTGTTTATATCTGGTTGGCTCAAAGCTTAATGAAAAAACAAAGCAAAATAACTTCCATTGATAGTAATTAAAATCTTAAAGCTGAGAAAGAACTTCTTGCAGATTCATATTTTTATGGTGCTAAAGTGGCTTTAGTGAGTATTCAGCATAAAAAACAACAATGAATTAAACCCAACGTCTTCCAATGGTGCTTTCTTTTTCGGCAGTTGAAGGGTGGAAAGAAGGCAGTAGTGTGCCACCTGGTGGTTGAGCATGGATTGGCATCGTAAATTCCCAGAATACTGTTTTAACCGAATTTAAAGCATACCAACATTACCTTAACTACTGATTCTTCCTCCTCGGACATATTTATTTATTTTTTAGTCTAAAGAGTACTCATCGGTGCTATTATTCTGTTTGAAGGTCAGAAGTAATTTTTTGAAATTAAAATAAGTAAGTACCTCTAATGCGCCTCTTGAACCATGTGTATCCATGGACATCTGCCAGTTGAGTTATACCAATGAATGCTATTTAATTAAATTCAAATATCACCAAAGAATATGTGTTAAAAATGGTGCCATCCAAAGCTATGAAATTGTGCAGACCTGCATATTAAAATATCAGAAGATATTTCATCTCTGTGGACTCCCAGTTCTCTTTTCAAATAAACATTGATTTCTATAGTTTGATATTTAATCACACGCTCAACTTCTTCAGTATACATTTTATCTCACTGGTAAAGTACAAATGACAGTGACCACAAAATGTTGTTCTCCCCAGTTAATCTTACCTTTCTCAAGTCTGGGTGAGTCTCTACATTCTAGACTATGGTTATGGCCATCATATGTGTAAGGCAGATCCAAGGAATCTATTGTTTTATTGTCCTTGAGCTCGGTATAGGATTTTTAGATATTCATTCTATCTTGTATTGTGCCTCGTATATCTGAAGCCCTGGTTGAAGATTCCCTGGGTAGGGGTTTGTGGGTATTGTAATCAGTATCACTGAAAAAAAATTCCAGAAACGGTAATTGACTTACTGTGACAGACCTGAGTGTATCTTTTAGTCCTTTGCTTTATGGCAAAGACTGTCTTTAAAATCAGAGCCAAAAGGGGCTGGCCCCATGGCCTAGTGGTTAAGTTTGTGCATTCCGCTGCAGGTGGCCTAGTGTTTTGTTGGTTCGAATCCTGGGCGTGGACATGGCACTGCTCATCAAACCACGCTGAGGCGGCGTCCCACATGCTACAACTAGAAGGACCCACAACAAAGAATATACAACTATGTACCGGGGGGCTTTGGGGAGAAAAAGGAAAAAAATTCAAAAATCTTAAAAAAACAAATCAGAGCCAAAAGAATTTTAGACAGTGCAGCTAAACTAACCTCATAGGTAGTGTTCTGAGGTTCGCCTCATGAAACTGATCTTAAAATCATAAATTTTTCCACTCCCAATCAAATCGTAATTTTGTTCTGTCGGAAACTTTAAGACTTGCTTTGAAGGTCAAATTGTATCTTTTTTTGCTCTAGCTTTGCACAGGCTTTTGGCTAAAAACAATAATACTCTAACCTGTCCTACTCCTTAGGATCTGGGAGGTTACAAAGGCTTTTAAATATCTGTAATCCCAGAAGTTATAGCATACATTTATATTCTATTTAAATAGAAAATGAAGCAAAAAGACACTTAGATAAAGAGTAAAATACATTAATCTGGTTGCTTAAAAATATTAATTGTGAATAATGATTCTCCGATGTGTAGGAACATAAAATAGAAAATATGATTCATTTCTGGTTTTGAAACTTTGATGTTCTTTATTCTGAGATCACTTCATCATCTTCAGTCAAAGAGACAGCATCTTGTTAATCTGTCTCCATTTCTAACCTAATGGCATTAGAGAAATGTCATATCAAAGGCATAATGTCATATTATATTATAATGAGTCTTTTTTTCCATCTTTTTCTTTTGTACAAAGTCAGATGATTAAACATTGCCAGTGAGTGGCACCCACAGTTTTTGGTGCAATCTTTGACGCAAATATAACGACTCAATCAAAGAGATGGAAGTCACTGTCCAAAGTTATTACTCACCGGAGAAACCATCTTCTGTAGGTTATAGTCAAGTAAGCCCTGCATCTTTTGTTGACTTTTCAGGAATTAGTAGGAGGCAGCATGGTGGAGAGGAAAGAACATTTATCTTGGAGTCTCACTCTACTGGTAGAAATGCTCTTAGACTTTGTTCTCTAAGAGGTTTCTTTCTGACTCGGGTTCCTATGTATGAAGCTAGTTTTGCAACTAATTATCTGGAAGTCATTGAGGAAACCATTTGACATATCTGGACCTTATATGGATCATGAAGTAATTTGGGGCATAAAGTAACGGCAGTTACAACTACCTGAGTCTGTGGTCCACTTTCAGCTCAGACTTGAGGCAGGAAGTGAGTCTTCTTGACAAAAGGGCTGTCACATGCCCCTCACATTACCTACGCTCCTCATCAAGCTGACGGGGTCAGAGGGAACAGGATCACTCAGGTGCACACAGATACAAGATGAGGGCTCAGGGTGGAGGCAGAAGGGAGCAGCCCCACGCAATCATCTAAGTAAGCGAAGCAAGCAGCAGCCTCTGGAGGGAATCGAACTCCTCCACAGAAATCACGTCCTGATCCCAAGGACAGTGCCCCAAAGCCAAGTGTAAGGACAACACTGCCCTTGGTAATAAGTAGCAAGAAGGGCACATACAAACAATGAGGTGGAGGAGGATCCAGATTAGTTTTGAAATATTTCTCATTAAAGCAGATTAAGAGTTATCACTTGTGGTAAGGAGGAAACAGCGATTGCTCTCAGAACCATCTTGTGTACTTTTTATAGACTATTGTACTTAACAGTGTGTTACAGGCCGTGTACAGTTCTCGTTAATATTGGTCATGAGTTGGATAAAGTCCCTTCAAGTTCATATGTTGAAGTCCTAACCTGCAGTACTTCAGAATGTGACCTTATTTGGAGACAGGGTCATTGCTGATATAATTAGTTAATTTAAAACGAGGTCACTGGGGTGGGCCCTCATCTAGTCTGACTGGTGTCCTCATATAAAGCGAAACTTGGGACACAGACATATAGAGAGGGAAACACCCTGCGAACGTGAAGGCAGAGATTGGGATGATGCATCTAAGGCCAAGGGAGGCCAAAGATGGCCAGCAAACAGCCAGGATCCAGGAGAAGAGCCCGGAACAGATTTTCCCTCACAGGGAAATCACAGCCCTGCCGACACCTTCGTCTCAGCCTTGCAGGCTCCAGAAGTGTGAGAAAATAAATTTCTGTTGTTCCGGCTGGAACTGTGGCACTTGGTTACAGCAGCCCTAAACATCCCCGATATAATGTCATTAGCAGTTGTCAATACTTCTTTTCATCATCTTTATGAGGGCTTGAGTTAGGATTGTCTGATAATAGACAGAATGCTCAGTTAAATTTCAATTTCAGATAAAAACAGATATTCTTTTCAGTATCAATGTATTCCAAATATTACATTGTTCTTTGAAATTCAAATTTGACTGGCTGTGCTGTACTTTTATTGCTGAAGCTGGCGCACCTTTCTGGAGCACCTTGTCGTAGTTACGTTCATCTCCCTGGACTGAGCAGATTCTCTCTGGGGTCTCCCAGAGGAGGCAACAGCAGAGAAGTGCAGATGCCTTGGGACTTCCATCTCAAAGAGGTTTATTTCTGACTATATTTACATATGCTAAGCCACTTCTGCAACTAACTAGCTGTAAGACCTTGTGCAAATCATTTGACATATCAGGGCCTCCATCTTCTCAGTTGTTAAATGAGGGAGCAGTACTATATGCTTTCAAAGGTCCCTTTCAGCTCTAAGCTTCTATCATTCTAGAAAATGCTTCTTAAAGGAACATTTGGAAAAGCCTTAGTTATCAAAGCATTAGAAAGTACTTAGCTGTTTTTATGGTTTGGATCAAAAATATAAGTTGTCACTTAGTGGGGAGCTTTTGTATCTCCACTTCTTAGCAAAGGCTGAAGTTTGATGTCATTATGGTACCCCTTAATGAGGATTCCCTAATTTAGGAGGGCGTTCATGATAATGATCACTTAAAAAGATCACTGACTTGAGAAATGGTTCAAGTCTTAATGGGTGCTGAGAATGAAGGCTGAGTGATTACTTCTTTACTGGGCTGGTAGTGTGGATGTTTGCTCTGCTAATTGTACTTAATTTACTGTGAAGTTTTTTCAGAGACTCCTGTTGCTCCGAGCAATGGTTCTACTGGGCGAGGTACTGAACTTGGTGCCTTTACTCATCAACTCTCACATAAGCCTTAATACTGAAGGAGCCCTGAATTTCATTTTAGGCAATCTATTAGAAAGAGTACACTGGAGTTAGCCTAGGAGTTTTGCATCTTCCCTCCACATTGCTTCTTACACATGTAAGTAATTTTACCCATCAGCTTATGAAAATCCAAGAGTTACTGTTGCCAATGGTTCTTAAGAAAGAGACTGGATCACTATTCCTCAAAGATGGTTTTAGAGTTTCCTTTTTGAGAGCTAGTGGGCATTTCATGTAGGGACCCAGTGGGAAGTTGGGATGGAGGGAATATGAGGGTCAAGAATGAAGGCGGGGCTGGCCCTGTGGCCTAGTGGTTAAGTTCAGGATGTTCTGCTTTGGCAGCAGCCTGGGTTCAGTTCCAGGGTGTAGACTTACACCACTTGTCGGTGGCCATGCTGTGATGGTGACCCTCATGCAAAATAGAGGAACACTGGCACAGATGTTAGCTCAGGGAGACTCTTCCTCACCAAAAAAAAAAAAAAAAAAAAAAAGGATGAAGGAAAAGAAAAGAAAATAATCCTTATGAAAAAGCTATGAGGAGCCCTTTGCTCTTATAGAGAGCTTGGCAGAATGCCTGGACCTTGCACATGAGCTCAAGGAAGAGGCCTGGCCTTGGGTCTCTTTTGTGAGGGCTCCAGGGAGGTTGTTGGCATGATTGAGATAAAGCTCTTCTTCCAATATCTAGAAGAATCACACCTTAAATCACTCACAAACCCAATAAACCCTATTCCTTATCAGAAAGATATCTCGATGGTTCTGCTTACCCCAAGTGAGTCAATTTGTCCTGTTTTATGTATGATTTCATAAACAAGTTTTAATTACCCCAAAATGGAGAACATGAGCACACCCTGTTAGTTACTTACCTAATTTCCCCCTTCTCTCTTGCTGATGGAACCATGACTTTGTGTGGGTGGCAGTGGGCCCAGTTCCTGGTCATGGATCATGACTGGTCCAAGTGCTTATAATAATCTTACCCTCCAATTTCCAAGCTTTCTTCGCAGCTAGGACTGGCCGTGTGTCCTAATTCTGGTCAATAAGACAAGAGGAAGTCTGTGGAAAAAGCAAACGTCAACAGCAGAGACACCCTCTTCCTATTGTGTCCTTTCCTGCATCTTCCTGCCTATAACCGGGCAGTGATGAAGCTGCACGAGGTGAGAAGTCAGCGGGAGGCCAGGAAGGAAAGATTGAAGGAGCCCGTGTCATTCACTTGAGTGGCCCACAGATTACTCTGAATCCCTGATCCCTGGACATTTTGTTGTATCTGATCCTGCTCGGTTTTTGACTTTGGGCTCTCTTGTAAGAACTACTGATTCTTCCTGAATGAGTCCCATTATCGAAGCAGAAAGGGGCTGGCTTACCTACAGAGAGAAAGCGACAGTAACTGGGAAAAATATCACCCCTGCAAACAAGCCAACATTATCTGGTGTTCTCTGTCTCCTCGACTGAAGGTGTTTCTTGATGAGAGTGGAGCAGCTCTGTGCCCTGCAGCTTCTCTCTTCTATTTATCGTTTACCCACCACATGGGAGGATGTAAGAATCACGTACAGTAAGCTCCATCAGATATCATTGTAAATAATGGGAGTGATTGCACATATACATTGTATTCTCATTAACAATAGCTTGCTTTGCTTTGTAAACCCCCAGTCGCCTCCAGTCCACTGAGGAAAGCTAAGCACAAATCAATGCCTGGTCTCATAATTTAGGTTGTACTTGTTCTCCAAAGATTGTGTGAAGATTGAGAAACAAGACAATTAATTTAACTAGACCTAGAAAATTCATCCTGATCTGAAAACCAGGTGTCTGGTCTTTCCACTAAGATTTATTGCCCTGTGTGCCAGCCAGCCCAGGCTGAGCATTCCTGAGTAATTAGGAGTCGCTTCATTGGCAGGCGGGGACTGACCTCACCTTGCAGAGCTCTCTAAAGTGTGGGAGCCAGAATCCACCCTCCCCAGCATACCTTTGCAGCAATATCCTGGCAGATCCTTTATGACATGTTGCCATGACATAAAGCTTGCATGAACGCATTGCAGTGCCCCGAGCCCCAGGCCACTGGGAACAATGGTAAATGTGCGAAGTTTAAGCTAAATAATATGCTTTTAATGAGATCGTGTGACTTGCAGATCAAAAACATCACCAAAAGGTAAAAAGTTCAAAAAGGTCTTTACATGTGCAGTGGATTTGACCAGAGCAGCTTTTGTGATCTTTCTGATAGAATTTTAAAAAGCATTTTTAAGTTTCTGATCCTAAATGCCACACTGCGACAGGTTGACCACTTACCTTTCATCTCACAGATGCGGGAGCAGTTTGCTGGTGGCGTGGATTTATGAGCAGGGAAATAACAGTGCTTTGCAGTCTAGGAAGGGGTCAGGGTCTGGAAGCACTCGGGAATGTCGTCTGGGTGGCCTGGCAATCCAATAGGATATTATCTCTTCAAAACATTGGGGGAAAAAAAGTACAAAAGCACCCAGTTTAGGAGAATTTAAGCTTTGCATACACTACATCCATTTCATGAGTTTCTCCCAGAAATCTTCTCAATTGGAATTAAGAGAGAGAGGAAGAAAGAAATGAACATTTGTGGAGTGCTATTAAATAATAAGCACATGTTGGGGACTTCAGATGCCTTATTTCATTTAATTCTCAAAGTAGCCTAGTGAGGTGGCTACTGTTAATAATCTGTTCTTCTGCTGAATGTTATTTTTTAAACCATAAATGTAGCATTTCTTATAATCATCCTTGTATGAAATTTATTTTGTAAATGTCAGGCTTCCCCCTTAGACCATGTGCAGATAGAGAGCACAGGCTATGACACTTACTGCTGCCACTTACAGCTTATTATGTGCTGGCCACAGTGCCAGGTTCCCTTATATGCATCTTCCCCTTTAATCTCAGAAAAACTCTGGGAGTTTGGTTTTGTTTTGCTCCTCTTGTAGATGAAGACATTGTCCGAAAGACTGGGTAACCTGCTTAAAATCATCCAGTAAACGGCAAAGCTGAAATTTAAAATCAGGTCTGTGTGTGGAGAGTCCCTGGTCCTCCGTTGTGCTCTGCCACCTCTAATCTTTGCATTGCCCTTACATCCTGGGGCGTCAGTACTTGTTCAACAGAAAGCTTCTCACATAGTGAGTGATCCGGTTTCCAATGGGTAACCCCGCCCTCCAGGCTCTGAGCCTGGATTGCACTCCGCCTCGCCTCAACACATTTGGCCAGCACTCTCTCATCACCCTCTGACCTCCTCCTCAGGCAAAGTGGGGTTCAAGCACCAGCAGGAGCAGCACCACCTGGGAACTGCGTAGAAAATCACCTTCTTGCGGCCTCTCCCAGACTTTGCGCATCTGGGGTGGGACTCAGGAATGTGGTTTTCATCAAGCTTTCTAGGTGATTCTTATGCATGTTGAAGCTCAGAGAAGAGTCTTAACTGGTCTCTCTGTGTCCAGGCATGACTGGTACAAGCTATCCTTTAGAAAGCTGCCAGCGATTGTTTGAAACACACTTAGCCTCACATCCCATGGGAATAACATGCACGCTCCTTGGTGAGGCTCTGAGCTCTCTACATGCTTCCATTCGGGCACCTTCAACATCGCCTTTGAGGGCTTTGCTGAAATGACCATCACTCTCATGGACCACGGGCTCTTTGAGGGCTTGGTCTTGCTCGTCTCCATAGCCCTGGTGCCTAGCACTCCAAAAACTATTTATGGAACAAATTAAGTGAACTGCCAAGTCGCATGTCATTTTCTTGTGGTAAGAGGCAAAATCTATTAATCAATCTGACAAGTTTAAGAGGATGAATCTAATTCTTTTTTCTGTTTTTAAATGGTAGTTTTTTCCCAAATTAAAAAAAATAGTTAGGGGTGGGGGGGTGGAATTTCATGAGTAAAAACTGTTGTTAAAAGCAATCAACAAACATAGTCATTACTCCACTTAAAGGATCTCCAGGATGGTGTACGCTGTCGGCCAGGCAGCCACCATTTGCAGAGAGCCAATGCCTCATTCATTGGCAAAGCATTTTTCTAGAACTTAAAAAAGATTAAAAGAGGGCGTTCCCTCCTCTCTCACTCCTGAAATTTTGGTTGGGGGCCCCGAGTTTAAAATTTGTCATTGACAGGTATGCTGTCTTTCTTTTTTTCTCTTGCACAATTCAGAGTTGGGAGTTGCTTTCCAAGTGGGCAGGCAGGAGATTGACAACAAGAGGCAGTTCCAAGGCTGTTGAACATTCCATTTTATGAGTTAGCACACTGAGGCTCATAGAGTTTCAGTCCTTTATTCAAAGTTCTGTTGGTGCTTAGAAGTGGGACTAAGGTTGAACTCAGGTTTGCCTGAGTGCTTTTCCCTGTTACGCTGACCTCCCAAGACGGGGGTTTCCAAAGGCCTGAGCCTCAGGGGCAAATGAAGAACTTTAAAAAAGGACAGATTTGGAAGTGCCACCTCAGCCCTAAACAATTAGACTGTTGGTGGTAAATCCTGGAAAATTTGTATTTTTAAAACTTTTGGTTATTTATTTATTTGTTAAATTCTAATGCTCAGACCTATTTGGGAACTATAGAAATGGGCAGACCTCATATACAGTAGGATCTGAACCTGCCTCGGGCAACCCAGTGGGTACCCACCATCAATTCAGTGGTTCTCAGAGGGTGATCCCCACGTGGCAGCATCAGTATCACTTGGGAACTTATTAGAAGGTGCATATACCAGGGCCCCATCCAGAGCTACCTAATGAGAATCTTGAGTGGTACCTAGAAATCTGTGTTTTAATAGTCTTCCAGGTGATTCTACGTTTGCTAAAATTTGAGGAAAACCAGTCTAATTGCTTACTGTAAAAATGCACATATTCCAGAGAAGGAGAGATGTTGACGCTATTATCAGCCATGTGTAGGTTGGTGTGGATGGAGACCCTGAGTGCATGCTCTGCCTCTGGGTGGGGAGAGACAGCAGCAGAGAGATGAAAGGGATCTGTAGAGTTGGGAAGGGAGGCAGGTAACCAAGAACAATCTATACAATTTCCCAGTTTTGCCTCCGGCCACCCCTGCCTATGTTCGCCCCCTGCCTTTCTTCTGAGAAGTAAATGTCAAAGGAGTTTTCTTTGAAGGCGACATAGGTATTTAACACCTCAAACAGCTAGAATCCCACCAGACAGTTTTATGATGTGATAATTTACCTCTTACATGTAAGTACACTTTGCCCGTGTAGAATTTATCTAGCTAAATTTGGGTTTCAGAAAGGAATTCTGCTGAAACTATGTCTCTTGCTTTTTGAAGGCACATCTGATTGGTTTTTTATTTTGAATTAAAAAATTAAGTCCTTTTGAACTCATTGCATCACTAAAAGGATGGGCCAATTATTGGTCAATAAACCAGGGACTCCTCTGGTTTAAAAATATTAAACGAAGGCCTCTAATCTTACTTTTTCATAGTACAAAGTGAATAAGTTAATTCTTCCTACATTTAAAAATATTTAAGTAAAATATTCCCTACTCTTCATTTAAAAATATTCAAGTAATATTCACTGGTATGAATCATGTGCCGGCACTACAGTAGGTCTTGAGACAGTGATGAACCAGAAAGATTCTTTATGCCAAAGGAGCTTCTAGTCCATTGAGAAGCTTGTAGTCATAATAACATGTGCATACTATATGTACTATATTCTCCATCAGAGATCTTTCTGCCCAAGCTATACCTGGATATTAGTTACACAGTTGTCCATACAGGCCTACCCATAGAATATTAAGCACAAACGTCAAGTCAAGAGAATAACTTTCCCTTTGGATATTTCAAATAGAGGGAATTTAACATAGGAGATTGGTTGTATAGGTGACAGAAGAGCAGAGGTGACAGACAAGACAGTGAGGCATTCAGAGGTTAGCAAGATGAGGAAAGGCTGGAGGGACTCAGGGAAAGGGTGTTATCAGACTCCAGAAGCTGGCTCCTTTGGGTGCTTCCAGAACCACAGTGGGGACCTCCTGGTAGGAGCTGGAATCCTGGATAGATGCAGCTTCTGCTAGAGACGCCTGTCAAAGGAGAGTGAGAGCGAGAGGATCCCTGGTTCTCTTCTTGGGTAGTGCGCTGAAGTTCACTTTAGCCCGTTGGGTAGAAGGGACTGGGGACAAGCACAGCGAGAGAAGATGCAGGGAGACTCTGCTGGAGGCTCCAGGGTAATCCAAACGTTAGGTGTGGCTTTGAGAAAAGGTGGGAGAAAGCGCCCTTTTTAGGAATAATTCAAAGAAAAGTCATCTATTAGATGATAACTACTTGCCTAATCCTTTTAGGATTTTCTGTTTCCACGTTTGGTCTTTATTGCTGAGAGGCTCTTTGGCTGTAGGTGGCTCTCCAGAGCCACGGGTTCTCTTTCGGTTCCTTCGGTGGTCTCCCCACAGGCCCCATCTTCGTTGTTGGGGGCTCTGTACTCTCAGGCTGCTCCTGGGTCTTGGTGGGACCCTCCCTCCCTGCCGTGCCTACAGCAGACCCGTACACACTTATGATGTCTTCCAGTTGTTGACTCAACTCTCCAAAGACATCAAGAGCTCCCTTTTCGGCCTGCAGACCTGCTTCTTTCTCTGGTACTTGGAGTGGGGTTGTGGAATGCTGACCAGATTTCTTCTCCAGGCCATTTTGACTGGGTAGTGATGAGCTGTTCCCTAGAGATGCTGACTATGGTTCTGCTGAAAGCTATACGGGGTCAGTAGTCTCCATGCTGGGAATAGCATCTAGATGTGCACTCCAGGCTTCTGGCAGTGCTCTCCATTGAACAAACCTAAGGAGAAGCCAAGAGGACAAGGGAGTCTGGAAGGCACCATCCCTGTGATGCAGAGCAGAGCAGGGGAAAGTGGAGGATGGGTCTGAGAACAAATAGTCCAATGTCAGGCGAACTCAACTGTCCTCTGAAGGAATTTCTCATCAGCTGGATCAGAGTGAGAAAGTTCTGGAGAAGCTCAGGACGACTCCCTGTTGGAGGTGGAGGAGGACCCTGGAGAGATGCACCCATGAACAGCAGCCCAGATATGGAGGTCAATGCAGTGCAAGGACACAGTTCCATCAAGACCCCTTTTAGAACCAAGATTCTTGGATTCTCTACAAAGCCCCACTCTCAACTCAATTTTTTTTTTTAACTTTTTCCTCTGGCAACACCGCTCAATATCTGCCTTCTGTTCTCAGAGGAGATCAGTCTGACAGTGATCCGTATGGGTATCAGTGTGTCCACACTGCTTGGCCTCTTAGATACTCAGAGAAGGAATGCTTAGCTCCTAGTAGTAAATTGCAAGCCTCGTGGCAAAGCCAACTGATTTTGGGCAAAAGGATCTTATGGGGCCCCTTGATGGGCTCCTGCCTCCACTCCTGTAAAGAGCTTCATGTGGAGGTTTGATTTGTCACAGTTTTACCAGGAT
Source organism: Equus caballus (assembly GCF_041296265.1). Lineage (NCBI taxonomy): Eukaryota > Metazoa > Chordata > Mammalia > Perissodactyla > Equidae > Equus > Equus caballus. The sequence continues at coordinate 9,843,894 of NC_091703.1, forward strand.
CACTACAAGCTGCTATTGACTTCAGCTGACTTCTCAAGACCAGTTTTTTTTTCCAGTCTGTTGTGGACCCTTACTCTTGTAAACTATAATATATTTTTAAAAGTTTATTAGAAAAAGACATACAAAGCACCAGTTCAAATTTTTTTTATTACATTCAACAGGCATAAAATTAATCCACCCAATTGTGCTGAAAGTTTCTAAACTCTTCCCCTCCCTTCTGTCTTATTGCAGACCAGCCAAAGAGTTCCCGGCGAGCTTCTGGTGCACTGTCCACACTTGCTCAGAATACACCAACTGAGATTGCCTTATGATTGCAGGAGGCTGGGCTGGAGGAAGCCTATTTTCCCACTCCTGCCCTCTGACCTGTGAGTTTCTGGAAGTCAGACCAAGATTTAACAGAAAGTGGAATCTGAATCAGCAAGAAGCTGGTACAAAGCAGCTCTGAGGAGGGCGTCTAGCGACAGCCAGGAAGAATGTCACCCACTCCGTTTTCAGGGCCTATGTGTGCCTCCTGACTCAGTGGAATGGGGTCTACATCTTTTCCAACGACTTCATTTTATGTTCTTTCAATGCTGACAACTTGAAAAAGGCAGTGGACATATCTAAAAATGACAGTTATCTTCAGGGAAAGGAAAATGGCAAATATTAGACAAAACAAGTATGAAGTAAATTTTTCACCCTGAAGGGCCAAAGAAATCATTAGAGTTGTCTGACAGCCTCGGTCTCCAGGCACGTGACCCGCCTTCTGGCTGTCTCATTGCTATTTATATGAGCCAGCATGTCTGTCTAGTGGCCAGGATGGAATCAGCTGGGATCTATAGGATCTTAGATACAGCCCGGCACGAAAGAAACCAGCAAACCATTATATCTGTCTTTTTAAATTCTGGGTTCCAAATTATTCACCTGTATTTGTAATTAGTTACTTTTCTCCCAACACCACACACACACACACACACACACACATACACATGCACACACACACACATTTTATTCTTCTCTCCCTTAAAACATCACATTGAACAAGATAGAACTTTAGAAGTTAAATTACCATATCTCTTCGGCAAGATATTACTATATTTGCAGAGTGGGTGTTGAAATAAAATAAAATAAAAATAGCTGCTTTTGGCCTAGGATAAGATATTCAAATAAATTATGAAATGGGAAGTTCAAAATCCTTCTCTTACTTATTCTTGACATTTACTTAAATCTACCAAATTTCTTGTTTAAAACGTTGCCATTGTTGAAATGTTATTAGGGTAATATAAGTAAATTTAAATACACACCGATGGAATATATAGTCAAATGCAATTACATGGGATGGAATGTTTCTTCGAGGTTGAGAAATAGGTTCTCTCTAGCGCCCTTTATTAAAGTTTAAAAGAAGTGTTGACTTGGCAGTAGAGAAGGGGGTTGGGAATGAGCCGGCGTGCAGCTGACCTTTAGGAGCTGCTTGGCTGCTGGCAGCACTGTCATTAAGCATGGCAGGATGCAGTAATGTTTGTAAAAAATGTTAAAAAACCCCCAGAAACAGAAAAAAACCCTCGCCTCCAAATCAGCCCCCGAATTTATCTCCCAAGGTCACTCCGTGTTTTTGACATGTCTGTGTGTGTTCATGTGCTTCACGTGAGGGTTTGATCTCTGTTCTACTGGCAGCAAAAATCCTAAGCCACAGGTCAGTGTGTTTATCAAAGAGAAGCTTGACTATCTTCACTCCATATGGTTTCAGCAACAGAGTCTAATCACCAGAATTTAAAAATCTGTTCCCACCATCTTTTGACGAGTTAAAGTTTCTCCATTTCTGCCTTTAGCATGATAAAAAGAAAATTAAAAACCTCTGTACCTTTCGAAATTCTTACTACTGCCAAACATCTGCTTTCTCTCCGAAGATCACATCCTCTTCTTCTTGACTAGGTTGTGCATTTCAGGCCTGAAGACTGTGACCCCCGTTGCCTAGCAACTGAGAAACTCAGGCCTCAGCCCTGGTGGGTGAGATGAGAAAAGGTCAATTAATGTGGCAGGCCTGTCCTTATCAATATGCCACCGTGGCCGCTACTTTAATTTCTTTGCAGTAATGTATCATAATAAGTTTTGTAGGTCTTTATACTATGGTTCTCCCTTTTGAATAAAAGCATAACTAAGACTTGAGGGGATGTCTGATATAACAGAAAATGTAACCATAAAAAAAAAAAAAACCCGAGAATAGAAATCATCTGACTGCTGAGTACCCTGCCGGGCTGCCTGAGGCAGTTACACATTTCCATTGAGTTATTTTATGATCAGGCCAGTATGTTATTGAAATATTATCTCTTTAGCCTTTCTCATTCTGATAAGAAATGACAGGCTCTCAGAACAGTAATACATACAGAGTACAAAATATGGAGCTGCGGACAAAATTCAGCTGGGGTAAAGAACACTGGCTTTGGAGAATTTCCATTGAAACCGAACATCCTTGGGTTGTATTTTCACATCAGGCACAGGACACATTCTAATGTCCACTTTAATTGTGCTGAGAAATTGGAGCCTCTGCTGATGATTAAATTGAGACCAATTATTGGATAACAGTAAAGAAGAAATCTGTGTTGTTTTCAGCAACCTCATTCAAGATACAGTTTCTTTAGTAAACAATGACATGCTGTAACAATTAAGATGCACAGGTAACTCAGTCAGGTGCTGAAGGCTCACTCATGAAAAGACAGTAAGGAAATATAACTGAGAATAGAAAATTTCAAGTTAAATATGCAGGAGGTGGTCTGATTTAGAAGTATTTTGGAAAAGATATGCAATATGTATAGCTTTGTTTCCTTGTTGATAAACCTTTCACAAGAGGAAAGGTGGTCTTATGACTGTTTACTTACTGATTCTTTATTGTTGTTTAACACGTATGCCGTTTCCTACATATGATATCAATATGTACACACATATACCTATGTCAGGTAGGCTTGTGGTCTCTTGGTCTGGGTGTCAGGAGACCTGGGTTTTATTCTCCACTCAGCGTTGATTAGCCATGTGACCTTGGGTAAACTGGGAACTCTTGAGGTCTCAGCACCGATCCCCTAGGAAACGAAGAATTTGAGCTACATAATTTCTACATCCTCTCCTATGATTCCTTCATCCTCTCTTAGCTACATTTTCCCCCTACTCTCTCTTCTGCCATCTAGATACACATAGTCCCATTTTTGTTATGCAAAACATGATATATATGTGATTTTGCATAATTACCACTTTGTATATTTTAAGACTTTTTGACCTGACAAATGACATTCAAGAGGACACAAATTTATGGTCCCGTTTATTAGCATCACTTTGGAGTTGTATAAATTGACCTTCCACAAGCCTGAAGTTAGCATTTTCTTCTGGTCAGGCCAGCCTCCGGGAACTTAGGGGATTCATGACTGTTTTGCTTCTCTCTTCTTTTCTTCCTTCCTTTCTTCCTCTTTTTTAGAGCGTTAATGTCGAAACAGATGTCGTCTCCCTCCTCGCGAATGCTGCACAGTGAATCATCTTAGCCTCTCTGTAAAATTTTAACTTAATGGAGTCCTGGCATTTCTGATGAGACGAGGAACTTAATTTTATAGAACAACCTATTGAACAAGCTGTTCTTGGACATTCCCATCTCAACTAAATGTTAAAAGTATTAAAATTCACATTAGCGCAAGAGGAAATTTTGCATGGGTAATCCTTTAATACAGTGTTTTATGGCTCTATTAGCTGCACAGCAGCTGGTGACATGATGAATTTAATCCATTAAAAAATTCAGTAAGAGGTTTAAAAGTCAGCTTTTTAAAACATTATCTTGCTGCAAGGAAAGAGAACTTCTCCTCGGGGCCAGAAACCGGGTGGCTTCACACTGTGGCAGGTATGGGAAATGCACCTGCAGGACAAACTTTCACAGGCTCAGAGATTTGCACCTAGAGAGGGGTTAGAGTGAATGGTGAGAACTAAGGATGGGGGAGTGGAAGCGGCTCAAGCTGCCGAACATCTCTGACTTACATCTTTCACTTTGTCCTTGTTTTCAGAGAAGGTTTCACATGGATATTAAATAATGGTGTTGCTTTTAAATGGCTGAAGCGTTTTCGTGTCAATGTATGTATTTATGTAAGATAAATTCCCTGAGCCTTTAGTGACGTAATTATTTATTTTATGAGAACGTAGGAAAAGATTTCCGACCTTTGAGATAAACAAGCTTCTGGAAGTCCCTTGTGTATAAAAGCTTTGGCCTGAAGGATCAAGGTCTCACCTTGAAGAAATGCTCCTGATTTGTTTATCTCTGGGGCATTGGGAGGCATCCAGGCACAGGGCAGCTAAATCGCTTCTTGATTGGCTTAGTAAAGTGAGGGACCTGGCTAGGAATGGACTGATGATACTGTCATGTTTTAACCACTAGCCTTAACATTCTTCATTTTTCTTTCCAGATTGTGACTTTTCCCAAAAGGGAAAAAAAAAATCTACTTTGTCCACCCCCAATAAACTTTGCCAGTTATTAGATAGGATTAATTGTTCTCAAAGTCAGGAGAATTTCTTTGTTTGTAACAAAAAAGTGTTTCTGAGCAGAGGCGGTAACAGGTCACCTTGGATCAAACTGCCTAGCATCTGTAAATGAGTTTATTCCTGTATTCAACTATCATGAATTGAAAAATAAGTATCCTAACTTAGGAGCAGCTTTTGCCTAAACAACTCCTTTATATAATTCCCATGTTCATAAAAATGCCCTCATGTTATCTCCTCGTTTAGCAGAACTTGATGTAGGAGGGGAATTGCTATGTCTTGTAGTACAGCTATTATGGATCATAAGAGCACAACCCAAATCCACTTCATCTGCCTTGCAGGAGATCTCTAATGGAACTGACAGTTTAACAAACCACCGGCTTGACAACAGAAACAGCCATTGTGTTCTTGGGTGTAAAAATTGGTTTATTTTTCTTGTGACGTGAAAAACTTTGTCTTTCTCGAAGCGCACTGGTTACTTGGGTATGAAAGGCCCTTCCTTCTGTTCTGTGGAAGGAGACATGGACATTCTGAAATTATTATTTTCCATAATCCCTCCCCACCAATGCTGTGCCAAGAGTTTACCTTTTAATGCAAAGTTCCATGTATCTAGGAAACAGTTGAACTTCAGAGCTGCTGGCTGTCCACTTGAGTGAAATCTGTTTTGATAATGTCTAATCCCGGGTTTGAGGCTGATTGGTCCAGATGCACCCCTCCCCCACCACCCCCCTGCTTTTACAAAGACGCCTTTCACGGTGAGCAGTAATGTGTTTCGTTTTTCAATCTACATGGTTCCTGGTGACTGAGCCTGTTGTGAGAAGGGTTATGTAGTATGAATCCTCGACTAATGATACTGCCTTTTTTTTTTAATAAAACACAAACTCCACTAAAATGATTTCCTTATTGAAAAAAAATGCATAACCGAAACCCAGTCAATAGTGTCATCACAACCACACACAGTTCCATGTATATGGATACTATTTTCATAAGCAAGAGAGATTCTGGCTGACGTTTCAGATTTTATAGTCAAGGATAAAGTAAAAGCAGGATAATCAGATCTTCTCAACCAGAGTAAGTGTTTTGATAGAATTTGGTATGTTACTACCATTTCCAGAGAATTTTAAAATGAGAGCAAATTTATGTTTTTTGATGGTGCGACTGATTCCAATGATTCTTGAATTGCCACTGCAGGATGGTACAGGCCAGGCCCAACGGGGTTACTTACTGTGTAATTAGCTAATCTTTGCTTCTAAGAAAAACCTCTGAGCCACTCAGCCTCGTCTCTGTTTTCCATACTTGGCTTGGGGAATCCTCTGCTGGTGGACACCCTCCTCCCCAGTGTGTGAATGAGCCATGGATGGCCTCTGTGGATTGACTCCCAGGGGCTTTATTCCGTCACTGCAGGCTGAGATCTATTAGCTCAAAAGCCCACCAACGCCAAACTCAAATTTTTACATCCCAATCACTTAAAAAATAGCCCCAACAAGCAAATCTTTAGCCGTTTTGCGACTACCTGCTTTGCATACCTTGTGAAACCTCACCCAATAGCTGTTACCTATTGCAGCTAAAAGATTTCATGCCCTTCTGAGCTTTCTGTCCCAGGGCTCCCCACTGGGCTGCTCAGTGCCATCCCCTGGCCATGGAAGCCCCCGTGTTCTCCTCCCCATCTGAGTAGTGACCGTGCTATGAGGGACTTCCCGCACATGCAGCTCTGTCCAAGTGCCACCTGATAAAACGTGTGGTACTGCCTCCTGGGGTCACGTCTTCTTCCTTTACCAGCCCCAAATTGCTCAAACCCCTGACCGCCTCCTCCTTTGCTTCCTCTCCCCTCCCCCCTCTTTTTCTTCTTCCTCTTCCTCCTTCACAACAAACCAAGCAACATTTACTGCTGAGGGCTGAGAGGAGGGGGCGGGATGGTATGGAGACTCAAAGCAGGCTGCCGGAGATAACAGCCTTGACTGTGTTGAGGAACAAATTGCCACTCGTCTCCTGCTGGACTGGCTGCCATAGGGACCCCCATCTGAGTAGGACAGGGCTGATCCTCAGGAAGCACCCGTCCCTCTGAGTTGAGTTGACAGCACAGACACACATGAAAAGAGAACAGATCAGTGGCTACACTTCCCGACTCGTGATCCCATAGTTCACAAGCTGGTCTCTTTCTCTGCTCCCTTTCTGCTAACATTCACTCATTTCTTCTTTGGTTTTGTGGATTTTGATTGACTGGCGCTGTTGTGGGCACTGAGATACAGCAGAGAATGAAGCAAAGACATAAATCAGATGAGGATGTAGAGGAAAGTGCAACCAGCTGGGAGGGGAGCTAAGAGAAAAGCCCACCTTTCCAAGTCTGTGGGCGGGGGGGAGAAGAGCGAGTGGGAAGAATGGTGCATCGGTTGGAGGCCAGCACTCTTGTCTTCACCGCCCTCAGGCCGGAACCTGGGGCTACTGTAGAACCATCAGGTTGTCTTGGGAGAAGTCTGAGAAAGTTGGGCCTAGTGGCCTGCTCCTTTAGGTGTGGTGGGGGCGGGGGACTGCAGTTCCCTAGGGACACCCATGTTAGGGCAATCCCCAAATGATTTCCCAGTCAGCCCAGGAAGCGCTCGGGGAGAAATCGGGCTCTTTGGACAAATTTGTTTGGAAAACACTGCACGCTACACAATCCTTTAAGACAATGCTTCTCAAAGTTTCTGTGCACACAGATCAGCTGGGGATCCTGTTAAAACGCAGATGCTGCCTCAGTGGGCCTGCACGGGGCCAGAGGGCCTGTGATCCTGCATTTGTAACCGGCACCCGAGTGACGTTGTGCTGCTGGTCCGTGAACCATATTTTGAGTAACAAAGCTTGGGAGATTCTTTCTGCCTCTTAGTCGATTAAAGGAGCTAAGAAATCCTCTCCTAACTGACCCATTTTATTTGTCTAACACAGTCATTTACAAAGCTATCCAACTAAAGAACAGCTACGAGACCTTTCGGAGCACAGCTTAGGGAACACTGCACTGTAGTCATACCTCGCTGAACGATGGGGACATGTTCGAGAAATGCATCATTAGGCGATTTCATCGTTCCGCAAACATCATAGAGTGCGTTGACCCAAACCTAGATGCTGTAGCCTGCTACACACCTAGGCTCTATGGTACTAGTCTTATGGGACCACCTTGGTGTGTGCAGTCCATTGTGGACCTCACGGTATTAGCCTCATGGTATTTCACTGTGTTATCAATGAAGAAGTATTTTTATTGTGTGTGAGCGTGTGTGCGTGGGAGTGTTTTGTGTGCCACGTAAGTCTGTGTGGCAGGTTGTAGTTTGCACAAGGATCTACATTATTTCCTCTCCCACATGGGAACCTCTCAGAACCTGTCGGGTCCTCATCGTGTGGTGGAGTCCATGCTTCCTCCCCTCTAACAGAACCTGTGCCTGTGTGACAGTCTCGAGGAGTACAGCACGGCAGGAGTGTGATTTGTGAGGTCTTAAAGATGACACATTTTCCCCCCGCTCTCTCTCAGGACACTAGCTCTGAGCCGTTAGTCACCACGTGAGGAGTCTCATGGTCCTGAGGCCAGCCTGCACTGAGATCACACGGAGAGATGAGAGGGAGAGGGTGAGAGAGAGCAAGAGGACGGGGGACGGAGGGAGAGTGGGAGGAGAGATGCCCAAGGAATCCCAGCTGTTCCAGCGCCCAGCTGTTTGAAGCTCCCCAGCCTAGGCACTGAACATGAGTGGAAAGCTTTCAAGATGACCTCAGTCAGACCTCAGCTCCAGCCACAGATTGATTACAACTGTGGGAAAGACCTCAGATGACAACTGCCTAGCTGAGTCCAGCTAGCCCCCAGATTTATAAGCAAAATAAATGATTGCTATTGTCTTAAGCCATTGTTTTTATGCAGCAATAGATGTCTAGAAGAGTCTGAATAATAAAAATTAATCAGACTGGGCACTTGCTTTTTTCTAATGGGCTTTTTTTCTGGGGAAAATGCACCCTAAGCTAACATTTGTTGCCGATCTTCCTCCTTTTTTTGGTCCCCAAAGCCCCAGTGCACAGTTGTGTATAGTTGAAAGTTCTTCTGGTTCTTCTACATAAGCTGCCGTCACAGCATGGCTACTGACAGGCGAGTGGTGTGGTTCTGCACCCAGGAATCGAATCCAGGCTGCTGGAGTGGAGCATGCTGGACTTTAATCACTAGGCCATCAGGGCTGGCTCAGGACTTGCTTTTTTATATTCATTTAGAGCTAAAGAGAGACATGGTAGAAACTTTGTTTGAGCCAAAATAAAAAACAAGTTACCCTTAGACTTCCCTGTGGTTGGAGTTCTCATTGTCTGTAGTCAGGATCTGAAGCTGGGGCACCCTCTCTCCTCACAGCCTTCCAAGGATGAGGCCGTGCTCCATAATGCCAGATGACACATCTGATAAACAAGCAGACGCCCATTAAAATGAATGACTGTCAAAATTTTTTCATGCTTATTTGTTATTAACGACAGCAAATGTGAAGGTGCAATTCAAATAGTGTATTATTGTTATACGTTTGTAGCAATATATTACAATTTACGCCTTGGCTTGGAAGTTGATTACAAGTTTTATGAGACTGAGTGCCTGTTATTGGCAATCTTGATGTTTTCTTTTCCCCTGTAACATGTCACAGACAATTGATTTATATGTACTCAATGATTTTTTTTATATTATATCATTTCAATGAAAAAATTAAAGAAAAAAGTGGTATAGAGAGTAGAAAGGGGATAATGAAGGTGACATCAGTCATATGGAGGCATTTTAAAGTGTATTAATAATATGTGTGTTCTCTATGGAATCCATTCTAAGAACATTTTATATTCTTTGCGAGAGACAAAACAACAAGCCGTCAGAGGCTTTTTATAAACACAGGTGGTGCTTATTAACTGAGAAATAAAAATTTTACACCCCTGATGATTAGCCTAGACAAGTTTTCCTGTGCTCCTGCACTTTGGAAAATGGTTCTTCTTTCTTTCCTAGTTTTCCTCTCAAGTCTGACGATTTTCGTTCCATATCAACAGCTTGAGTTAGTGGTGCAGTGACACCTAACTTATCTCTCACAGATCTTTGGGGAAAGGTGTTTGCAATCTATTTACGACGATCATCATCGTAAAATACGGCACTATACAAACTGTTACAGACATGGCCGTGAAACCTCAGTGCAAAAGAACAAAGGCTTCATATGTGAATAGACAATGAGGCTTTACATCCACAAATAATTGGCTCAAAAGGGAAAATCCAATTTGCCTCTTTTATCTGTCATTGCTGTACATTTCTTGTGGATTTTTCATAAAAGTGCCTGAATTGACTGGTAATTTTATGACTGTTTCAGTACATATAGAGGACAGAACCCAAAAATGATACAAAAGTGGGGCTGGTCTGGTGGCGTAGTGGTGAAGTTCATGTTCTCTGCTTCTACAGCCTGGGGTTCATGGGTTCAGATCCTGGGCACAGACTTACACACTGCTCTTCAAGCCATGCTGTGGCAGTGTCCACATACAAAATAGAGGAAGATTGGTAAGGATGTTAGCTCAGGGACGATCTTCCTCACCAAAAAAAAGGTACAAATGCAAAATTAAGAGGGTTCTGTGAAAAAATAGGGAGAAATCACACAAATGGAAAAGTCTTCATAGTTCATCCGAATAAGGCTGAGCATGGGGCTGGTCCTATAACATTACCCACTCTTTGAGGAAGAAGGAGACTTTAGGGAAAATGTTTGAAGGAGGAGGCAGTGGGGCTTAGAAAACTGGAAAAAGGAAACTATAGGATAAGGATTTGTGAATTCAAACCTCAGGAGGCCAGGAGAGGTGAGGAGTTGTATGGGCATTTGGAGGAGTTAGAAGGAAAGTGGTTTGGAGAGATTTTGACATCAGAGAGACTTGGAGCAGATAAATTTGAATTTAATGCATGTCATAGAGATGCTTTACGGGATGATCATCAGAGGCAGGACCCTCCTTTCTATGAACAAGCTTCACTTCTCACAATTGTTTGTATCAATTCAATTTCCTGCTCAAAGTGCTGTAGAAATACTGTGCATGAGCATATTGGTGAGTATGAGGTGAACAGGTAAAAGGTATTTCTTTAGTTCAGTATATAAATGTCTATCAATTATCTATCTATCAATTAATCCTCTATCTATCACCTATCTGTAATTCAACATTGTAAATGACCTAAGATGATGGCAGAGAAGAGGGTAATCTAAAACCATTAATTATTAATCGGGAGATGAGATAGTAGCTAGAGAAAAATGAATCATATAAAAAAGTAAATGTATGCCTCAAACAAGAGTGCAAATAAAGGAGAGGCAGAAGCCTTGATTCTTGGCCCTGGCTACTGGAGGATGTCTGTCCGGGTGGGGTGCCTTATAGGCAGATGAGAAGAAAGGAACCTCCACTCATTGCAAAGAATTCAGCAACTGCATCAAACAGCAGGTTTCTGGAACGTGATTACTTCCTGCACTGTGAACTCCCCCAAATGAGGGGTTTAAAACTCAGTACAAGTGACTCTAAGTTGGATCAGATCTCAGACACCTTTCACTTCTGAATTCCATGAGCAGCGCTCCTACTCTCTCCTCACCTACCCACTCGCCCAGGAGGTTGGTTAGACTTTCTGTCACCTGTGTGTGTCTCTTCCTTGGTTGACACTAAATGAGCCAAGAACTGGGGGAGAATAGAGGGAGAAACAATAAGTGCCTACTGAAGAAGCCCTGAGCCTCTTTGTTTTTACTTTGTTATCAGCTATATCTGAGATTTAAATATTACTAGGAGGAAAGTTAAAGAAACTTAATTTGAGGTTTGAGATTTAAACCCAAGACAGTGCAGAATGTCTAAACAAGACAATTTTACCTCTTTGCAAAGGAGTTTCAAGGCTGAAGCAGTTAGTGGCCCAAGAAAATAAATTTGCAGAGGCACAATGATGGATGAGATTCCTTCATTCACCTGAGTGTTTATTAAGCACATCTTACATGTCCAGCATCTATTAGTCTTGCTTTGGGAATAAAGAAGAATGCAAGTTCTATTCTGAAGAAAGAAGCAGCAGAAGTTGATGACATGTGCTGTATACTTGCGTAGAGGCGGTGGAGGGGTAAATGTCAGCATCAAGTGGCTCAAAGTTAATAGCTAGGATTTATTTAATTTATTTTTTTAGAACAAAAGTTGGAATACCTGTCTATTTGAGATGAGAGTGAACAGGAACTGAGGAATTATAAAGAGGAAAAATGAAGAGTGCAATGAAGTGAGGAAGAAGAAAAGAAGAAAGGTATATCTAATATACAGATAGATGAGTGTCTCAGTGTCATCTGCAGACCTCTGACAGTCCGTGGTGGTTTACAAGATGTCTACAGGCAAAAGGGCGGTTTCAAGCAAAGAGTGATAAAATTACTTTATTCATATACATTACTCAAATTTGAAGACTTTCATAATCACAGAAATCCCACTGCATTCTAGATAATTGCTACATTATTAAAAGCAGCATAAGCTCTACAAGAGTTGGTTGGCTATTCTAATATTCATGTAAAAGGATACAGTTTTACTTGAGTTATATATTTTCATATTACTTGGGTCTTTGTCTTAAGTTTGTCAAATGCCCACTTTCATGGTGACTACTGTGTTGCACGATATCCTCAATTTGTAAACATCACACACACCAAAGCGGTCAAAAGTGATTAAATGGGTAATGGCAAAGTAGCTCCTATCAGATCAGTCCTTCTACAAATAATGACTGTAACTTTGGGACAAAATATAAAAAACAACTACTTGAAGGCACTGGAGAACAAATAAAAGCAGGCAGAACTGGAGAAGCTTTAAAAGCTAGACCAAGGGGATGAAACTGAGTGTGTCTCACATCTAAGGCTTTAGCTTGGGGGGAAGTCCCAGCTGGTGCCACATGGGGTTGCTAAAGCATAGATAGAGGGGCCGGCCCCCTGGCCAAATGGTTAAGTTCGCGCGCTCCGCTGCAGGCAGCCCAGGGTTTCTTCAGTTCGAATCCTGGGTGCGGACATGTCACCGCTCATCGAGCCATGCTGAGGCAGTGTCCCACATACCACAGCTAGAAGGACCCACAACTAAGAATACACAACTGTGTACCGGGGGGCTTTGGGGAGAAAAAGGAAAAAAATTAAAAAAAAAAAACATAGAAACTCATCATCTTACTGGCTTGAAGAACCATAGGACAGAATTCCAAGTCCACAGCACCTGAAAACTGAGGTGGGAAAGCTTAGAAAGATCTAGAGAAGGAGAGCCTCAAAGTCTGTGTAAAAAACTCCCACATCTTTGGGTAGCCCCTGAGCAACACATCTGAAGGGTAGACTTTGAGCAGCCCAATCAAAGCCAGGGGAACCAACTTGAAGTTTCAGTTTGACAGTTGAGTTCAGCTAGGTTAACTACCTGCTTAAAAAAAATACATTTTAGAAAAATGAACAGCTATAGAGCTGCTGTAATAAGGCATTCCTAATGTTCTGGATATAATCTAAAACTGCCAGATAGATTAAGGAAAAAAATGCAATTTATACTGATGTAAGAAAGAAATCAAGGAAGAGTGATCTCAAAATGACCCAGAAATTGATATTAACAGAGAAGGATTTCAAAGCAGTTATTATAATTATACTCAAGGGTGTAGAGGAAAATATGAACAAAATGAGTGAAAATATTGGAAATGTCAGGAGAGAATTATAAACTATAAAAAAAGGGAACCAAATGGAAATTCTATAACTGAAAAATACAAGATCGAAAATTAAAAAAATTATTGTGTGCTTAACAGCAGAAGACAGAGCTCATGACCTTGAAGACTGATCAACAGAAATTATCCAATTTGCAGAATAAAGAGAGAACATTTTAAACAGAAGTGAATAGAACCACATGAAACTGTGGAAAATATCAAAATGTCAAATACAACATGCAATTTGAGTCCCAGAAGGAAAAGAGAGGGAGCATTGGTAGAAAAATTATTTGCAGCTGACACAATAAAACAAAAATATCTAAACCAGCCAGAGAAAAACGACTCTTTACATATGAGGGAACAACATTCTGGATAGGCACTGATTTTTCATCTGAAACTCTGGAGGCCAGAAGGAATGGAGTAACTTCTTTAAAGTGCTGAAAGCAAAGCAAAAACTGTCAACCCCAAATTCTATGTTCAGTGAAAATATCTTTTAAAATGAAGGCAAGGGAAAAACACTGTCAAATAAAAAACAAGGGAATTTGTCAACAGCAGTAGAAATGCTAATGAAATTTTTCTAACTGAAAGGGAATAATATCGGATGGAAACTCATATTTTCAGGAAGGAATGGAAAGCAGTACAAATAGTTAATATCTGGGTAAATATAAAAGAATTTTTTCTATCTTACTTCCTTTTAAGCTATGTAGGTCTGTTTAAAGTAATTATTATACAATTTTTCTATGAGATATATATTGTGCGTAGATGTAACGTGTATACCAATTGTAGCATAGGAAACAGAAAGAGGTATAATGTTAATTGTAAAAAGACTGTGAAAAATTGAGTGTACATTGTAATTCCTATATCACCCACTAAAAAATAATGCAAAGCAACAAATCTAAAAAGCCAATAGATGAATTAAATGAAATCTAAAAAAAATCAAAGAATCCAAAATAAGGCAAGAAAAGAGGAAATGGAGACTAAAAATCAAAGAGGACAAACAGAAAATAAATAATAAAATGGTAGACCTAATTCCAATCATATCAACAAGGATACTAAATATTAGTGGGCTAAACACTTTGATTAAAAAGCAGAGATGATCAGACTGGATAATAAACAAGACCTAACTATGCGCTGTCTATAAGAAATGTGCTTTAAATATAAAGACAGAGATCAAAAGTAAATGGATCAAAAAATAAATATCCTGCATATAGTAACCATAAGAAGAGGGGAGTGGAATTAACATCACATAAAACAGAATTCAAGACAAAGAACATTATCAATGATAAAGACATTTTATATTGAAAGAAGAGTGTGTTTTCTAGGAAGTGATAATAGTCAGAAATGTGCGCAAGCCTAATAACAGAGTTTCAACATATATTAATTAAAAATTGATAGAATTTAAAGGAGAAATAGTCGATTTCACAGTTTGACATTTTAACATGCCTTTCTTAGAAACTGATAGAACAACTAGACAAAAAAAAAATCAATAAAGACACAAAGTATCAGAACAACAATATCACCCATCTTGAACTAATTGATACTACAGAATACTACATCTAATAAATGCAAAATACATATTATTCTCAAGAGTACATGCCATGTTCACCAAAATAACGAAAAGATCAGCATATGCTGTGCAGTACAAATTTCAATAAATTTAGAAGCATTGAAATCACACAGAGTATATTCTCTGATCACAGAATGAAATTACATTAATAATACATTTTAATTACACTAAAAATTAAAAAAATTATGAAAACACTAAACGTTTGGAAGTTAATTAACTCACTCCTAAATAATCCAAGGGTCAAAGAAGAAATCACAAGGGAAATTAGAAAATATTTTGAACTGAATAATAATGTACATACAATATATCAAAATTTGTTGGGTACAACTACAGTAGGCTCAAAGGGAAGTTTACAGCTTTAAATGCTTATGTTAAAATTTCTAAGAAGATCAAAGGAACTAAAAGCCAAAATAACTTTTTGAAAGAATAACAAAATTGGAAAACATACTTTCTGACTTTAAGACTTACCATAATGCTACAATAATCAAGATAGTGTGATATTCGCAAAAGGATAGACAAATAGATAAATGGAACAGAATAGAATCTAGAAACAGACCGGTGCATCTGGATGAAGTTTGTAGAGAAGTTCTCTGTGGTATTTTTTTAACTTTTCTTTAAGTCTGAAATTATGTCAAAATAAAAAAATTAAAGGTAGGAATATAGAAATGTTAAATCATTTGAACAATAACAAACTGGAATAGATACTTATTGAATGGGTAGAAGAAATCTATAAAACACCTATGCTAAAAAATGTGTTTATTGCTCTGAAACGTAAAGTTTTCTAAAGATTAATCTGTAGCACTTTCTTTCTTTTAAAGAAAACCTTACATATTATAATTGAAAATACATATTTTAGTGTGTAATGAGTGCTTGTATTGGCATCTAAAAGCATATGAATACACATTTAAAAAGTTAAGACCCAACAAACCACTTGGGAATAAAATTCCTCAATAAGAATGAAAGCTAATCTACAGTTACACATTGTAGCAGATGCCATTGCCGCTCACCTCTGGCCTCTCAGCCCTTGTCTAGGTTCCCTTGAGCTGAGGTGAACAGTATCCATGAATTGTGACAGTTTCCTACCTTGAACTATTATGGCTTTATATTTTTCTTTTTGAAGGATTTCTCCAGCGTGCTTAGCTCAGCTCACAGTCATGGTGTTCTGGAGTTACTGAGGGTTTAATACCCCTAGGAGTTTCTATGGCTACATGTCCCAGCTTCCTCTTTCCTCAATGGGACATTTCCAAGATACGTTATAAACGATTTCTCAGAGGTGGAGCTCCAGTTGCCTGTAGCATTAAACCACTGATTAACTCACACTGTATTGTTTTTTCTCCTGCTCAGTATTACTATCCTCACTTGCCAGAATCACATCTCATAGCTTTCTATACCCAGGTACTTGTTCAGAATCTGCTTTCTGGGAAACCCAAATTACAACACACATTATCTTAAAGTCATGTAAAGAAGACCAGTAGGTCTCAAAACTTATCCGATTGACTAATACACTCAATAAAATTTGTAGCATCATAAATTTTCTTTATTAAAAAGAAAGAAAAAATATGACTTAAGTAACTCATTAAAAAGTTAGAAAACAACAAATATACCTAAGAAAAGTAAAAATAAGAAAATTATACAGATAAACGCACATGCAAAATAAATTTGTTTGAAAGCAAGTAAAAAGTAAAATTAACTACTAAACCCAAGAATGCGTTCTTTGGAAAAAATTAAAAACCAACAAATGTCTGGAAATTCCGATAAAAAACAAAAACAAAACAAAAATGACAAAAGGACAAAGAAGCAAAATAAGAAAATGATTATCACATCAGCTATTGAGGAAATAAAATAATTTTAAGAGAATACTGTGCATGTCTATGCTAATAATTTGAAAATCTTGGCAAAATGAATGATTTTTAAGGAAAATATGAATTATCATAATTAACTCAAGAAATAGCTGAATATATTCATGAAAGGAATTAAAAATGCTCCAGGGCTGGGTTATTCTGACATAACTTTTTTCAAACTTTCAAATCATACCATTTCTATGTTACAAACTATTTCTAAGCATAGATGGGTAGCT
Organism: Equus caballus; assembly: GCF_041296265.1. Lineage (NCBI taxonomy): Eukaryota > Metazoa > Chordata > Mammalia > Perissodactyla > Equidae > Equus > Equus caballus. The sequence goes on from NC_091703.1 coordinate 9,860,679, forward strand.
TTTCAATTCCCTTCATAAAAATAGTCTAAATTTGATGCCAAAACATGAAAAACATAAATTTAAAAGGAGAAAAATGACTGAACAACTTTTCTTCTGAATATGCTTAGGATAATGAAAAATATCTACCATCAAAAGGCAATAGTTTACTAGGCAGTAAAGACCTAGAGGCAGTGCCATTAAAACTAAGAACAAAACGGGGATGTCTGCTATTGCCATTATCAATTGATGCTGTTCTGAAAGTTCCAGCTATTAAAAATAAGACAAAAAAGTATAGAAGAGGAAATATGTTTGCTACTGAGAAAAACACGGTTGTTTGTAGATGGCATGGTTTCCTTTCTAGAAATTGCGAGAGATCAATTGAAAAACTAACACTAATGTTAGTCAGTGGATTAATTGGATTAATGGCTCTTGTAACAAAGAGCCGTATCCCCAAATATAATAGATTAAATAAGACAGAAATTTCATTTCTCACAACAGTCTAGTGATCAGTGCTCGAGAGTGGGGGAACCGCTCTGCTCCGTGCTCTGTTCCTTCTGTCTCGCTATCCAGCAGTCCTCTGGACAGGCATTGGCAAACAAGCAAATGTAAAGGAAGTATAAGAGTAAAGTAAATATTTTAGGCTTTGAGAGCACATACAGTTTCTGTGACATTTTCCTTCCCTTCCTCCCCCCCTTTCCCCTCCCTCCCTACCCCCTCCTCTTCCCCTTCTCCTTCTTTTTATAAGCATTAAAGAATTTAAAACCATTCTTAGCTCAAGGGCCATACAAAGATCAAACCATTGGTCAGACTTGCTCCGTAGGCAAGAGTTTGCTGACTCTTGCTCTGTGATGTTCACTTCTTCACAGTTAGAGATGATACATCTCAACTCTCTGTTCCAGGAGAAAAATACAGAGATTTTTTGGAGATAACTTAGAAGTTGCACATATCACCTTTATTCACATCCAGTGGGCCTAACATAGTCACCTGCCCATGCACAGCTGCAAGGGAGGTTGGGAAATCTGGGTAGCCACGTGACAAAGAAAAAAGGAAGAATATACTTGGATGGGACAACTATAAATTTGACTTACTGGTTAAAATAAGTACTTAAAAAAATCAGTACTTTCCTGAATATCAGTAATTGTCAATTAGAAAACATAGTGGAAAATGGATCTTTTACAGTAGCAAATTATCTCTAATAATTATCTAGAAAATTTTGAACCAGAAATGTTTAGGATCTACCTGAAGAGAATTTAAAAATATATATTGAAAACACAAAATTTGACAAATTAAAGAAAGGAACAAAATCCCTAAATGGAAAGGCTGAGTATTTAAAATATGTATGTTAATTTAGGTTTAATACAATTCTAATAAAAATTCCAACAAGATTAACTCTGAGAGTTTGACAAGATGATTCTGAAATGTACGATGATTCAGAAAAATAGGAGAGAATTCCCAGAAAAAAAAATGACAATCAACGAAATGAGAGGGGACTTGATCTACCAAGTATTTAATTATAGGTGCCATCAATCAAAGGGGGGATTTGGGAAGAGTATAGTTGGAACAGGGCAAGCCCATTACTCCTTCGAACTCTTTAGGTCACAAGATTTTGGGAAACAGAAGGTCCTAATTCAACCACTTTCCGTGTGGCCTTAGGCATGTGATTTAATCAATCTGAGCATCAATTGTATCATAAAACTAAGCTAATAATAGATATCTTTTAGGGGTATATTAAGCATTAGAATTTGTTCTGTACTACTTCTCTTCCATTCTATAGACTTTGGAGTAAAAGACTTTATTTAACTAAAATTATGTTATATCCAATGTTCCAAGTATAGGTACGTCACCTAGGATTGTATCACATGATGCCTCTGGTTACTGATGGTGATGCTGGAGGGGAGGAGAACTCATAAGGTGCATGACCTTCTCCAGATATGCTACAGAATTTCACAGAGCAGCTTGTCTAAGAAGCAGTTGTCAGTTTGGGGAAAGAAAGGTGTTCTGAATTTTAGTTCTATTTCTAGCTATGTAATATTGGGAACGTTACTTAATTTCTCTTTGCCTTTATTTTCTTATCAGTAAAATTCAGGTAATAATGATGATGATAACATAACAATAATAAACAATTTGTTGATCATTTACTCTGTCCAAGGCACCAGGTGCTTAAATATATTAAATCATTTAATTCCTCACACAAATCTTAAGAGGTAGGTACTTTCATCATCATCATCATCATCATCATCATCATCTATTGTTATAATTTGCATTTCGCAGATGAGGAAAACAGAGATAGAAAGATTTCTATAACTTGCCAAAAGTCACACAGCCATTTAACCTTGACATCGGGACCAGAAGTCGGGCAGCTCTTCACCATCCAGGTACTACTACTATTGGTCTAAGTGTCCAGCAGTGTGCTTGGCACAGGGTAGATACTCAAAAAACAACTGTTGCATCTGGGTTAGAATTGATGAATAGGAAAATGGGTGCTACATTACAGAGAAAGTCAATAGAAGTTGGACATTGTGATCTAGCTGATCTGCCTTGTTGTACAACCTTGATTTAAACAAAGGATAGTTTAAAGGCTCAGTGTATCCTTGAGGTCAGGGACTATGTCTTGTTTGCAAAGCACTTAAGACCGTGCTTGGCATATGGCAAACATGCAATAAACATGGGGCTATTGGTGTGGTGGTTCACCACTACAACTGAAAGTTGTAGCAGAATGCCTAACTCTTTATCAGCCACTCAATAAATATTTGTTGATTGAATGAATGCTTTAGTAAAATCTCTGATCTTCAAAGGTCTTTGATATGCCTGGGTTTTCAGTGAAAAGACTTGTAGCCATAAATCACCCTATTACGCAATATTTCCTATTCAAATTTGGTTTAGAACTAATGAATTTGTAAGGGAATGGTAACAGTCTGAAATAAAAGAAGTTGGAATCAACCAATATTGATTGAGTGTTTACGAGTAGTAGTTGATTATTTTCCACAATTCTGTTTCATGTGTTTTATTACAGCTATGCAGCATAACCAGTTTCCTACAATCCAGTGAAATTGTAAGTTTCAGCAAAAAGGATGGATTTCAAAGCAGACATATATTTTACTTACAGTACTTCCAATATGACTATTTTCAATTGTGAATCAAATGTTTGAGTTGAGACAATGAAGATAACAATGCTGTTTTATAAGAGTTTTGCGGGTTAACCAATGTTCATTGATAGAAATCCTCTCTAAAAATTTTGGCTAGAAACTGCTGTATGATTACAATGGTTTCCAAGTAAAAATGTCCTAGAAAAACATTATTTAATTGGAGCAGGCTAAATGATTTTCTGAGCAAAAACAAAACCACTGAAGACATGTATAAAATTGTGCTTTATTACATGTTTAAAAATTGTGCTTTATTACAGAGGTCTGTTTGCTAGTATAGATGGTGCCTATATTTCAGAAAATTGGGACTTGTTTCCAGTACTTTGTTAGCCATTTTAGATTCTCTTATCTGTGGCTATTCATAGTCTGCTAGTCACTTGGAAATGGGGTGTCCATGCAAGAGAGAAGCCACCTACTTGATCAACTCTCAGAGAGAAGAATCTTTAAAGATGAGAGAAATAATAGTGGGGAGAGAGCAGAGGCTGGGAAAGAAATCCTGCACTTTCTATATTAGCTTCCAAAATCATCCCCAAATAGCTGTTTGAGACCTCAATTTATTGAACCTAATGGAGATGAGAGACGGAACAGTGAGAGCGATAATGATTATAATGTGCAGCTTCACCGAGGTCATGGGCTTGGTTAATTCCCTTCCAAAGGGACGGAAGGAAGAAGGACAGCAAGAAGAGTGAGTGCAGCCATTCAGCCCTTCACTTTCAAGCTAACTGGGAACTGTTTCTAATGAATGTCCCTGCCTCCATCAAGGGCATTTCTTCCATTTAACGAGCACGCGGGAAGCAGACATTGCTCAAGTACAAGGGTTCAGTTTGCAGTGAGCCACAAATCACATTTCATTTATCAGGCCCTACAGATGACAGGATATCATCGAATCCCTGGAGAGCCATATTCATTAAAAAGAAATCTTAAGTAATTACAACAATTAATTGACTTGAAACTGTTTCTGGTGGATAAGGTTTACATAATTCATTTGCCAGACAAAACAAGCCTGATTGAGTCCGGGAACACGCTTTTTCGGAGCATCCCTCTATCAGATGCTGTGCAGTCCCAGAAAGGGGCTTATCAACTGGAGCCCTCCTTCTCCCACTTTTTTGGGGAAAGGAAACACTAATTTGTAACGTAAGAAATGGGAACCTGAAAGGATCTGACAGACTCTATTTTGGGTCCATAGATGGTTCTGTAGCACTTCTTTACTTACCATTGTTACTAAAACTGAGGAATGAAAATGAAACTGGGTTGCGATAATGGAGAACTCTCTGAGTTTGTGGTTTTGAGGAGGTATTGATGGATCCAAGGCAAAACCTTCCAAAAAGCTAAGCAACTGTTTAGGACAAGATCACGGTCCAGTCCAGGAACACTATTATCTCCAAAGTAACTTGTGTGAACAGTTACTCTGTCAAATTAATATTTTGTCAACATTTTCAGCAATTAGTCATAAATTCTTTAGCTTTAAATTTTAAAACATGGGGCTTATGATTAAATTTGGAAAGAGAGATCACTGGAGAGCTATAGCAAGTGATTTCCTTTATGTGCTGTGAAATATGATTTTCCAGAGACCTGGTAATGCCTGCAACATAATATAACCATGTTATCAGGCTTCTGCTATATCAGCACCTATTTTTGGAGAAATGATTCAGAGAAGTCCACATAAGAAACTATCCTCTAATACAGTCCCAATGTACCTTGCTGGCGTGGTAGGAGAATAGATGATGGTAACTCAAGAAAACAAGAAAAAAAGCACATGCTCTAGAATTTTGGAGATTACTGTATTTGATTTCATGGTCTTAGTTGCTAAGGCCTTTAGGACTCACAGGGGCAGCCTCATTAAAAAGACCAAAAGTGGGGCAGGCGCTTATAGGACCTTGGGGGGGCAGTCTACTTTACTGAGTCCACCGATTCAAATGCTAATCTCATTTGGAAACACTTTCACAGACATACCCAGATATAATGTTTAATCTGGGAACCCATAGCCAGTCACGGTGACACAGGAAATTAACTATCATACTTTCTAAGATTTTCCTTATCCTTATTTGTGCCACTTGTTGAAAGCTGCACATTTCTGGACCCTAGAATTCTGGAGAGAAGTTGCAATCTTCTGTGTTTTATCCACCCAACAAACCTATGGAAGCCTGACACTACCTATAAGTTATGCCTAGAGTTGGAGCTACAAAATCAATAACGTTTCCAAAAATTTGTTTTCTATTTTCTCTGATTTCTTCATAGATAGATTTTTTGTTTCTATTATTCTATTTTTCAGGTCTATAATTTCCATTTGGTTTTAAAAAAATTTCTCTTTGCTGAGATTTTCTAGTTTTGTATTTTGTTTGAAGAGAATCTCTCACTGATTGTCGGAGTGTCTTTATAATGGCTGACTTAAAATCCTTGTCAGATCATCCCAACATTGGACTCACCTGATGATGTTGGTGTTGGTTGGTTGTCTTTTCCCATTCAAGTTGTGATTTCCTTGGTGTGATAGGTAATTTTCTATTGTATCCTGAACATTTTAGCTGTTACGTTAAGGGACACTGGGTTTCATTTAAATCTTCTACTTTAGCAGGCAGGCATCCTGTGTAGGTTGGTTCCCAGCTTTTGGCCTAACTTGGTGGACTGTGGTTCCAATGGCAGCTTAATTTTCTAAGCCTTTGTGGTGTGCTTTTGACTGCTTGGTTAGGGGGCTCTCACTGGTCCCTGCTGGTGCTGCCTGAGAGGCTGAAGGGGTTTCTCCAGGTAAGCCTTCCTTCCACGGCCCACCTTGGTGGGGCAGAGGAGCCTCTGTTCGGGTGGAGAGGGTCTTCCCTGTTGCCGACAGCTCTGGTGTTTCTGGGGAAAAGTAGGGGATGGGAGTAAAGGAGTGTCCAGTCCTGCCATGGAGAAATTCTCTCCTAGCGGCTTATACAGATGATCTCCCACTTATGATGGTTCCATTTACAACTTTTCCACTTTAGGATAGTAGGAAAGAAATGAGCATTCAGTAGAAATTACACAACGAATTTTGAATTTTGCTGTTTTCCCAGGCTAGTGATATGCCATAGCATCCTCTCTGTGATGCTGGGAAGTGGCAGGAGCCGCAGCTCCCAGGCAGCCCCGCAATCAGGAGGGTAAACAACCGATGCACTTAACAACCTTCTGCACCCAGACAGCCACGCTGTTTGTCACTTTCAGTACAGTAGTCAATAAGCTACATGAGATATTCAACACTTTATTATAAAATAGGCTTTGCGTTAGGTGATTTTGCCCAAATGTAGGCTAATGTAAGCGTTCTGAGCAGGTTTAAGGTAGGCGAGGCTAAGCTATGATGTTCCGTAGGTTAGGTGGATTAAATGCATTTTGACTCACAATAATTTCCACTTACAATGGGTTTATCAAGAAGTAACGTCACTGTTAGCTGAGGAAGAACTGTAGTCACTGGGGTTCTGTATCCAGCCTCCTGGCCCTCCTGGAGGATGGAGCTGGTTTGCCTCCTGTTGTCAGAGGGGCCTCCTGCTCATTCCAGGGGAGGAACAAGCCTGCTGGGCTGCCTTCTCTTACTAGGTTGGGGTGGGAAAATGCTGGGTCTGGGCGGTCGCCTTCTGCTGGTGAGGGGAGGAGACACCCTGCCGCTATGTTGTTCCTCCAGCCCTGGGCCCTGAAGCAGGTGGCTTTCATCTCACCACCTTTCCGAGTTCTCCTTTGGGCACCTGGTGTGTTATTTCCAGGATTTATAGTCGTACTGCTCAGAAGAAGCAGGGAGAAATAGGCCTATGCCGTGGATAGACTTTAAAAAATAATTTCCCATGGAAAGTCCCATGGATAGGCTTTTTAAAATAATTTCAAACCAAAGTTTTTTGTTAAGGCCCCAAAGTTATTTTAGATAATTTTCTGTGATGCCTTTTAAATGAGCTAAGATATAATAAATTCATCTTTGCCTAATTATACTTCTATTTGAAATCATACATCAAAAATACCACAGAGTTTGAAATTCTATGATCTGGAGAGATGAAACAAAAAAAAATACTCTTTTCAGTTTCAGGTTACATATCAAACAAAGTTCACACTCTAATTTAGCATCTTTTCCCCCTTGTCATCCTTGAATGGATAATTGATTATCTGAGACAGAGGCAGTTTCCAGAGTTCAATGCCAAAAGTTTTTCGGAAAGTTTAGGCTAGTGGTGCAATCGAAGCTGGCTGATTAACAAAATTGCCTAGAGAGCTTTAAAAATTCCTAGCTTCTTGGGTCCCACTCCCTGAAAATTCTGTGTCAGTAAACTGAGGCCCCTGAATACATATATATTCTGAATATATATATAAACTGAAGTTCCCCAGCAACTATTATGATTGGCCACATTTGGTAACTAGAGCTAACCAAGAAATTGGTACCTTTCCAAAATGTGATAGAACCTAGAAAAAAAAGGCCCATTACCCAGGGTAACACTTTGTGCAGGGAAAGCCAAAAGGAAAATTGAAATATTAACCTGGCAATGATTTTGGCCAGCAAATTTTAAAAGTGAGAATGAAAACCCACAAACTATTGAGGAGCATGACAAGGATTACGTAAGCCGTGAGAGGTGTAGCATGTGAGAAAAATGAGGAGACTGGTATATTTGACTTGATAAAGATAAGTCTTGGACGGGACATGAGAATTGTCTTCAAACATTTAAAGGACTCTTTTGAGGAGGAAGCAGATACACTGGTTTGGACTAGGAACCTGCGTGTTCAGCAAACTTCCCAGGGCATTCTGGGGCAGACAGTCTACGGACCTCACTGAAAAGTGAGCTGCTGGAGCACTTCTGGCTATGGGGAGGAGTCATCCAGACCTTCATAGAATGGCTTGGGTGCTGGAGGAGGAAAGAGCTGCTGGGAAGAATTCAATAGGGAGCCAACCAAGATGGAAAAGGAAGGAGAATGGATGGAGGGAAAGAGGGAAGAAAGGAAATAAGGAAAGAAGAGGGAAGGAGGGAGAGAGGGAAAGAAAGAAGGAAGAAATGCAGGAAAGAAGGAAGGAAGGAGAGAGGCATTCAGAAGGCCCACTTCTAATTAAATACTGGTTGTTTGACTTTGTGCAAAAAAGCTCAGCAATCTGAAACAAAGCAGAGAAAATAAAATTGCGTTAACTTGAAACTGGGAAAGAAAAAGGCAGATAGAGTGAAGAGTCGAGGGGGAGGGGAGATTTTGGCTCTTGGTAAGAGCAGATTAAAATGCAGCATTTTGGCAAAACAGGAAGGCAGATGAGTTGAGAAGGAGATCAATAGACCTGGAAAAGTGAGTTAGGCCAGTGGGCTAGAGGTTACCACGGAGGTGAGGGAAAGGTTCACAAATAGTGAGGAAGTAGAGAGGATTCTAGATTTGGAGTAGTTCTTGCTTTTCAGAGTCTGTGAGCTGAGGAGACAGCAGCGTGCCCCATTGGAGCCAGCTGTGGAGCAAGTGCTTTGTTTAGGACAATGGTTCTCAACTAGGAGGCTGTATCAGAATCACCTGGAGAGCCTGTAAAACACAGGTGCTGGACCACACTCCCAGAGACTCTGGTTCAGTAGGTCTAGGAGGGGCCCCAGAGTCTGTTTCTCTGATAAGCTTCTGGACGATGCTGGGACCACACTTGGAGAATCATGGACCTGGGAAAAGCCAGGCTTCTGTTAAATTAACCCTCTTGGAGAGGATGAGGACATAAGAAACTCATCCACTATAGAAGGTTGCAGAGGGCAGAGTAAACAGGGCTGGGGGAGCTTTTGTTACAGTGAGCTGCTCCAGGGCGAGATTTTGGGCATTCTTACATGGCTGGGGGCGAGCTGGATGGATTCCAAGGTGATTTTAAGTAGCTATAAAAGTCTGTGTGGGCAGTTCACACTTATCCATCACTAGTTATTTAAATTGGCTCCTTTCTGTGCATATCTAACTATGTTGATGCCAGGGGCAGCTTATTTCACTGTGCTTGAAAGGGGTTTTGGTTCAGATCCAGTATTGGGTATAATTGGCACCCCCACAAAGAATGAACAGTTTGGCAGCAGAGGCCATTAGCAAAACCTGATGGTATGAGAACTTTGTTTATAGTTTTTCTTAAAGCCTTTTGATAACTTCATTTAGGGTATAATCTAGAATCTGTACTATTATGCACAAGGCTCTTCACAATCTGGCCTTGGAGCATCTTCTCCATGAGGCCATCTCTCTCTCCTTTTCTTGACTTTTGTCACAAAGGATGTATCCTATTTCTTGCATGCACCATTCTTTCTCTAGCATCAAGGCCTTCACACGTGTTCTTGGGTTTGCTGAGAATGTTTTTCTCTTGCTTTATTAGCTAATTTGTAATGATTCTTCTAATATCAACTTAAATGTCTCTTTTGGGGTAAACTTTCATAGGCATCAAACTAGGGCACCTTTCTCCCCTCCTTTCACAACGTGTCTCGCAGTTGTAATTCCACATTTACTACCAGCGTTCCATTTTTTCCTATCACTCTAGAATGGCAGAGGGGTGACCCACTTGTCTGGGTTGCTCCAGATTTTCCTGGTTTTCCAACTCTAAGTCCTATGTCCTGGGAACCTCTCATCCCTGGGCAAACCAGATGATTGGCCATCTTAGCCTTGCTTGCACCATACCCCCAGATCTCGCACTGTGATTGGCATATATTATGTGTTCAGAATATTTGCATTAAACAGAGTTGAGTAATGCTTAAAGTGGGTAAAAGGGGAATCATCCCTCATGTTCAATATCCTTATGACCTCATCAAAGACTACTTGAGAAGGGAAAAGAGATGCCTAAAAGTTGCTATTCAAATGATTTTCAGGGTCTAATTCCAGTCTTTCACCTTGAAAGTCAGTAGGTGGATTTAAGACTATAGACATACGGTAAGACAATGTGTAAGGCTAGCCTGCTGAGAATGGGGGTCCCTATTCATTCATTCATTCGTTCATTTAGCAAACTACTTTTTAATATTTTGTACCTCTGTCTCTTCACTATGTTCACTAGCAAATTATAGTCACTTTCTTGAGGGAGTTTTCAGAAATTCCCTAATGAAATGCAAATGCTTTGGTAGGAGATTACCTTAAACTCTGTCAGCTGCCAATCTGAAGTGGGAAATGGGGATAAACATTGAGCTCCAGGACGAAGAGCTGCAGAAATTAGGCCTTCTACGGTGGCCCGGGTTAGGCTGTGATGACATCCTGTTTCTCTTTGATGTCCCCTCTTCTGTGGGGATGTGAGTGTCTCTAAGTAAGTGTATGATCTGTGATCCTGGGGAAATGAAGTGGCCGACAGGGAACAAAATGTCCTGAGTCACGCTGGAGTAAGCAAACTTGGTAATTCATCTGTAAAGTCTTTTGTAATTTTAAACAGGCTCTCGACTGCTTTCAACTGTTGAGGGCTATTTATTAACACAGCATGTTTAAGAGCCAGCATCAACGCTTTCAGTCTTCCAAACGAGAAGATTAGAAAGCATGTCTTGTTTCCACTGAGACAGAGTAAGTGCAAAGGTTATTAGGACAATTCATCTCCTAGAATATTAAAAACACCCTAACAGGCTTCTCCAGGTCAGAAGAACAGGGACCAGCTGAGCCTGGAGTGGCAAGAACAGCTGGATGACAGTGGCTCTCAGACAGGTATGTGGTAAACTTGTCAATGCTCGTGAGGGCAAAGATTAAAGTGAGGAACAAGGAAATGAAAATGCTTCTCCTCAGACTGATGATTCCTACTTTCCTCTCAAAGCATGTCTCTACTTCAGACTTTCAGGGGAGATACGGAGACAAGAAGAAGATGAAAAGAGAGTCTGAAGAGGAAGTGGGGAAAGATGCTCAAGAGGGCTTTTCATCTGCTCAGAACCAATTCCTGTAGAATTGGAGCACCGTTCCCCTTTACTTGCCCCATCTCAAACAGTGACGATGGAGGAAATTGGAGTAATCCTCAAAGCATTCTTGACGCTGACAGCTATCTCAGAGGTATGTGCTTCTGTCACATGATGAGACTGTGGGCGGAGAGTGGAATAGATCAACCCAAATCCATCAGAGCTTGTTCCAGTTAACCTGTTGGTGTGTAACAAATTACCCTAAAACTTTACTCACTTGAAACAACAACCATTTTATTATATTTCATGATTTTGTGGGTCAGGAATTCTGGCAGGGTTCAGTTGGATGATTCTTCTGTCCTACATGGCATCAGTTGTGGTTCCTTGATGACGTATTCAGTTGCCAGAAGGGCTGGTCTGGAAGATCCAAGACAACTTCATCCCCAGGTCTGGTGCTTTGGTTGGTGTAGTGGGCTGAATAATGGCCCCCAAAGATACCCAGGTCCCAACCCCTGGAATCTGTGAATGTCAGCTTCTCAGGTAAAAGGCACTTTACAGATGTGGTTAAATTAAGAAGCATTAGATGGGGTGGCTATCCTGGATTATAGGTGGGCCCTAAGGTAAGCAGAAGTGTCCTAAGAAGAGGCAGGGAGACTGACTGTAGAAGGCTATGTGACGACTGAAGCTAGATCCTATATTGCTGGCTTTGAAGGCAGAGGAAAGGGGCCGTGGATCAAGAAATGCATGCAATGAGGCTCTAGAAGCTGGAAAAGGCAAGGAAACAGATTCTCCTCTGGAGGCTCTGGGGGTAGTGAGGCCCTGCCAACACCTTGATTTCGGCCCCAAGAAGCTGATTTTGGACTTCCGACCTTCAAAACTATAAGAAAATAAACGTATGTTGCTGTTGGTGTAAGCCACCAAGTTTGGTACAGCAGCCATAGGAAACTCACACAGCAGGGGTGGCTGGAAGACTCAACTGAACCAAACCATTGAACAGAGTGTCTGCTGTGGCCTGTCCAGCAAGGGAGCTGGTCCCAGGGCTTCTTACACGGCAACTCTCAGAAAGCGTGTTCCAAGAGAGAGGAGTGGAAGCTTCCAGTTTCTTAAGGCGTGGGCAAAGCTATCACAGAGCCTGCCCAGATTCAAGGGGAGGAGGCAGAGACCCACTTTCCCATGAGAGGAGTCAAAGACTTTGTGGCTGTCTTTTACTTTAGGAAAGAATACTTTGAAGACCCATGTCCTATTGATTGTGGATCAACAGCATCCCATTCGTATGCTTATTCAAGCTGCTGATTATCAAAATCCTAGTTCTGTGGGGGATAGAATCATTTATCAGTTTGACATAAAAACAGAGTGATGGAGATTCTTTCGTATTCCTTATGGAATCCAAAGTCACATTAGCTTAAGCCATCCTGAAAGAGGTCAAGAAAACAGGCAGGCTTTTCATAGGCATTCATTCATTCGTATTCTTTCTGCATAATTTGCTAGAAGATAGGCATTGTATCAAGAACTATGACTAGCAATGCAGAAGGCATTTTGGAAAGCTGACACATTTTCATTGAACAACTGATTTCAAATAGAGGAGCTTGGAGTTCTCTCTTCTTTTATTTATTTATTTATTTATTTTTTTATTATTTATTTTTTTTTATTAATGTTATGATAGATTACAAGCTTGTGAGATTTCAGTTGTACATTTTTGTTAGTCATGTTGTGGGTACACCACTTCCCCCTCCGTACCCTCCCCCCACCCCCCCTTTTCCCTGGTAACCACCGATCAGATCTCCTTCTCAATATACTAATTTCCACCTATGAGTGGAGTCATATAGAGATCGTCTTTCTCTGACTGACTTATTTCGCTTAACATAATGCCCTCGAGGTCCATCCACGTTGTTGTGAATGGGCCAATTTCGTCTTTTTTTATGGCTGAGTAGTATTCCATTGTGTATATATACCACATCTTCTTTATCCAATCATCAGTTTCTGGGCATGTAGGCTGGTTCCACGTCTTGGCTATTGTAAATAATGCTGCGATGAACATAGGGGTGCAACGGACTCTTGAGATATCTGTTATCAGGTTCTTAGGATAGATACCCAGTAATGGGATGGCTGGGTCATAGGGTATTTCTATTTTTAACTTTTTGAGAAATCTCCATACTGTTTTCCATAGTGGCTGTACCAGTTTGCATTCCCACCAACAGTGTATGAGGGTTCCTCTTTCTCCACAACCTCTCCAACATTTGTCGTTCTTGGTTTTGGATGTTTTTGCCAATCTAACGGGGGTAAGGTGATATCTTAGTGTAGTTTTGATTTGCATTTCCCTGATGATTAGCGATGATGAACATCTTTTCATGTGTCTATTGGCCATATTCATATCTTCTTTTGAGAAATGTCTGTTCATGTCCTCTGCCCATTTTTTGATCGGGTTGTTTGTTTTTTTGTTGCTAAGCAGTGTGAGTTCTTTGTATATTATGGAGATTAACCCTTTGTCGGATAAGTGGCTTGTAAATATTTTTTCCCAATTAGTGAGCTGTTTTTTTGTTTCAATTCTGTTTTCCCTTGCCTTGAAGAAGCTCTTTAGTCTGATGAAGTCCCATTTGTTTATTCTTTCTATTGTTTCCCTCAACTGAGGAGTTACAGTGTCCGAAAAGATTCTTTTGAAACTGATGTCAAAGAGTGTACTGCCTATATTCTCTTCCAAAAGACTTATTGTCTCAGGCCTAATCTTTAGGTCTTTGATCCATTTTGAGTTTATTTTGGTGTGTGGTGAAAAAGAATGGTCAATTTTCAATCTTTTGCATGTGGCTGTCCAATTTTCCCAGCACCATTTGTTGAAGAGACTTTCTTTTCTCCATTGTAGGCCCTCTGCTCCTTTGTCGAAGATTAGCTGTCCATAGATGTGTGGTTTTATCTCTGGGCTTTCAATTCTGTTCCATTGATCTGTGGACCTGTTTTTGTACCAGTACCATGCTGTTTTGATCACTGTAGCTTTGTAGTATGTTTTGAAATCGGGGATTGTGATTCCGCCGGCTTTGTTTTTCTTGCTCAGGATTACTTTAGCAATTCGCGGTCTTTTGTTCCCCCATATGAATTTTAGGATTGTTTGTTCAATTTCTGTGAAGAATGTTCTTGGGATTCTGATTGGGATAGCATTGAATCTGTATATTGCTTTAGGTAGTATGGACATTTTAACTATGTTTATTCTTCCAATCCATGTACAAGGAATGTTTTTCCATCTCTTTATGTCATCGCCTATTTCTTTCAAGAACGTCTTGTAGTTTTCATTGTATAGATCCTTCACTTCCTTGGTTAAGTTTATCCCAAGGTATTTTATTCTTTTTGTTGCGATTGTGAATGGGCTAGAGTTCTTGAGTTCTTTTTCTGTTAGTTTATTGTTAGTGTATAGAAATGCTACTGATTTATGCACGTTAATTTTATACCCTGCTACTTTGCTGTAGTTGTTGATTATTTCTAATAGTTTTTCTGTGGATTCTTTGGGGTTTTCTATGTATAAGATCATGTCGTCTGCAAACAACGAGAGTTTTACTTCTTCGTTACCTATTTGGATTCCTTTTATTTCTTTTTCCTGCCGAATTGCTCTGGCCAGCACCTCCAGTACTATGTTGAATAGGAGTGGTGAAAGTGGGCACCCTTGTCTTGTTCCTGAGTTCTCTCTTCTTTAGTCTGAGCATAATGACTATAATGAACTAGACAGAAAGTACTGCAACTTCTCAGGAAATCCTACGGTACCACCTCCACTTCTGACCCAAGCTGTTGTATGAATGGATGCTCAGAGTGCTTCAGGCACTTTCCATACATTCTTTCTTTCTTTCTTTTTTTCTTTGGTGAGGAAGACTGGCCCTGAGCTAACATCTGTTGCCAATCTTCCTCTTTTTGCTTGAGGAAGATTGTCACTGAGCTAACATCAGTGCCAATCCTCCTCTATTTTGTACGTGGGATGCCACCACAGCATGGCTTGATGAGCAGTGTGTAGGTCTGCACTGGAACCCAAACCTGCAAAGCCTGGGCTCCGGAAGTGGAGTGTGGACTCAACCACTATGCCACTGGGCCAGCCCTCATACATTATTTCTTTTGATCCTCATAACATCCTATCCCTCAGCTTATTTTTCTAATGACAGGAAACTGAGGAGAGAAAAGTTACCTAGCTAAGTAAATGATTGGACCAAGACTCTGAGCTGGGCTTCTTCTTTCTCACAGCTGAAAGACGCTTCCTGGGGATGGATACATGATACAAGTACACAGAGAGGTGGGTTCCCCATACATTTATTATGCCATTTTCTCATCATTGCAAAAGCAATGATTTCACACAACTGGCCAACTTGACGGGTGTCCAAATGTTTGAGCATCTGGAGTAAAGACAGATCTCAGATGGGGTCTTTGCATCAGCTTCATGCAATGCACACCCACTGATGTCTTGATGCTCCTCAGATGACACCTTGTATTTGCTGTTACAATGGGGAATAATGCAGTCAAGACACTAGGGACCTGTACTTTGGTCATGAAGACAAACTGGCTGGACTCCCCGTGTTGGTAGGAGCTCAGTTGCTTTCTAGCTGCTCCAGGGTGGGTATGTTTGTGTGTGTACAGCAGCTGTGAAAGTGCTACAGTTAGCACCTCTCTGCAAGATCTTGAGGCTTTAAGAAATCATAATCACAATAAGAGCAATTATAAGATGAAACTCTGTGTACAACTGGAGACATCTGGGGTAAAGGGTTATTTTGCATTCATAAACCTTTTTATGAGACTACTTTTCTCATGTGGCAACAATGGCTGGACATCCAGCACCCTCAACTAGGTGCAAGCTCACTTTGTGGTGGGAAGAGTTGGGTCCTAGTTGGTTGTTATCATCCAGATAATGTTACGAGCTGGCTATAGGCCAGCCACTGCAGTCGGCCCTTTAGTTATAGTTTTCCTTTTGACTTAAAAGATATATATCCTCTAATATGTCCTGTGTCTAGTGACTCACATTACAGAGGGCTGCTGAGCACTGATGACAAAATAATGAGAGAATTTTTGTAAAAATGAGCTAGAGTTTGAGTTATTCTCATAATATTTTAATCAATTTTATTTCTATAACTTAAGATTCAGAAGCAACTAAGGCGTCACCAAAATTCGAACTTCAGTGTTATAGACCATATAAAGAAACAAGGCACGTGGATGGCAGAGTGGTATTTTGGTCTTGCCACCAACCAAGAAAATGGAAAGGGAAATATATGTTGAAGGCTACTAGATGCAGCAAGCAGCGACCCCAGAAGGGAACTGGGAAAGGCCATGTGTCAAGTAGGATTTGGTTCATCCAGTTGCATGTGGCAGAAAACCCCAAGTGACAGTGTCTTATTCAAGATAGTTGTTTAGTTTTTCCTCCATAGAAGGGTCCCTGGGGTGGCCAGTACACCCTGGTGCGGTGGCTCCATAATTGTCAGGGATCCAGCTTGCTGGCTGTCATTGATCCACTGCCCTTGATCTGATGTCCCCTGATATAGGAAGGTTTTGTGAACTCCAGCCAGTGTCCACTTGAACTCCAGCATTTTGTCCACCAGGTAGGATAAGGAAGAAGGACAAAAGCAACAGAGGACATGAACCAGTTATCTTTTAAGGGGCTTCCCAGAAGCTGTTACACATACTGTTGCCTTTATGTTGGGCAGAAGAACTAGAATGGAGCGAATCTTCAATCTGGGTGAATACATGCCTAGCTAAAAACCAGGGTTTCCGTTACTAAGGAAGACAGGGAAAACCATTAGTGGATAGACATTGGAAGTTGTGACACATGCCACATCTGTAAGAAGAGGTAAAAATATGGGGATCAGAAAAAAGAATAACCTGATTTCCGATTGGATTTCAGTATGTGATACAAAACACATTAATATTAGCAAGTCATGCCCTCCTTTCCAAAACCACAGTAACATCAATTTCCATACATGTATCATGAAACTACTTTTCTTTTCTCCAAAATTGTTTTGGTAAAACTGGGATGTATCTTATGTTCATCCATGTCTTATATTCAGGCAAGGATGTTAAATATCTCATTGAATTTAATACCTCAAACCTATGAAGTAGATAATATCCGCAGGGTTCAGAGGGCTAGGTGGCTTGTTCAAGCTCAGCCAGGTTTGAAATCCAGATGTATCTGGCTTCAAAACCCATGTGTTCACCATTTCAAAATATTTCATGTTTCCTAAAAATGTCCTAAAACTTTTGGACTTCAGGAAAGAAATAACCTTCACGTGAGGGGCTTTTCCGAGTTCTCCTGTACTAGAACATTGTTTGGTGGTAGACAGATGAAATTTAACACTGAGAAAGATGGTGGTACTACAATACACAGAAAAATTGCTATGAGATCCTGGCCCAGTCTGTCCCAATCAGGGGATTCTGTGTAATTATACAGGGGTGGGAACCAGGGCTCTAGGGGCCTTTCAGCAGCATTTTGTTGCTGTCTCAACAGTTACATAGTAGGTGCCCACTGAATTTGTCTTACAGCCTGGTGGGCAGCCAGCATAAACAATCCAAACTGAATTTCCGTGCTTCCAAATACTATGGCAGATTCCTGAATGCAGAACAGATGTGAAAAATAAACTTGGATCATTTGTATCTGTTGTAAATTGAAGGGGAAAAAAATCCCCAAGTAGAAACATAGCTCAGAATAGTGTTAGAAGAATGTATTTTTTAAAGATGATACTTGAAGAAATTTGAATAACAGAATGTTATTGGGTAAAGGTGGTTAAGCACAGTGTTGGAATCCCAATGTCTCCTAGAAGACAAGTGTTTTCCTTTATCAGCATTCTAATTTAATCAGGTATTCAAATAGTTAAGCTTCAAATTGAGATGATGCCTAACAGCGTTTGCTCCCAGATTTCATCTCAAGAGTAGACTTGAGTATTGTCATGACAGATGTATATATATATATACATATATATATATATATATATATATACACTGTTTATAAGGCTAGAGGTTTTCCCACAGTTATGTATATATATATCTATCTCACATTTTTTATTCGTTCATCCATCCATAGATGCTTAGGTTGTTTCCATATCTTGGCTACATTGAATAATACAGCAATAAACATGACAGTGCAGACATCTCTTTGGGATAGTGATTTCATTTCCTTTGGATATACACCCAGAAGTGGGATTGCTGGACCATGTAGTAGTTCTATTTTTCATTTTTTTAGGAACCTCTATACTGCTTTCCCTAATGGCTGGACCAATTTACATCCCCACCAATAGTGTAAACGAGTTCACAAGGGGCATTTCTTAACTACAGAGTCAACGAAATAGTTTCTCTTTTCACTCTGAGTGCCATTGTATGTCCTCTTCAAGGCTGGACAAGCATAAACCGCCACAGGAAAGTTCTTTCTGGATTTAGACAATTTGGGAGTATCTAGCTTCTCCATTAAAAGAATGTCAGCCTCATTCATTCCTTATTTTGTGTTTTCCTTTTGCTCCTTCATTCATTTATTCTTTCATTCGGCACCTTTTGGAGTGCTTTCTATGGGCCACTACTGCGCTAGTCATTAGGGTTACGAGGAGAGAGAAAATATAGGCTCTCTGCTGCCTGTAACCTAAGTGGCGTCACAAGAGCAGTTCAAGGTAATCTGAGAGTTGACGGCCTTCCATTCTCTTTCCAACTTCCAGAAAATTGATTAAACTTGCTCATCTGCTGCTGTACCCTGTCCTGTTTTCTTTGTCCCTACAGGCTTATGCTATTTTATTCCATTTCTCTTAGTTTAGTGGCATTTCAAGACAGAGCAGGGATGACACATGGGGCCAGCCCGCCATGTTGCGCAGGAGTCCCTGGGTTTCCTGTTCAGCGTTCTCTCAGCCCAGTGGCCCTGGTGATTCAGAGCCGGGACCACTGGGATCTCACGAGGGAAGTGAGAGATGGCTCTCATGCCAAACACCAGTTCCCTCGGACTTCCTGCCCGCCTGCTTTCTGCTGTGCATTATCGGGCCACACTCCACAAGTCTGGAGATGTGTCAGGAAGGATCACATAGAAGGTTCTTATCCATAGGTAGTTTCGTGGAGTTGCATGCTCTGTGGAGCTGCAACAGGAATGAGACTGAAAGATAATAAGAATGCTCTTTTATTACCTCTTTAAACAAAACTTTAATCATAGAAATCGCCCCCCCCCCCCATTTCGCTTTCTCTCTGGGCACAACTGCATTGAATCTGGGCATCTGGATTGTAGGTGTTTATTGAAAAACTTAAAACAACGGGGTCTGTCCTCCTGCCTCCTGGGCAGGTCCACCCGTTAATCCTACAGTGCATCTGTCTTCTATTATCTCAGCCTCTCATTGCCTTCTGGAGGAAGACATGCTGATGGTGGAGATGGGTGCTGGGAAATGTGGAGGCTTTTGCATTCCAAAATGAATGCAAATGAAAAGAGAACATTTTGGAAATATCTATCTAGGGAAGGTCAATGAGAGAAGAAGCAGAATAAAATATACATGGCAGCGTGCCTGACCTCTTCACCAGGTGAGAACAAGCCTCGTGGATATGGGGACATTCACATTTCTCCCAGTTACCAGCAACAGAGATTGTGAATAATAAAATGCAATTACATCCATCTTTTCAGAGGCTGTGCTCCCGGGTTAGGGTCTGCCAGCCACACAGCAGCTGGGAGTGAATCTTTGCAGCTGCCGAAAATAGGGATTTGTAATGGAAATGCTGACAGACCCTTAACCATGGCGGTGCTAGCAAGAGCGGTGATAATATAGTAAATAAGGTGAATGGGCTCAGCTTATCTCATTTCACAGCTGAGCTGTGTATTGCCAGATAAATCAAATCAGGGTAAACGGCTTCATCTAATAAACTGGGTCAACATATAATGTATTTGTTCAGGTTCGCACTTTCATTGATTCTCATTTGATTTAAGAAGAGATATTTCAGTTCATGTTTGAAGGTTTTTAGTATTCATCCCTCCTTCTGGTAAGGAGAGGCTGAAAGGCAGGCACACACAGCTGGGATTTTTTTTTCTTTTAAATAAATTAAGTCTTCTGATTCTTGGAAGTTCTTCTGCTTTCCATCTTTATGCATGGAAGTGGGGGAAGGGCGGCGGGAGAACCGTGTGGGGAGAAAGCCAAGAAGCAGGAAAAAGAACTTCATCTCTTCATCTGCATTTCCCAATAACGTTTTAGTGATGTTTGCTAATGTATCATTCATTAACCATCAGCCACTATGAAAAACATAATCTATCTCGCAAAGTGGACATTATTATCGCATTAAATCATTTCACAATATACCTGAACGGTTCCACATGAGAGGCCTGGCCTGGCCAGGCTCAGATGCCTCCGGGGCAGCTCTTCAGCAGTAATGAGATACGAGGTCTGTCTGTGATGAATACGATATTACTCGTGTCAGTGGTTGCGGACGGCACCCAGAATATTTCTTCTTACAGTCCTTTTTTTTTTCCATAGCAAAGGAACTCAGGCAAAGCACTATTAACCCAGTAAATGAAGCTCTAAAGATCACAGAGTGTGTCCATTAGGAGACAAGATGGTGACTAATCCAATTTTTCTTGCAGGGAGAGATCCTGATGCTTTGGTAACATCTGGGGACGGCGGGCCCTGCATTCCAGATGAGGCTCTGTGTTCTGTCCTCGCTGTTACTCTTGCTTCTCTGCCTTTGTCTAAGAACAATTATTGCATTGTTCTCTCCTCTCCCTCAAAGTCCTCTGCTGGAAACCTCTTGGAAACTGATGAAAATGATGACCATGACTGGTGGAAGAAATGGAAAAGGGTAACGGGTCGGGGAAGGAAGCAAGAGCCAAATGGGAAGTCTTCCTATTTCACATTTAAGGACCATTTCCTGAGGCTTCAGGTCTGTGTGGTCGACATGCTGGAATCCGCAGAAGGGCGAGGCAGCGGCTGCCAGGGCCACTTACTCTCTGCTCCTGTTAAAAGCATGTTAAACAGTCTTGCTTCTTGGGAAATAATCCATATTTTCATCTCCCATAAGGGCATTCGTTTGTTTCTTTTATTCTTTGAAATGCCGTTTGCAGTCATTTGTTTAAAATGTGGATGGATAAAAACAACATCCAGATGTCCCTTAGCCTGGACGGTCAGAGGATGCTGATGGGCTGAGTATCTGGAAGAGCGCAATAAAAATATAAACGAAGTGGTGATGCTTTCCTTAACCTCACTCTACATCTTCCTCCCCTTCCTTTTCTTCAACAAATATTTGTTACCTATCCACTTTATGCCACGTCTTGTGTAGGACACTCACAGTTCATGGTGTTGTTCCAGCTCACAGGTACGAAACAAATAAACAAGAAGCCAGACACGCCCACCTTTAGAATAGCCACAAAGGAGCTGCTCTGATGCCCCAATTAAAACCGGGTTACAGTCTGACAACTGTCATATGTAACTAAACGTGAGGTTTGATTTTTTTAATGACAACCCTACATCATCGCTTCCCAGGAGAACATCAAAAATACATGGCCCTGAAGAGCAGCCCAGAGTCAGGACATCGATCCTTCCCGCAGGTTTGTTTTCTGCAATTAATCAATTCAGAAGGAATGGCTGAATTTTCCACCCTGGAAAATGCAGGTTGAAACACCCCCCTTTGAAAGTCGAATGTATACTATTTCACATTACTTTGGTATATCAGCTCGGGTGACGTGGAAAATGTAATTTTGAAAACATTTTGGCTTCCTCGTGGTCTTTCGAAAGGACAGCATGATATGAGCCATGCTTTTGTATCTAAATGGATGTACTCCCAACTTCCCTTCTCGTGCTGAAATGACTTTACAGATTTTATTAGTTTCAGAGAAATTTCTTTACATTGAACGACAATCAATCTCTCACTGCACCACCCTCCTCTTCTCCTTCACCCCTCTTAGTTCCCTTTCTTTTTTTCCTTTCTCATTTGACCGGAAACCAGTTGATTTTACTGACAATGTGCATATTATTCATATCGTGATAAAATATTTGTTGCCATTTTTTTCAGAGAGTATAGGTTCTTTGTATTTATTGATCTTTTCTTCAATTTGTAAGGCTTACTGTGAGTTCTCTTTTTTTAATGAAATAATCTGGACAATATAACAGAATCCAGAAATTTAGAGAGGTCATATATTAAGCAGAACATTATTTTGGCCAATTTTAGGCAGTTATTTTATTTCATTAAGAGAGACTGCTTCATTTTAACTATAAAAGAACATATTGCCCACATCATTAGCTCAGATCTAACTAAGAGTTAAACAAATAGCCATCCATTTCTTCTCAAAACTTTTGCTCCAATTTGGTTCTTTTCTGTGACTAACTTCTCTCCTCTTGCCCAAATATTTATTATTCATTGATCCATTTTCCCCCATTTGTTTGTCCAGAAAATGTTTATTGATACTGTCAGAGTATTCCTAGGTTTTACTATTTGTTGTATTGCCTACAGCTCCCAGCAAAGTGGTTGGCGAGGAGGAGCAGCTAATCAAATTTCTTAAATGGAATTAACTGTGATTGTCTTCTAGTTGGCTTTCTAGGTTCTCCCTTTATCTGGCCCAAGAATATTTTAGACAGGGCAGCTCAAGGCACCTTTATTTAAATTCTCCAGACTGCCATTCGTGGCTTTCCACAATCTACCCTGAAGAGGTACTGGAAGGCACTGTGATCCCATGTCATACCACCCCCAGCATGGCCTGCTCCTTGTTCCTCCATGCTGTACTGAAGCTGGCCCCCTGCCAGGAACTCACCTTTCCAAATTCATTCCTATTCAAATCTTACCCACTTATTCAAGCCACTTTGCAAGCCCTACCTCCCAGAATTCCTCTCTGATAACTGCAGTCTACACTGACTTTTCTTTTTTATACTCGCCTGCAAGGCAAGTAGAGTTAATCCTATTTCCATATAACTAAGCTAAAGCTCCGAGATGTCGTGTACTCTGCTCAAGGTTTTAAAGCTCGTACGGGTGAAACGGAGAAGCTAGAATTCCAACCCAGGTTCTGTGTAATTTTAAACCTTCCTCATTTCACATCTTCTATGCTGCCTTCCAACGCAGAGAACCGAGGCAGGCCACAAATACCTTCTCTGAAATTGACCTCTGTTAAACAGTGGTCCCTAGCTGCACATAAAAATTACCTGGAAACTTTCTAAAAATCCCTGACCTGGACCCCTCGCCCAGAGATTTATTTTTAGGTTTGAGTTGGGATCTGAGCAATTTCTTTTTTAATTGAAGTCACCCAGTGATTCTGACGTGTAGCCAGGGTTGAGACGCAACAAGTTGACTAAACAGTGACCTTCCTGTACCTGTTTAACTAGCTATGGTGTACCAAGATGTGCCATCATCAAGTCTTCTTTTTGTCTACAAGGAGAGACTGTCAGCCGCTTTGCTGCATTTAAGACAAACGTCTATGAAATTCCCTCTGATCCCCAGTCCACCAACTCAATCAAAAAGAACATAAGATTTGGCATGACTTTACCTTAGTGAACTCATATTTATTTTTTATTGTTATACATAACCAAAAATTTACCATTTTAACCATTTTTAAATGTACAGTTTTGGGACATTGAGTATATTTACAATGTTGTGCAACTATCACCACCTGTGATCTCCAGAACTTTTTCATCTTCCCCACTGAAACTCTGTATCCACTAAACACTAACTCCATTACTCTCTCCCCCCAGCCTCTACAACCACCATTCTACTTTCTGTCTCTCTGAGTTTGACTACTCTAGGAATCTCACATAAGAATAATAGTACAGTATGTGTCCTTTCGTGACTGGCTTATCTCCTTTAGCGCAATATCTTCAGGGTTAATCCATGTTGTAGCTCATGCTTGTTTTTAATAACATGCATATTTTCGTATGTGATCACTAACTACAGAGACTGATCCTCTGTTAGTGTTTTACACAAATTAGGTGACCCTAAAATTATTTATTGAATTTAATTAAATAGAATTGAGTAATGCTAAAATTATCAGCTGGCATGGTTTCTGAAACACATTATTTTCCTTGATAGAAAAACAGTACTTTTGTTGGTCTCTGAATCTTTTGACATTTGTTCCATTCATCACAACTGTCCAACAAACTATCTACAGAAGTTTTGTAAATTATCTGTCAATTTCTTTTAGCCTTATTTAGAGTCATCTGTCTGCCTTGGAGCCTTGTGTCTGCTTTTCAGTTTCAATTTCCGTGCATTTCTCTGACTTTACCAGGCATGCCCTGGCCTTGCTGTCCCGGTTTGTCCTGGGCCTTGGGACTTTCAGTTTTAAAACAGGGACAGTCCTAGCAAACTGGCCACCCTATTGGCCTATCTTGCTCTTCCTAACACGGAGCTGTTCTGTTGGTGCCTCCTTAACGAAATGAGAAAGGTCTTGTATTCTTGACTGGCCCAGGTGATCACTCATGAATTTTGGTGCGAAATTATGTCATTTGGTTTATCTTAAACTAAGTATATTATAGTTATACGTTGCCAAACGATGGGGATATCTTCTGAGAAATGTGTTGATAGGCAGTTTTGTCCCTGTGCAAACATCATAGCGTGTACTCACACAAACCTACATGATCCAGCCTACTCCACACCTAGGCTATGTGGGACTAATCTTATGGGACCACCGTCGCATACGCCGTCCCATATTTCGGTTGTTGACGGAAACATTGTCAAGTGATGCATGACTGTATGCACCTTCATCTTTATAACACCAGAAGTTCCATTTGTGGGTCCTGGGAGAAAAGAAATTTGGTTATTGTATCTTTTTCCTACAGGGCTGGTTTAAACATTCAGGAAAGAGTGTAATAAAATTTCAACTTCCTTTTTCTTTTTGAATTTAAATGAAAGATTTTTTTATAAAATGTAAAATGTTAGTTTCTCATTGTCAGTGACTCAAGAAAAACAAAGCCAAGGGGCGTTGGGAGCAGCTGGGGCCAGGTCAAAGGTGTGGGCTGGCGCCCAAAAGCCAGGCTTGGGAGCTGGCTGCTCCACAACGTCCAGCAGGAGGCGGTCTCCAGGGCTGCGCGGACCCTCCACGCTCCGAGGCACAGGTCCCCTGCGTAATGTGCGTGTCCATCTTGAAACGCTGGGGAAGGGAGCGCAGAAGCTTGACCTTGATGGACAGGCCAATAAATGGCCACGCTGCAGTGCCGGATGATGGGCGTGACGACTGCGGCCACTCTACTCCCGGGGTCGCTCCCCTGAACTTGGACCTGCTCTTCTCGGTTCAATTCCTCTAGCATCAAGTGGATGCTTGGGTCTGATGAAGCGAATCAGATCAATGATCTCACTGGTCCATGCTGGGGAACCTGCTGGTCTTTTCTCCTCTCCCGTGGTCTTGGGGCCACTCCCCTGAGCGCCCGTGGGTGAGGGGCTTCACGTTGTCCCGGAGGCCGCCCCCACCCTGCCTCGCCTCACCTCCCACGTCGTCCACGTGCACTTCTTCAAAAACAATTAGTTAATATCGTTATCTTTCCTGAGACACTGTGGTGTATTTGCTCTTTTTTCTTTTTTTTAGTTTCAATGAGAA
This sequence comes from Equus caballus, assembly GCF_041296265.1. Classification (NCBI taxonomy): domain Eukaryota; kingdom Metazoa; phylum Chordata; class Mammalia; order Perissodactyla; family Equidae; genus Equus; species Equus caballus. The sequence goes on from NC_091703.1 coordinate 9,886,034, forward strand.
CTGGCAGTCAACTCTTTCCTTTTTAATCTCCTCGGTTTAGAGATTGTAGGGCTGAAACGTGCGTGTGAAGGAGTTTTGTGGATTAACTTTAACATGGTGATGTCGCTTTATACTAGCTGAGCTTGAGTACTCAGCCTTGTTGTCACAGTATCCACTGCAGGTAGTTTTCACTCTGGGGGGCCTGCTAGGACCTAGTAGGAGCAGTTAGAGCCCTTTGGACAAGTGTAATACCCTGATCAAGGAGTTAAACTGTTTTCTCGTTGCTCTCATTACGTCTTCAGAGTGGCTTCTGCTATCCCTGAAGCCAGAGTGGTCTACGCTGGAGGAATTATGTGAAAAATAAATAGAATATTGCATGAGCATTGGGGGCTGCCTCCTCAAGGCCTTTCCAGAGTTCTTCCTCTCCGTTTGGTTTAGTTGTTCACTGCCCTGCTGTGTGGCTAGCTCACGTCTGGCACTCTGTAGCCGCCTGGCAACCATGAGGGGAGACAGCTCAGGACAAAGCCATTAGGCCAAGCACAGCAGAGTTGAAAGATGGAAGAGAGCTGGGTGCTTGAAGCCATCGTGGAACTGCAGAATATGTCAATCTTACAGCTCTTTTAACTTTTATTTCTAATTTTCTGAAGTAGAAACCTGGGGATTCCTGCAATGCCAGCCAAGCATTTGTCTTTACTTTGAGGAATTTTCCTTGAGTGTGGCCCGTGAACAACTTGCATCAGAATCTCCTGGATACTTGTTAAAATGCAGTTCCTCTCCACGTATATTATATGGGTTCTGTGGATGGGGCCTAGGAACTGCCATGTTTAATAATTCCGCTATTTACACTTAAGTGACTCAGGACTCGGAATCGGCATTTTTAGAAAAAGAAATATCTATCTACTGGAAAGGAGTAAGTTTATCATCCTCTTAGAGAACAACCTTGCAATGTATTATATTTTCTCATGTTGACCCTTAACTCTTTTGGAGCATCTCAGAATTTGAAGATCGCAGCACTGCAAGAGACATGAGTCCAAAGTTCAGGAATGCGAAACAGATCAGAAGTGACAAAAAGATCAGAAACGTTTACTAGGACAATTAGAAGAAGAAATGCTGAAATCCAAGAGGATAAAAATAATTCAATGAGCAAATGCGTTTCCTCAAACATGGATTCAGGAGGCAGATGGTAAAGTAGAAAGTTGGCCCGTTAAGAAATAATTATACTAGGTTGTGGGTGACTGGAGCAAAGGATGTAAAAGATTTATTAAATAGCTTCTACTCATTTGTGCAGAAAGGTGGCTAATCTTTGGGTCATATGTGCAAGTGAGTGTGTGTTAGGGAGAGCGCGTGAGCCTTGGAAAAAGGCAGCAGAGTTTAAAGACTGCCCCAGGAATGTAGGACACATCAAATTGTCCTCTCATGATCCAGAAGCTTGACGCCCTCACTCTCAGCATCTCACAGGCCGTCAGGGAGTTTGACTCCTGTGTTCTTAAATGGCAGTTATAAAAATGATAGGTCTGTAATGTCTGATAATTAAAATACGTTTTTTTCCCAGCAAAGGATATTTAGATTTACTTGTTGAAACACACATGCACTGCCCCCCCCCCCCCAATTTAAACCACTTAACCACTTTTACTTCCTTTTCACAAGCCTTCAATAACTTCCAATTACTAAAGCCATAAATGCCCTATTTTACAAAATATAATGCTCTTGAGGCCTGAAAATTTGCCTCACTTACTACTTGGAAAAGACTAAGCCTCTAGTTAGGATAGTAATTTAGGTTATATTTAGTTTGGAACTTCATTCCTATGGCCGTAGGGAGCAGACTGGTGTTTCCATACACCCCATGGGTGGTCTTTTCTTGTAAATATTTAAGGCGGGTGAGCCTATCTTTAGTGTATTATTATGAGACAGAGTTCTTGCAATTTCACCCAGGAACATTTCACCAACTTCCCACTGGCAAACATACGAGTCTGCCTCCATCTTTATTGATCACGTCTTCCTTCTTGATTGTTAAAAATAGAAATTCTATCCTTTCTTTAAATCCATTTTCTTCACAGGTACTTTGGATTCTGTTCCCTCCCATCTTCCAGGAACTTGATAATACCCCTTCTATTTTGTATTCAACCTGTCCTCTTTTTTTTTTTTTTTAAATAGACTTCATTTTTTAGAGCAGTTTTAAGTTCATGGCAAAGTTGAGCAGAAGGTACAGAGATTCCCATATAGCCCCTTCCCTCCCCGTGTTCAACCTCCCCCAACTATTGACATCCCCCGCCAGAGTGGTACCTTTGTTACAATTGATGAACTTACACTGACACGTCATAATCATCCAAAGCCCGTAGTTTAAATTTGGTTTCACTCTTGGTGGTGTACATTCTATGGGTTTTGACAAATGTAAAGTGACATGTATCCACCATTGTAGTGTTATATAGAATAGTTTTACTGCCTTAAAAATCCTCTGTGCTCAGCCTGTTCATCCCTACCTCCTAGTTAACCCTGGGCAACCATTGACCCTTTTACTGTGTCCATAGTTTTACCTTTTCCAGAATGCTGTATAGTTGGGATCATACAGTATGTAGACTTTTCAGACTGGTTTCTTTCACTTAATAATATGCATTTATGGTTCCTCCATGTCTTTTCATGGCTTGGTAGCTCATCTCTTTTTAGTGCTGAATAATATCCCATTGTCTGCATGTACCACAGTTTAATCATCCATTTACCTACTGAAAGTCATCTTGGTTGCTTCCAAGTTTTGGCAATTATCAATAAAGCTGCTATAAACATCTGTGTGTAGGTTTTTGTCTGGACGTAAGTTTTTATGTCCTTTGGGTAAATGCCAAGGAGCATTATTGCTGGGTTGGAGGTAAGAGTATGTTTAGTTTTTTAAGAAATTGACAAACTGTCTTCCAAAGTGGCTGTACCATTTTTCATTCTCTTTAGCAAAGAATGAGAGTTCCTGTTGCTCCATATCCTCATCAGCATTCGATGTTGCCAATGTTCTGGATTTTGGCCATTCTAATAGATGTGTACTAGTATCGCATTGTTGTTTTATTTGCAATTCCCTAATGATATATCATGTTTAGTATCTTTTCATGTGCTTATTTGCCATCTGTGTATCTCTTTGATGAGGTATCTGCTAAGGTCTTTGGCCTGTTTTTAATTGAGTTGTTCATTTTCTTTGTATATTTTGGATAACAGTCCTTTATCGGATATGTTTTTGGCAAATACTTTCTCCCAGTTTGTAGCTTGTCTTCTCATTCTCTTGATGGTGCCTTTTGTAGAGCAGAAGTTTTTAATTTTAATGAAGTCCAGCTTATCATTTTTTTCTTTCATGGATTATGCCTTTGATCTTCTGTCTAAAAAGTCATCACCATAACAAGGTCATCTAGCTTTTCTCCTATGTTTTCTTCTAGGAGTTTTATAGTTTATGTTTTACATTTAGGTCTATGTTTCATTTTGATTTAATTTTTTGAAGGGTGTAAGGCCTGTGTCTAGATTCATGTTTTTTTTTTTTTTTGCATGGGAAGTCCAGTTGTTCCAGCACTATTTGTTGAAAAGACTATATTTGTTCCATTGTATTGCCTTTGTTCCTTTGTCTAAGATCAGTTGACTACATTTTTCTGGTTCTGTTTCTAGGCTGTCTATTCTGTTCCATTGATCTATTTGTCTGTTCTTTCCCCAATACCACACTGTTGATTACTGCAGCTTTGTAGTGAGACTTGAAGTCTGGTAGTGTCAGTCCTCCAAATTTATTCTTTTCCTTCAATATTGGGTTGTCAATTCTGGACCTTTTGCTTCTTCATATAAACTTTAGAATCAGTTTGTTGATACTCTTCTCAATTTTGATTCTTCCTGCCTGTATTTAAAATCTGACATAACTCTTCATTCAAAACAAAATGAAACAAACAATGACAAAGCCAAAACACCTTTCTCAATCTTATGCCTCCCTCCAGTTTCTGCTCTCTGTCTCTCCCCTCTTCCCAGTACAACTTCGGGGATGAACTGGCTGTACTTGCCATCTCGTTTCCGTGCCTCTCGCTTCCAGCTCATTCCCCCGCTGGCTGGTTTTCACCCTCAGCTATTCCCCAGAACAGCTCGTGGTGATTTCAGTGGTGACTCCCATGTAGCTAAGTTGGCTGATAGTTCAGTTCTCCTTTTATTTGACCTCTGAGCAACATTCAACAGTATTGACTTCTACCTGCTCTTCACTCTCCTGGCAGCCTTACCTTCCTCAAGCTGGACATCAAGTGTTGGAGTCCTCCAAGCTCTGTCCCAGGATCTCTGATTTCCTCACCCTGCTCTCTTCCTAGGTGATTATGTCCATGTCTCAGTCACCTCTTTATCTTATCCTACTACTGACTGACAGAGTTTACTAACATCCACGGATTTCCCAGGTGACATTCCTCTGTAGTAGTAGTTTCTACAGTTTACGATTATATATGCAGTCATTTATTTATCTTCTCCCTAGGCTGTTCATGCAATGAGACCAAAGACTGTGTCCATTTTTGGCCAACAGTGTTCCTGGAGCTTAGGACTTAGCTGACACAATCAATGGAACTGCTCAGTCATTATTGTTGGATGAAGGACTGAGGGGGAAATTTGGTGATCACACTTTCCGTTCATGAGTCCTTCTCAAGTGTCCTCTAGGTAGAACAGTCATTTAGATTATGTTTATTTTGTCCTCACCTCTCCATGGAAACTACACTTGCTAACTGATCAGCAACTCATTTCTTGTCAAGTGTTTTGGCTTCTTTGTTCTCATCTTTCTGAGATTTAGTCAAGTGGCCTAAATATATTCTCTCCTCAGTGGCCTCTCCTCCCCCTCCCCCACTTCTATGTGTAGTTTGTTGCCTGTTTGGAACATCTCTTGCTTCTTTGTTGATTTCTCTTCTCTTCTCTTTTCAATAACTCAAGTAAGAATTCGGAGCAATTTGATTTTCTCCCTCTAAATACAGTCTACTTAATTTAGCTAACGCTACCTTTTGTGCTGAAATAACCACTACCTGACATATAGAAAATTAATTTCTAACATGGATCTCTCATTCTTTGCAGTATATTTTTGGTATTTTGCATGGACTTAAGAACTGTATTTTGATATAAATATTAATATAATAAATATATAAACACAATATGACAAAGTGAAATATGTCCTTATGTGAATTTATTATTCTTTTCCAACTCTCCTCCATGTTCCCCTGATCCTTAGGCCTCCACCTTGGCAACAGTCTACTGTTTTCTGTCCTTCTGTTTTTTCTGTCTGTCCTGGCCTGGCTAACAGGCCAGGCTGCCCATCCACTAACTAAGTATACAGTAAAAAGCATTACTGACACCTTTGTCTTTTATCTCATTTTCTGAACCCTCCATCTCAACATTTTTGCCTCCATTTTGTGACTTTTCAGATTTTGGGCTCTGGATCCCTCATCATACCTTTTTTTCTTTTTTTTCCTATAACAGCTTTATTGAGATATAATTGACATAATAATAAACCACATATTTAATGTATATAATTTGATCAGTTTTGACATATATACATCTACACCATGATACTAACACCAAAATCAATTGTTGTTATGAACTGCCAAATAGGCTGTGACTCCTGGCGACTCTGTGAATGAGTGATGTCCACAATGTCCTGCCCTACTCAGCTTCTGTAGACGCCTGCCTATGGCTTCCTTTATGGGGTCAGTCCATCTCATATTTGCACTTCCTCTTTTCCTGCTACCTTCTACTTTTCCCAGCATTATTGTCTTTTCAAAGAATCCTTCCTTCTTGTGATGTGCCCAAGTAAGGCTGTCGGAGCTTTATCATTTTTGCCTCCAACGATAGTTCAGGCTTAATTTGCTCTAGGACCCACTTGTTCATCTTTCTGACAGTCCTGGGTATCCATATAGCTCTCCTCCAACACCATATTTCAAATGAATCCATTTTTTTTCCTGTCAGTCGTCTTCGCTGTCCAACTTTTCCATCAGTCCTGAAAGTTGCCTCATGCCCCTTTGTAATTCCTCCCCATACCCCCATCCACAAACCACTGATCCGCTTTCTGTCACTGTAGATTGGTTTGCATTTTTAAGAGTTTTATATAAATTGAATCAGACAGAATGCATTGTGTTTTGCTTGCTTCTCAGCATAACTATTTTGAGATTCATCCCTGTTGGTGCTTTTATCAATAGTGCATTCCTTTTTATTGCAGAGTAATATTGTATTGTATGAACATAAAACAATTTGTTTTATCACTTTTTCTGTTGATGGAAATTTGGATGGTTTCCAGTTTTTGGCTATTAAAAATAAAACTACTATGAACATTCTTGTATAAATCTTTGTATAGATGTGCATTTCCTTTTCTCTCTGGTAAATGCCTAGGACTGGAATGTCTGGATCCTATGGTAGGTGTATGTTTAACTTTTTAAGAAGCTGTCAAACCGTTTTCCAAAGTGGGTGTACCATTTTACATCTCCACCAGTAGAGTGAGAGTCCCAGTGCCTCTATCTTCTCACCAATACCTGCTGGTCAATCTTTTTAATTTTAGCCTTTCTAATAGGTGAGTAGTATTATCTCATTGTGTTTTTAATGTGTATTTCCCTAATGATTAATGATGTTGAGCATCTTCTCACGTGTTAATTTTCCAGCTATATATTTTCTTTGGTAAGTTGTCTTTTGACCATTTTTTAAATTGGGTTGTTTTCTCCTTGTTGAGTTTTGAGAGTTCTTTATATATCCTGGATACAAATCTTTTATCAGATATATACTTTGCAAAGATTTTCATCTAGTCCGTGGCTTTTCTTTTCATTCTTTTAACAGTGTTTTTTGATGGGCAGACCTTTTTAATTTAATAAAGTCCAATTTATCAATTTGTTCTTTTATGGACTGTGAATTTGGTCTCATGTCTAAAAAATATTGCCTAAGTGAAGGTCACAGAGATTTTCTCCTATGTTTTCTTCTGGAAGTTTTATAGTTTTAGGTTTTATACTTAGGTTGGTGATTTTTTTTAGTTAATTTTGGATGTCATACAAAATATAGATCCAAGTTCATTTTTTCTTTCGGGTGTGCTTGATTCTTATTTCATAGTCTCACACTTATATCTTAGGCTTGACACTTGGGACTTATCCTTACTGACCATTTGTACTCAGAATTTGCACCACAGAGGTTACAGCTGCTTTGGCCAATACCATGCCAAGTAGAGCTCAGCCTTAGGACCCAACTTCCCGGTGATTGTTAGGGCCAGCCTTTGCCTGGGTTAGCTTCAGCCCCATGCATAGGATCCACATAGAAGTCTTTTTTTCAGCCTAACTGATCATTTCCTTACTATGCACACCCCTTGATCTACATTTTTATTCTTTAGCTGCTCATATCACATGTCTTGATTAACTATAGTGGGGAGGTAGCCTTCAGTCTCTTCTCTCTTCCATCTGGCTAATACATGGCTCACTTAGAGCCATCTCTATATTCACTCCCAGGTTCTCATCTTAAATACCAGGCCTAGTTCATTGGATTCATTCAGCCAATGTTTATTGAGCTTTACAATGTGCCATGCAAACTGCAAAAACATGGACCCCATCCTTGCTTTCACGAAGCCTGTATTCTAGTTGTGGGTACGGACAAACACATAGACTAGTGCAGCATAGTGAAATGGATGCTAAAATGTTGGAAATTATAGGAGCTTCCATCAGCTGATTCTCCTCTTTTTAATTGTCCCCACCTTCAATCACAACCGGGCTGCTTATTCTAAGGAAGCACATTTATTTATGGTTTTTCTCTTTGCCCCATTGTCCAATAAATTTGGTCACTGCAGATGAGCAATATACCATTTGCACTGATAAAATCTCTGCAAGAGGTGAAAAATTTTGGCTCTGAATTATCTACTTAATTGTTGCTGCCGCCTGATTTTGGCTGTGAGCAAGTGGCCTAAAAGTGAGTTGCAACTTGCATAATTCTAGTAGGAATTCCTTTGTTTCTGCCTCTGAGCTCGTTTTCAGTGGGTTGCATGTATAAGTACACCTATCTTAACATTGCAAGACCTTAGTTCAAGTCCTTGCTCTGCCATTTGCTATGTGATCCACAGCTATTTATTCTCAGTATTTTATTGTATAAAACTGAGCTTTTTCTGATTCTAAAATGCTAGGATGCTTAATTTTCAAAATTACTTAAAACGTACCTCCCTTACTCAATATTCCAAGACCATCTCCCCTCTGTCTCTGGCCACTCCTCCAACTCAGGAGCCATTTTACATCATTAACATAATTATGTATAGCCTTGTGTCTGTGTACAAACATTTCTATTACAGATGTCTGATGTCTGGTTATATGTACATGTTGTCTATATTTTCCCTAAGATTTTAAATATATGAAGTCAGTAGTCTGCTCTAGTCGATTTGAGGTACCTCCATAATCTTGGTGTGTAGTATGAGTAAATAGTGTTAACCAAGTGAGTTTGTACTAATGGCCTCATATATAGATAGAAGAACTCCTTGGTAGTCCAATAGGTTTGGGCATTTCAATTGTAAGCCAGCTACAATTCTGGCCCACTTAACTGACTTTTACTTGGACATGAAGATTGAGGGCCTGATCTGTCTGACTGAACAGTTCTCCCTTTCGGTTTTGCTTGTGTGGAAACAGCCTCAGCTCTGAGCTCCTACTTGGCTAATTCAGTGAAGTCCCACTGGGAGCATGACGAGAGGGGAGTGATGCAAAGAGACTGGAGAACCTTAATGCTGCTGATGACTGCACCATTACCCAGAAAATGCGGGTTAATGTGGAGAAAGGGAGGGAATGTGGGGGGCAGCAAAGCACACCCAACACCTATTAGAAAGGACGGCCATGCAGCATACTGATCAGGAAGAAGGGGTAAGGGTCAAAAAGTCAGAGAAACTCCCCTGCTCCCTAATCAAAGAAAACTTGCTAGAGATAAGGATTAAAGAAACAGAATACTGTGAATGCTGAGTTGATTCATGTGGACTCAGCTCACACTGTGCCTGGGTCCAAAGTCACCCCATGAGTGTCTAAGTTCTCACAGAACAAACAATCCACACTGATGAGAAGGCTGTGATCCTGTGGCAGGATACAGATGTGTTGTCAATGTTCCTAGTAAGTTTTGGGTCAGCTTCATGTAAACTGTCAACTTGACATATGAAAATAACTTTACTATAAAGCAAAATATTAAGTGAGAACAGAGAGTCACAGATAAAATCATGGGACTATTCAGAGAAGGGGGACTTCAATTTCTATTCAAGATTTCATGAAAACGTGAAGTTGACATCAGCCTTGTAGAACTGGAAAGATTTTGTTAAACTGGTATTGTGGGGATAAGATAGAAATAGAAAAACAAAATGGAAGAGGAGTTAGGAAATGAGAGGGTTCTTGCAGAATGTTAATAGTCTGGCTTGGTCAAAGGGTGAGATAGGATATTGGGGTAGAAAGAAATAAGGTAGTCATGGTAGGTTTAGGACCATCCATCAAGAGCCTGAATGCCACTCATGGCTTTGTTTCTCCATTTGTCCCCACTTTCTCAAGGGTATTCCTCTGCTGGCCTCCATCTGAGGCCTCAGGCCAGAACCAGTCTGTTGGGAATATGTGAAAGCCTTCCTCATCCATTTGGATTTGGATGTACATCATGTTCTCCATAATTAGAATCCAGAGGTCCAGCCCCACTGGTGGACTCTGACATGCCTATGCTCTCAATCCTCTGTCTCCTCTGCTGTGTATGGAGAGCCCAGATCCCAGAGCCTGCCTGTATGTCTGGTGCCCAGGCAGCTCCCAGATCACAGAACTCCCTGCTTTATCTAGTTCCCCTGTTTACCAAACTGATCTTCTACTTGCTCGTTCTTTCATAATCTGTCCAGCTGCTGTGCCTGGTATCACAGTGGCCCTCTAGAAGTGGATCTCGCTTAAGCTAGGTCCTAGTATCCTGCATAGTTCTTAACAGTCTCTTCCTCGAGGGTTCTCATCTCGTCTCCGCAAACTGGTTCTGCAGACAAATTACTCTCACACATGTGTGGCTTCTTGGCTGGATTTTCACCTGCTTGGTGCTGAAGTGCTGATAAGATGTTTTGATATTGATCACTTACAGAATCAGGAATAAAACTACAATCAGGCCTCAGACATGGGAGCTACACATACTAGTGGACTTTTCAGGTATCAATTCTCTTGACCACCTTCTACTGTAAAATGCAGATATCCATTTAGCTTGGCTTCTTCTCTTCCCCGCCTGCCCATCATGCTTAGTGCCAAAGCCGACCTGAGATGCTGCACCAGGACAAGGAGTTTGGAATTTATCTGGCCACAGAGAAGAGGTTTCCCATTTTTTACCAACCTATTGTACATAAGGTTTATTCAGTTGTGTGTTCCAATTGGTCTCCCATTTTCCATCATTTTTATATAGGAAAAACCACCTTCAAGGATGAACATGATATATAAGACTGGATCATATAGAATTTGTTGGGGGTACAAAGCAGAACTTGGCCCTGGAGAATTTAAGCCAAGGCCATATATTAGAAGGATGTCAGAAGGTTACAATAATAATGGTGAAGTTGGAGACATAAGACTAACAATGAGAAGGGCAATGCAACTCCAGAGGGTTAGGAAGCTGAAGCCATAAAGCTGGGCTAATAGCAGGAACTTGAGCTTGCAGTGGGTGCCTCTACTGGTACCTTGTGACTTCCATTTTGTTTGTCTTTTGCTCTTGCTCTCAGAAGAGTCAACATTAAAAAAGATGGTCTACTGTCTAACCATCCCGCAGCAGGAAGTGTCTGAGAGGAAGGATTTGCCCAATCGACAGTGAGAGGCAAGCATCTGAATTTACTGTCCCACTATGATGCCACACAATTGGGAAGAAGGAATTTCTCAAAAAGAAATTGAGATGCTATTAGAAAGGGGAAATTGGTATTGTGTTGATAAAAACTCGTACCTCCACAAACATCCCATTCTCCAGTTTCTTCTACTACTATTCAAGACTTCACAAATTTTAAGTCTTGAAAAGGCATTTTGCAAATAAGAGGACAAAAGAAGTCACTGAAAATGTTCTGACTCTGTCCCCACGTTCTCTGCAGAAGCTCCCCCTAAATGGTCCCGGGAGTGCCCCAGTGGTGTCTCCTGTGTGCTCTGAGAGCTATTTTCCCGTCAGAGGGGCTTCATCTTTGGATTTTCAAAGGGAATTGGGCTTCCTTTTCCTCATGTTCTAAAGTTCTGTGCTGTGTCTTGAGAAGGTATTGGCATCTAAAGTAGAAACTCTGCTGTTGACATTACCCCCTCAGTCACTGCTGCCTCCTCCCAGGACTTCGACTGTGGGTGTCACCCCTATGGTCACTAATGGTGCCTCTGGTACTCAGTGACCCACAGAGATGTGGAAAAATGTCCCCTTTAGCTTGTAATTCTTCTTACATTGTTTCCACCCTGTGTACCTCTCAGACATGAATACGTGGTCTGGTCAGTGGAAGATCTGAGTGGCTGTGTACCTCTCAGAATCCCTCCTCTCCCTCAGAAGATGAGTCAATTCATTGTCTTTGAACTCAACTCCTCGGCTTTTCCCTTATGATGGGTTATTTACCCAGAGGCTCTCGGGGATCTGTATCATCCCACCTTGATTGACGCCATCTCAGGTCCAAGGTGCGTCCTCCTACCTGGACTGTGTGTGACTCCTTAAACCAGTCAGACAATCCCCACCTCTGTCCTTTGTATTTCTCTCCCCTTTTCCTGGAATGTCATTTCCAAACCATATTCATCCGTAGAACTCTGACTAATCCTTCAATCTCCCTTCACTCAGCTCTGTAATTAATTCAGCCAATCCCTATTCTATCCCATAGCACTCAGGACATTATATTGAAATTATCCATTTGTGTTTCTGTCTCTCCAACTAAACTATGAGTTCCTGAGAGCAGGGCCTGGGTTATTTTAGTTTCTCTCTCTTTAGCACCTACCTCGCTTCCTGGCACAGAAAGACCCTTATTCAGTTATTCAGTATTGAAATTTGAGATTAAAAAATCTCCCATCAAAACTCTTAAACTGCTCAGTTCAAGAGGACTCTATGTAAAAGGAGGTGCTAATTACCACATGCTTTTATCCAGGTAGTTTAAAAGTCATTTTTTGAAAAATTTCCTAAGAAAATAAAAGGTTTCTATTAAAGGTTAGTCTTTTAGTAGAGCTCATGTTCCAGGATATTATGTAAATAAGTTCTACTGTCTATCCTTCTATATTTTTCCCTCCTGGTTATTCATATATCTAAGAAGCATTATTTCTAACTAATTTTTTCTATATGCTCTTTGGTGCTATTGAGTATTTCAGGAAAAAAACCAACATTACTTTTCTACAAGTGTAGCTCATAATACTGGGACTGGTGTCAAAATTGAGCTAGGAATTTTGGTTTACTTCTTTTCCTAAGACGGTTTTCAGGCATGATCTTTGGTGGGAGACAGAAGAAAGCTGATTAAAGATTGAGTTTTGTGGAAAGACCAAAGTAGAGAAAGAACAAAGTGTGCATGAGTGGGCTCTAGGGGACCAGGGAAAGGAACTTGACACCAACAAGTGCCATAGAGGAAGGCTAGTGCTTTATACATAATGGGCTTCAAGTAAAGACGGTGAATCACAGAGGTGATACACGTATCACTGTTGGTTTTTCCTGATGGGATTTTTGTTATCAGAAAATGCTCTCAAGTTACAGCCTGGGCAGATCTGAATCATATTCCTGCTTTTCCACTTTTGTACGAAGTGGGCACTCAGAATCTTCATTACACATTATCTGGTATCGCAGACACTTTACATGACCTAATATTGGGCCGTAAGGCATTTCAACTTATATTTTGTGATCTTCTGTCTATGCTTTCCTCTGTGCCACTCTGTTCAGGAAACTCTGCACAGCAAGAATAATAGATTTTAGAGTTGGAAAGGGCTTTCAAAAGTTGTTCTCTCAAATGATCTACCCACTGCATCAATTCCCTCCACCACGTCCTCCAAAAGTCAACAGAAAGCCTCTTTCTGAACAGCTTCTGCTTGCGCAGGGCCACTCCAGGCAGCCTGTTCATCTTGGGGTGGAGGCAAGTGAGCACTCAGGGTCACAGAGATCTTCCTAACATTGAACTAAAAGGTTCCTCCATTTAATTTCCGCCTGTTGTTTCCAGCGAGGCCCTCTGGAGTCATACAGAAGGGACAGTGGCCCTTTTCTAGATGGCAACTCTGTAAGTATTTAAAGACCACCGTTGTGCTTCACAAAGTGACCTTAATTTTAGGATAAAATACCTTAGTTTTCTTAAGAGTACTTCATCTGTAAAGAGGAAGCACAATTATGAAGTAGGAGCAAGACTGGATGCTCCTGAGTTCCAGTCCCAGCTCTTGTACTTGCTAGTTGTCTGAAAATGGAGACATCTTCTTACTTTGAGAACCTTTTTATCATAAGCTTAAATGAAACACCAGTTTAGTGGGGGATGTTTTTAGAATTCGTGAATGCCCACTAGGCTGGGAAAACAATGATGAACAAAACAGACAAGACCTCCATACCTTCTTGGAGCAAAGTTTCTATGGGGGTCGGGGACAGAAAATAAGTAAACTACAGAGAATGTTAGTTGGTGAAAGTACTATGAAGAAAAACAAAGCAGACAAACAGGGATGGGAATGCCAAATTGGGGGTTTGCAATTTTAAATAGAGATTAAATGACATAGTGAATACAGCTTCACTTTTCAAACTGTAGAAAGTGAAACAGATGGGAGGTATTTCCATGGCACAGTGTTCTAACTCCCTCACACTGGCCACTTTTCTCTGGCCAGACTCTGTTTTCCTGTTTCTCTCCTAATGTGTGGTGTCTGGAACTGAGCCTAGCACGCCGAGTGTGATTCCCCCAGCTCAATGTATTACAATGATTTTACCCTACCTGCTTTGAAAAGGATTTTACGTAGCATATAATCAATTAGAACTCTAATGTCTTCATACTTAATTTCATGCTCAAACTTCTGCACATCTCTCTCCCTGACTGGGCAGTAGAGCCATCTGTAGGGACAGGGAGGGGCATCTTCCCACACAGTCTGATTTCAGTGGCACGAGGTCTTCCTCCCCCTCCCCCAATCCATTCACCCAAATCTGAAGTTTTTGAACGAGAAGAGCAAAAGTTTTCATTCCATTAGAAATTGGTAGCCAGCCCTGATGGCCTAGTGGTTAAAGTTCAGTGTGCTCTGCTTCAGGGGCCTGGATTTGGTTCCTAGGCATGGAACCATCCCACTCGTCTGTCAGTAGCCCTGCGGCAGCAGCTCACACAGAATAACTAGAAGAACTTACAACTAGAATATACAATGATCTGCTGGGGCTTTGGGGAGGGAAAAAAAAAAGAAGAAGATTGGCAACAGATATTAGCTCAGAGAGAATATTTCCTAGAAGAAAAAAAGAGAACTTATCAAACCACATAGCACTTATTAAAAAAAAAAAGAAATTGGGAACTTTAAAAGCAAATAGCTCAAAATAGACAAATCTTTCATGCAAAAGAATCCCAAATATCCTCAAGGAGGTGGAACAAAACTCCCTGCTCCTTAGGTGTGGGCTTCACATAGCAAGCTCCTTCCAAAGAATAGTGTAAAATAGTGAAAATAAAGAGTCACTTTCCAGTGGAAAAATCCAACAGACACGACCTCACCAGGGGATCAAGGTCAGCATCAACAGTCACAAGTCATGTTCATATTGTGCATCCTTGATATGATGTGATTAAAAATGGCAGTTTACCTCTGTGATCTTCTTTCCAAACACTCAGAATCCCAGTCTAATCATGAGAAAAACATCAGACAAATTCCAATAGAGAAGCATTCTAACAATGTACTTGACCAGCACTCCTCAAAATGGTCAAGGTCATCGAAAACAAGGAAAGTCTGGGCCAGCCCTGGTGGCCTAGTGGTTAAATTCAGCACACTGCTTTGGCAGCCCAGGTTTGGTTCCCAGGCATGGACCTATATCACGCCTCTGCGACCACGTTGCAGTGGTGACCCACATACAAAGTAGAGGAAGATTGGTGCAGAAGTTAGCTCAGTGTGAATCTTCCTCACCAAAAAAAAGAAGACGGGAGAGAAATTTCCTTTTAAAAAAAAGCAGGTAGTCTTGAGACAGGCAACACATTGGTTTAAATTTATATGGAGTTAAATTTACTCTGAATTCTGGTCCTTTTCTGTGAGACTGAGAGTAGAAAGAGGAAAAGTATCAAAGGGAAAAGCAGGAATTTGTGTCAAGGCAATCCACCTTTCTTATTTTCATTTCAAGTTCACAAATCACTTGCTTAATAAGAAATCAGCTTCCCAAATATTCTGTTACATTATACTCCTAGATGATTGATACAAACATACTTGAGACTGAAAAAGAATTCTCCTTGGTGAATAATTGCATGGTATCAGCCCACTGGGTCAAGTTTCCAGAGGGAACACATGATTGTTCTTACTTGTCCTACCCCTCTCCCTTCCCTATCCTTTATTCCCAGGGCAAGCCCACAAACCAACGACTGTTTTCTGCAATGTCCCAGCCCCCAGGCCAAGAATAAAGGTAGGTGGAAAGGGTTGAATCTGGGGCCAGCCCGGTGGCACAGTGGTTAAGTTCACACGTTCTGCTTTGGCGGCCCAGGGTTCGCCGGTTCGGATCCCAGGTGCAGACATGGCACCACTTGGCAAGCCATGCTGTGGTAGGCGTCCTACATATAAAGTAGAGGAAGATGGGCACGAATGTTAGCTCAGGGCTAATCCTCCTCAAAAAAACAAAAAACGAAAAGAAAAGAAAAATGGATTGAACCTAGAATATTGTAAAGAAAGCTAGCTTGAGTTAGAAATCTAGGTTATTGTTGTAGCTTTGCCCTGATTGGCTCTGTGTCCTGGCAACTCGTTCCATCTTAGCCCCTGACATGCCTTCATCTGTGAGAGTCTGTGATGGAGGGAAGAAGGCATTTAGTAATAGGGAGTAATCAAAGTTGAGTAAAAAACCTGAAGAAAGGAGAGGTAAGTTTCGCATTAATGATCCTTTCCATTTTTTGGTAATATACACCAGAATCTTTCCAACTGGAGTTTTCCCAACTGGAAAAGCAGTGTTAAGAGATCAATTTCATTTTAAAAAGAAGGCTAGAAATGCAGTGGAAAGTTACAAGAATGCTTTAAATTCCGTCTCCATTGAGTTCTTTAGCTCACACTAGAAAAAAGTTGGAGAAGGAATAGGGAATGTGTGAAACATAAAAGGCTCCAGAAAATAAAAATTTATGAGCTCGGTTTCTAGGGCACTCTCTTATACACACACACACAAACTCACACACACATTCAAAAAATAAATACTGACAGGTGTTAGTGTCACCTAATGGACACATAGAACTGAAAGAAATGTTTATAATTCTGACCTCCGTGACTCCGGTAAGATCAGTCCTTTAGTGTTTAATATTATTTCAGAGTTTGTGCTGTTAAATCAAAAGGTTATCTATAATACATCTGGTGCTATTAATGCAAAAGATCAGGGGTATTCAAAAGACATTTATTCATTATTAATATAGATAATAAAGGATCATTTATGAGGCTTCAGATGAGATTTTTATCATCAAAAGCTTAAAAAGGGAAATTTATTTTTGCTTCAGGACAGACATGAGAGGTGTCTGTAATGGGAAATGTGAGAGTCAACACAAAACTGTCAGATTCACTCTGTTTCTGAAAAAGGCTGACACTTTATAGCAACAGATTAAAAAGAAAATAAAATTTTGTGCTTTAAATTTCTATTGACAGGGAGTTCTTGATTTATTCTCGGTTTGTCCTTTATCAAGATGTCTTGTTGATGTTCTTCGCTTCTCTCTCTTACATTTGCAGTTTTTGATGGCTTATGTAAATTGGATGAGGGGGAGAAATTCATCAAAATATTGGGAACTGTTGGCAAATAAATGAAAGACCAAGTTAACTCCAGAATCTTTACATACTCATGAGAGTTACAAGTCCAGCTTTTATTGAATACAAAAAGTAACAAGAGAGGGCAGTTCGAAAATGTCCTATTTTGGAGGAAGGCAATGTAATCTGAGAGCCTTGGAAGAGCTCTTAGATCTGGAACATGGTATTATTGGAATTACTATGAGCTTATGCTGTTGGAGCTCATCCAAGTGGAACTAAATTGGGGTTTGAAGAAAGTTGAGGGGATTTTCAGAATTTCTCTGACCTCAACTTTGCAAATAAGCACCAACCAACCAAGTCTCCAACCAAAGTTGTCATTGGAGACTTATTGGACGTTGAGTTTGGAATCTACCCAAGTGGGAAACAGAAAACTAAGGATGGACAGGTCAGGTACTCAGGAAATGTTTGCTAAATAAGAGAAAATTTCCTGTTAGGGCCAGGTACTACAGTTGAAGTTACCTTGCACCAAAGGATGGTGGGCACATTCCTAAGATATTTATTCATTATTAATATGCATAATTAAAAGCCATGTGTGTGAGATTTCAGATGAATTATCTTTATTAATGAATGAAAAGGGAAGATTTATGGACCAAATAACCCTGGATTATCCTGGTTTCAATATTAGCTAATAATTTCAGGATTAGAAATTAAGTAAAACACAATAAAATCACACCGCTCCAAACCTGCTTCATTTAGTTACCTTAATGTCCTTGAGGACAATTTGAGGTCAAGTTCAATGTCCCACTCAATAAATATGCAACCTAAACAAAACTTCTGGCCTGTCTCTAGCCCCATCTCAGAGCTTTTGTGCATCTCAAAATTACATCAATCCAGCTATAAACTATTGAGGAGAAATGTGGATCATTCAAATGTACAGATAAAACATAAGAGGAGTGAATTAAGGAGGCTTTGTGTTGGATACAGAATTGGCTCTCAACATCCGTTCCATCCTTTTTCTAATATTTCCATGTGTACTGAAGAGGCTGAAAAGGTAAAAAGTATATTTCCTAGACATCTTTGCACCCATGTTCCAAATGAGATTTAGATTTTGACCACCAGGTACACTTATGCAAACCTTTGAAGATGCAACGCTGCTCATGTTATTTTCTCCTGACAAACATGGTCATGGCGGCAGGTTGGTTTCTCTGCAATTCTCAGAGAGCCTAGTGTTCAGTCACTGGCTTTGTTGGTTTTGAGAGCCAGGGAGCCGGTGTCTCTACAGAGAGTGCAGATTATAGCAGACACGGTGAGGTTCTGGAACCCGTAGCAGTAGTGTCAGCTTCCTTCTTGTGTTGTTGTTGGTGTTGTTGTGGAACTGGGAAGCTGATAATAGAAGATGTAGCAGCTCTCTTATTGGACACAAGTTGTCCTTGAAAGTTGAACCTTTTTAATCTGTTTTCTCAAGTCTCCGCATAACTATATAAGCCACTTAATATGCTATAAAAAATCTATTCTTGTTCAAAGTGGCTAAAGCATCCTTTCTTAATCTTTACCGTTAAAATGCCTTAAAATAATTTCCAGATCTCAGGGAACCCCTGTGTTTAAAAATGTTTGTATCTCCAAACATACCAAGATACACCTAACGCTTACCATTCACTATTGTTCATCAGAGTTCAAGGATAGAAGCCTTGGCAAGACATAGGTTATTTTTTTCACTGTACACATACCTTCTTCCTTCTATGTGTGTATCATCTTCTCAGTCTGTGCCTCGCATTTCAGAGTTTCCAAAGCTTCTTGCCTCAAAACTAAAAAAAAAAAGAAAAAGAAAATGATTATACCTGTAGTTCATGGAATCATTAGCATGATCTGTAAGTTGTAGATACAATCATTGAATAATAATTGTCAATCTCTTTTGAGTAAAGGATGAACTCTTTCGTGGATCTGTTTATTTTGGCTTAGTCTAGTCTTTTGTGTGGTTCCCCTTCCCACAAAGGAGATCAACTCCAGTGCAAGTCAGCAGCACAAGTAGAGGAAACATCAGGTGTGCCTTACAAATGATTTTTTGTTGTTTTTGCCATATCCAGGTAGATCCAAGAGTCTTGTCAGAACTTTCTCCTCTACAGAATGCTGATGAGGTGTAGTATACGGTATACAGTATGTGCAAGGGTAGATTTCCCTCTATTTAAAACTAAAAATGTCATTTTTGCCAGTCTTTCTTAGGTAAAAAGGTAGCTAACTAATCTTTCCTTTTCATAAAAGTAAAAAAAAAAAGTAAAGGTAAAAAAAGAATAAATTTCTTCTAACTAACTGGCTTAAACTAAAATGGAAATTAATTTTTCCAATGGTAGTCTTGGTAGATTTAACTTAAATAAAGATTGTCAGTTTACTTTAACTAATGCTACTTACAACATGAAAATTAATTGGTAATGTTAAATAATAAAGCCTCTAAATCATAAGCTAAAGCGATACGGATAAAAATATTGCCTAAGACACAATTTCATATTAGACTTTGGAAAACATTTTTTAAATGAGTGACATGATCAGGCTCGAATGTAGGTCTAGACATTACAAAGTTATTATATGCATCTCTTTTAGTAGCTTATATGTGCATTAAAAGTTTGATTTTTGAAACTAGAAAAAAGAGAATAAAATTCACCTCTTTAATGTGAAACCCATGTTTGTTTCTGGCTGTGCAAATACTCAATTTTGGGCTGAGCTTGAGATAAACACACATGGATTTCATTTTCAATTGAAATGAGATGATTTCTGTGCTTGATCTCGATATTTATGAAGCAATAAAAATCTTGCTCACTCATGTAAGAAGCTGAAAATTATAGTAAAATATTGCTTTTGAATGGCAGCATATTCTCCTTCACAGAAATAGAGAGCAGGTCTCGGGAGAAATTGGTAGGTCTCATCTTGAGTATGTAACCTTGCAGTTTACAAGTTCTTCCTCTTTTCTCGACATCAATATCTCAGCTGAGTAAAAGATTCAGAGATGAGTCCCTTACCGAGTTATACACTTGTATTGAAAGGGAAAGAGGATATTATTCAGTTCTGTTCTGCTGTTCTTCTAGTTAGATGTCAGTAAGACTTGAGACTTACTGATTCCCTTCTTCACTCTCAAGCTGAAGTAGCATTAGAAGCATTTCAAGATTTCCCTTTGCAATATGATTTTTCCAAAGGTTCAGTTTCCTTTGACATTCATGAATCTTATTACTTGAAGTCAAAACATTTTTCCCATAGCTTTGCTGAGATCTGTTCAACTAATTCATATGATTAAAAAAAAATGTCTGCTTGGTAGGCTGGTTTCTGTAGTCAGTCTTTATCTTCAAAACTCTCAGCACAATACCGCCTAATGTTTCCGTGAAGTACTCCTGACAGTCACCTTTCAGCTCCAACGTTGTTGAGAACTCTTCTTCTCTAAGCCACCACCTTTCAGGAGACTTAGATGCTCTTTGATCAGGTTCTCAAACAGTTTTTAAAACATTCTTGAATGATCTGATCTTTGTTTAATAGTTAACAAATTTAGTCTTGTCCAGAGCTTTCTTCATTTCATCTTCAATACTTTTTAACACCACCCCCATCTGTGAAGAAAGCAGTGTGTTGTCATAATTTTAGGACTTTCTTTTTATACAACAGACGCAAACGTTCTCAGGAAGCAAACCATCAACGGGCATCCTCAATATTGCTCCTCAAAACAGACCTGCTGTTTCCAGATAGGAAGACCAAACATTGCCTGTATCTTGGCAGTTGCTTGTTTAGGACAACTCTTTGCAGGAGAAAAAGTTTTCTTGAATTTTGCTATCATCTACAAATCTCACAAATGCTACAGAATATTTATTGGAAAAATAGGTTGATCCATTGACCCAGATGGAAAAGTTGTTGTTTTTCAGCTTACATAAGCTCTTCATCTTCGTGTGACCTATCATTAATATATCGACTTACCAAAATATTTAAGAGTAGAAACTTATTATTTTTTCACCCCCTGCACGACTTTTCTTTTTTCAGGCAGTAAGTTTTGCTACTAAATAATTGCTTCTTGAGATTTTTCATTGAATGCTACTGTTTTTATTTTTAAATAAAAGTTTTACTCTGTTTGTTTTGAAATTTGATGTCCATTAAAAATAGTTGGCATCTTTACACATCAAATGGCTGTGATCTGTGGTTAAGTGTCTCCAGTTTTGCTGGAGCAAGTGCTGCATTTGACCTTATTTGCCAGCAACAATGGCAAATTATAAGATGGGACTTTTTTGGTGTCTCTTGCCCTCATGCAGTGAAAGGATTTGGAAGATTGTAATTCTCTACCATTAACCTTTCCAGAATTGTCCATAGGCCTAGGCCTAGAATCCTGGTTATCTTGTCCTGTATCTTCAAATATCTCCACAATGGACCATTAGACATGTATATAAAATATAAATGCTAATAAAGTGTAAATCGGAAAGCACAATAATAAGTGAAAAAAATTGCAAATAATACAAAACCTTTACAATACAATTCATCTCTAACTTACAGTATTATGTTTTATAGTAAGATTTACAACTATGGCTAAGTGGTGGGGGTAGGTAAGTAGGGAGCTAAAAAATTCCTTTTTTCTAATAAAAATTTCCAATGATTTTCTATTAAATAAGTAGAACTTGTTTCTTCCAATATGTCAATTGATACTTAAGAGGAGGTTGGAGGAGGTGATCTGGAAGGGAAACACGTCATTAGTTTATCGTCCTGTTCTCCGAGCAGTGCAGTGCTTACCAATTATCAATGACCTCCCTTAGAGTCAAAAACTGAGAAGGCCTCAACCAAATAAACAGGGTCCTGCTGTGTCCGGTCATAGACCATGAAGACCTCTAATGAACTAGCTAACAGGCCTCCTAGGTCACTGTTTATCACTACAAGTGCTAGCATCACATGGCGTGTCAGTTCAAATATGACGTTTATTTTGTTCAGTAGTGATGTAACAAAATTGCTAGAAAGACTTTGCAGAAGACTGGGGTTCCTTGGAATCCTAGTTGAGAAACTTGGGATTAGAGTGGATTCTATTTTCTGCAAATGAACTCTGATCAACACAGTACATACCAGTATTTAATTGATATTTATACAACACTCCATCCAACAACAGAATACACTTTCTTTTGGGGCACCTAGGGAACATATACCAAGACAGAAAATATTCTAGACCATAAAACAAACTTTAATAAATTGAAAAGAATTAAAATCATACAGAGTATGTTTCTGACCACAATGGAATCAAACTAGAAATCAATAACAGAAAGATAACAACAAATCTCCAAACACTTGGAAACTAAATAAGACACTTCTGAATAATCCACATGTCAATGAGTAAGTCTCGGGAGAAATTAAAAGGAATACAAAGAACTGAATAAAAATGAAAACACAACATATGAAGATATGTAGGATGTAGCTAAAGCAGTGCTGAGAAGGAAATTTACAAAACCAAATGTCTATATAAGAAAAGTGGAAAAATCACAAGTCAAAAATCGAAGAACCAAGAAAAGGAAGAGTAAAATACGCCCAAAGCAAACAGACAGAAGGAACTACTAAAGATAAGTGCATAACAAAGTGAAATTAAAAACAGAAAAACAATATTGAGAAAATCAAGGAAACAAAAAGCTGGTTCTTTGTAAAGATCGATAAAATTGACAAACCTCTAGAAAGACAGAAAAAAAAGACACAATAACCAAAATCTGGAAGGAAACAAAGGATATTGCTACAGATCCTAAATATATCAAAAGGATAATGAGGGAACATTACAAAAAACTCTACACACATTTTTTTGATAACTTTAATGAAATGGGCAAATTCCTTGAAAAGCCCAAACTACCACAATTCACCCAAATGAAATAGATAATTTAAACAGCACAATAACTATTAAGGAAATCGAATTTACAATTAAAAAATTCCTTGGGCCCTGATGCTTTCACCGGAGAATTCTAACAAATGTAAAGAAAAATTAATACCAGCTCTACACAGTATCTTTGAGAAAATAGAAGAGGAGAGGCCACTTCCCAATTCATTTTATGAAGCTGGTATTACCCTAGTACCAAAACCAGACAAAAACAGTGCAAAAAAGAAAACTACAGATCATAAATATGGAGGTAAATATCCTATCAATGTATTAGCTTATAAAATTCAGCAATATACAAAAAGAATTACATACCATAACCACATGAAGTTTCTTCCAGGGATCCAGTCCTGGTTCAGTATTTGAAAATCAATCAATGCGATCCATTATATGAACGGGCTAAAGAAGAAAACTCATATGATCAAATGAGTTTATGCAGAAAAAGCATTCAATACCTACTCATGATAAAAATCTCATAAAACTAGCAGTACAGGGAAACTTCTTCAGCTCGATAAAGAGCTCTGCAAGAATCATACTAATAACGTTGTATTTGATGGTGAAAGACTGACTGCTTTCCCCCAAGATCAGGAATAAGGCAATATGTTCAATATCACCACTCTTAGTCAACACAATGCTGAAAATTCAAGCCAATGCATTAAGGCAAGAAGAAGGAATAAAGGGCATAAAGATTGGTAAGGGAGAAATAAAACTACCTTTATTTGTAGATGGTGTGATTCTCTATGTAAAAATAGCAAAGAGTAGTTGCAGAAACTCTTAGAATTACTAACTTGGTTCAGTAAGGTCAGAGAATACAAGGTAAACATACCAAAATCGATTGCATGTCTATACTAGTAATGAACATGTGGACACTAAATTAAGAATATGACACCATTTACAATCCCTCAAAACAACAACAAAAAGATATTCTTAGGTGTATATTCTCATGTACAATATGTATATCCTGAAAACTATGAAATATTGATGAGGGAAATCAAAGAAGATCTAAATAAATGGAGAGAAATAACATGCTTGTGGATATGAATACTCAATACAATAAAGATGTCAGTTCTCCCCAAATTGATACATGGGTTGAACATAATTCTTATCAAAATTCCAACAGAACTTTTTTATAGATATAGACAAGATTATTCTAAAATTTATGTGGAAAGTTAAAGGAACTAGAATGTCTGTAATAATTTTTAAAAAGAAGTGTAAAATGGGAGAAATCAGACTACTCAATTTCAAGACTTCCTATTAGGTATATAGTCGGGACTGTGTGCCTTTGGCAGAGGGATAGACACTAGATCAATGGAACAGAACAGAGAACCCGGAAATAGACTCACACAGATATGCCCAGCTGATTTTTGACAAAGGTGCAGAAACCAATTTAATGGAGGAAGGATAGCCTTTTCAACAAATGGTGTGTGAGCAACTGGACATTTACAGGCAAAAAAACAAAAACAAAAAACCTCGACCTAAGCCTCATACCGTATACAAAAAATAGCTCAAAATGGATGATGGACTTAAATATAAAATGTAAAACTATAAAACTTTTAGAAAAATAATAGGAGAAAATCTTTAGGATCCAGGGCTAGGCAGAGTTCTTAGACTTGAGACCAAAAACCTGATCCCTAAAAGGAAGACTAGCTAAATTGGACTTCATCAAAATTAAAAATTTTTGCTCTGCAGAAGTCTCTTTCAAGATGGTGAAAAGACAAGCTACAGACTGGGAGAAAATACTTGCAAACCCCATATTCAAGAAAGGACTAGTATGTATTATATATAAAGAAATCTCAAAACTCAACAGTAAAAACAAAAATCAATTAAAATAATGGGCAAAAGATATGAAAAGATATTTCACCAAAGAGGATATACAGATGGCAAATAAGCACATGAAATGATGTTGAACATCACTAGCCATTATGGAAACCAAATTAAAACTGCAGTGAGGGATCACTACGCAGCTATCAGAATGGCTAAAATAAAAAATAGTGACAATACCAAATGCTGGTGAGGTTGTGAAGAAACTGGATCTCTCATACGTTGTTGGTAGGAATGTATAATGCTGCAGCCACTCTGGAAAACAGTTTGGCAGTTTCTCAAAAACCTAAACATGCAATTACCATATGACTGAGTGACTGCTGTTCTGGGCATTTATCTCAGAGAAATGAAAACCTACCGTAACACAAAAACCTGAACACAATTGTTTATAGCAGCTTTATAATATTCAAAAACTAGAAACAACCCATATGTCTTTCAACTGGTTAAATGGTTAAACAAACTATGGTATATCCATGCCATGGAATACTACTCAACAGTGAAAAGAATATAAAAAGAACACAAAATGAACTATTGACACACAACAATGTGGATAAATCTCTAGAGAATTATGCTAAGTGAAAACAGTCAATCCCAAAAGGTTATGTACTGTAGGATTCCACCTATATGACATTCTTGAAACAACAAAATGATGGAAATGGAGAACAAATTAGTGGTCATAGCAGTTAAGGAGAGAGTGGAGATGGAGGGATGTTGGTTTGGCTGTAGAAGGGCAACGAGAAGGATCATCATGGTGATGGAAGTGTTCTATATCCTGACAGTATGGACATCAATATCCTGGTTGTAACACGGTGCTATAGTTTTGCAAGATGTTGCTACTGAAGGAAACTGAGTAAAGGGTAGAAAGGAGGTCTCCATTATTTCTTACAGCTGCATGGGAATTATTTCAAAAGGTATAATTAAAAACATTATATGTATATATACTTGCAAACTGCCTCCAAAAAGATTATTCCAATTTATACGTCTACCAAAACTGTACTGACTACGACAGATATCCCTGTATCCTAGCCCACACAATGTCTTATGTCACACTTTTTGACTTCTGCTGATCAGATTGTTGATA
This sequence comes from Equus caballus, assembly GCF_041296265.1. Taxonomy (NCBI): domain Eukaryota; kingdom Metazoa; phylum Chordata; class Mammalia; order Perissodactyla; family Equidae; genus Equus; species Equus caballus. The sequence continues at coordinate 9,911,574 of NC_091703.1, forward strand.
GTGGTATTGTTTTCATGTGTATTTTAAGTTATGAGTGAAGTTGAGCATTTTTTCTCATTTCAAGGTCATTTGTGTCTCTTTTTCTCTGAATTGCCTACAAACCTTTTAAAAAACCTGAACTCATGGGGAAGCTCCCTGCTAAAACATGTTTTCATTAAAAGATCTCGCCCCACCCCAGACCCCACTCCCTCCCAAACCCTGCCACACACACTTTCTCTTCCTCAATAGGATTGTTCTTGACTTTATAACTAAATTTTATCTTTCAGCATCTCTGATGCCTGTTGGAGTAGCTAAGCATGTGATATGACCTCCTACCAAAGAGAGGATTCTTAAGAATGAAGGGTGTGACCCCGTTCATTTTTCTAGGTTGCACCCATTGAATTCTTTAGCATCACAATCCCACAAGGATTATCAGGACATATTTTTTTTGCATCCCCTCTCCATTTACATTTTGAAGCAAACTGAATTTACCCTTCTTCCTTAGTGGATGTTCTGCTCTTTGAGGTCAGAGAGATCTTTCCATTGCCTGTTTTCCTTACCTTACACACTGTGCCTGCATCTCGTACACCCTCCATTGGTGTTAGTCCACTAGATACTTTCCTGAAAACTCATTCTTGGGAGAGGCCTCGAGAAATATTTAACCCTAATCAGGAGACCCCAGCCTTGGAAAACAGTTTTTACTTCCTTAGGGAGCAAGATTTAGGGTTGTCATGGAACTCTTTATGGTCCCCTCAAAATTGAAAGAGGTTTTGTTGTTGTTTTGGCCACTTTCAATGTCTTCTCTCTGCTCCCCTTTGGTGACTGTCCATTGTCCCCAGGTTGGTTATCTTCTCCCTCTTAAAAACCTGCTTTTAGCAAAAGATTTGATAAGCTCGTTCACACTGAGGTGTAAGTGAGAGATAAGAGTTGACATGTGAGCCTCCTGGAAGAGTTTGCATGCTAAACTGCTCAAAACCTGCAACTGAGAATGAAGCTGTAATGCTGACATTTCGTGATACAGACAGCAAGTAGGAGCATGAAGCATCTCGCCAAGTAAACGCCTTACATTCTCGAAATCCCAGCAGTAGGCGGCACGTATTCTCTACTCCTGCGTGTGACCCTATTCACTGTTAACAGCCATGGAGGAGGTGAACTTTTAAGCTAAGCATAGGTTGATGGGAGCTTAACAGTGATGCACAGGGTACTAGTTACACATTCTGGTCCAAGTCTTGAATAGATGCACCAAGGGCGGTGGTAATAGTTCATCTTTGGAATTCCTTGTTTTAGTTACACTGATTGGTGCGGTTGATGTTTCCCTTGCTTAATAAAGCAGCATTCGGCATCTCCATGTTAACTTTTAGGATTCATTTAATAATAACAGTACATTTAGAAAAATCTACTTAGGTTAGGAAAGGCTCACGCAAAATAAAAATAATGCTTCCGTTATAAAAATAAGGCTTGTTGTTGTAAACATTAATAGACTATCATTTTTCTTGCTCTCTTTCTGTTCCTAAATTGTTATTCCCTTTGTTGCGAACTCAGTCTTCCTCACCGTCACTGACATCTCTCTGTCAGCTTTAACTGATTTTCTTGACAGCATTTTCCTATTTTGGTCCTTCGTCCAATTGTTCCATTTTCCAGATGCAGTCCTGGTTTTTATTTGCGCATAGCTTTTTCTAAAAAAACTCTTTATAAACACATCAATTGTTTTCCCCTTCTGGAGAAATTGCAATTTGCAAAGGCTTAATTAGGATCTCTTATGATTCTCCACACTTCAGGATTTTAATATGTACCATTAGCGTAATATAATCCTCAGATTTTTTAGTTCTTCCAAACTTTCTTCCTCAAATCTAGGTCCTCTGTATAGTTATGGTTTGTTAAAAACAGTTCTTTCTAAAAAAAAGTCTGGAAAAAACAGGATAAACGTTATTACTACATCAAAGTTGCAAGCTCTTCCCACACCATAATTGAGCATTGTTAAGTTTTTAAAAAAGCAAATGCTGAAACTCATTTGGATGCTGTTTTCATAATAAGAAGCCATTTTAGTGATCACATATGTTGTTATTTTAAGGGCCCATTTTATGATGGAAAGTACACACTCTAGACTATCTTGGAGATTTGATTCGTGCAATTCCTACCTCATTATCCACTAAGTTGTTTATTAATCAGTCTGACTGCATGGTCTGTTTTTACTCACTTTGATTTCTTTTGTGTTTAAAGTTCAGGGTTTAAGTTTTTAGTACTAAAATTGAAGATGACTGCTTTTAGTTGTTTGTTTGCTTATTACTCCAGCTAGATTTCTAAACATCTCCAGGCTGCAAAGGGAAGAAAGAAAAGAGAAAGATGGGAGCAATACTGTGCGAACACATTTGCGGATTATATATAGAGTCCTTTGAATGAGCAAATTAGGCTTGAAGTTCTATTTGAGATTGTATTGCAAAGGCATTTGTTTTGCAACATAGATTTTTTTTTAATTGGGAGAGAATGGGACCGCTTATGATCTTTGATTCAATTTTCCACTGACTTTTTTCATCCAATGGTAGCCCACTTCCTACTGTTGGACTTAAAGGATTTTAAGTCCATCAAGTTAGAGGCCAGGTACATGTCTACTCAAAGGCACACGTGTCTGGGTGCTTGAAAGCAAGGGAAGTTGTCCAATGAAGTCTGAAGATAGAAAGCCGATGACAGTGTCTGTGATTGTCTTCTACATTTATCCTGCCATACTGGGCCGCCTTTTGTATCCGTATCCATTGATTGCTACCTGCCACCTGCCTTTATTTATACATGTAGGAGGGTTTATTTCCTCTCACTACCATTTGGATGTATAGAGGAATTTTCGCTCCTTTATTTCTCAGTCATTGATGCAACATTCCTTTACCAGCACTTGGTAATGATGGTGGTGGTTGGAAACACATTTGGTACCATCCAAGTTAACCTGTAGTTTCATTCAGTCATTATAATGACTTTTTTAAAGGTTTAATTCAGGCTTTTTAGGATCAATTCTCAGTCTTTTAAGTTCCATTCTGCTGTTGTCCAAGATGGCACATGGGGTATGAGGTTTGGTAGAGGGGCTCCCATCACCACTTGGATTTGGAGAAAGGGCTTGCCTAGCCTTGTAATGGTTCCTGGTGCATTCTGGCTGGAGTCTGCTGACTTGTGCTTGGTGTGCCCCTATCCTTGGCTACTCCATGGTACCCACCAGTGACATCTGAGGCTGATAATCTATGATCTATTCTTTCTTAAACTTAATAGGGCCTAGCCACCTCTAACATTTACAGGTCCTTGAGTAAGACTACCATGATGTATGAATATAAATATAAACATATGTAAATATAAATATAAATCAAGTTAACACACTCTTAAGTATGTTCTATTCCCTTACCTTGATAAGTATCCCTTTATAATGACAAAATTGAAAAATACGCTTAAAGCTACGGCTTTTATATGTATGAAAATCAGCAAAATACTGAAGACAAATTTATTTGTCATTGTACACATCTGTGTGTTCTGTTGATTAGTTGGTGATATTAGATTAATAAATAAATACATATTTCAATATATTATTAAATATTTTTTAATAAATCTATTTTTCTTTATTTTATTTCAGCAGACTCACTAATTATATTGTTATGATCAAGATTTTTATAACTTGGTTCCATTGATGCTAATACCAAATGTGATGTTTCCTGAATCATAGTTTTTATACATTTTTCCTTTGTTTCAATTCAAAGAAATCTTGCTCTGCTGAGGGGGGAGGAACTAAAATGTCAATAAAATTTTTAAAGCAATATTTGATTTGAAATGAATCCATGAATTTTGCATATGTTCAAACATGGTAATAGAGTTGTGTGTAATAAAATTGTTGCTAAAGAAATTATTACAAATTATTGAATTTCATCATATGAACATTATTATTTATTTTGCTAATGATCACCACCCTCTCTTTAGATCCATAGTTTATCTTAAGATTTTCTTCTTTCAAATTTTCAATGCATGGATATATTTTTAGAAATGAAAACAACTCTACCTTACTCAATATGTTCAACTCTCTTTTTAGTGGAGTCTATACTTGATCTATAAAGACCGGAAAATGGACTCTGTGGAAATAGTTTGGAGATTATTTCTACATAAATCTTCTTCACAATCAAGCAAATGATTTTGTTTTCTTATTCTAATTATTTTTTATTGAAGAGACAAATTTTTTGCACATTTCACATGGAGTTTCTTTCAATTCAGGCACAGTATATTTTTCTACATTTTTAAAAAGTAATTTTAATTCTTTTAAAGGTGAAATAACCAAAGTTAGTTAGGTTTTTTTTAAAGCTAACATTTGTAGCAAGCAATAGCTCAAATTACATTCAGTGAATAGTGCAAATTCAAAGTTAATTTTATTTTCCTACAAGGTCACAGTTCACTCTTTATTTGAACATCTTTTCTTGAGCATCTTGTGTTGTTTTGTTTAATATTGTGTATTCTAAAGTGGTTGGAAGATCAAAATTAACACATATTTCATCAAGATTTTTCCCTCTTTGGACATAACCGGAAAATATTGTATATGATCTATGATTGGTCCAAGAATGTCATTGCTGTGACACAGTTGAAGTCCTGTCTCCTCGTCATACAAACCTGTGCTGATTACTGAGCTTGTTCTTGAATGCTCTGAGATCATGAATTGAAGCAAGAGAATGGACTCTTGGCACTTCTGGTAAATGAGAAGAATTCTATTGCATTCTTTTTGAGAGGAAAGATTTCATATACCCAGGGCTTCCTCTACTCAAAGTCTCCCTGCTTGGAAGTGGTGTGCATCCCCAATGCAGCCATGGGACCACCGTGAACCTTCACAGCCCTGGGCAGCAGTCATCTTGTCTTGAGGACACAAGGCAAAGCATGTGAGGGGTTTCCCTGGCACCTGCAGGGGGTTAGTCCTGAGAGTGGATGTTTGGGGTTATGGGTCATGCTGTGCAGTGCTGAGCCCTGGATCCTGAGTGATGAAGATGCATGTATTCTATCCCACAGAACAGTCCATGTAGGCACAGGGCCTTTTCTGACCCTGGGAATGTGTCATTGGAAGAATTAGGTGCATTTACTTCTTCCAGTTTTTCATTCCTATATTCTATATGAAATAAGGTAATATTTGCTTGGTTGTGGATATTATTCTTAACAATTATTTTATGTGTTTTAATTCTGAATATTTTGTTCTCATTCCTTATTTAACCACTGTATCTGCCTCAGTATGTATGTTTTTGTGTTTGTGATATGCTCTACTCTTTAAAGCATGGTCTAAAGTTACAACTGGGGCCTGGAAACTTCCCCATGGATTCAGCCTGCCCCCTGGCCTTACAGATGCTGCAAACTACTATGTCTCAGGCTAGCCAACCTGCGAGTCACGTTGTTCTCAACTGGTGATGCCCTTTGGTTCTCAATCCAGTGTCAATATCTTCTGGACACCAGGGGTGGCTTGAGAATGCAAACTAGACCCTCTCTCTGCTTGGCCACAACATTCTGCCCTCCTAACTATGGCAGGATGAGCACCGCCCCGTATAGCAAGAGCTCCTTGGAGCTCAGCATTCAAAGGGCCACTTCTGCAGATGCCCCAGGATGGCAATACAAGGGCATATCTCCTCTCTCCTCTGAGCTGTTTGACCTTCTCTCTCCATGGTCTCTTGGAGTGGCAAGGGGAGAGATTTTCTCTTACTCCCCTAACCTATCTGCCTGTCACTTTCCTAATATAAAAATCTATGATCTACTCACTTGGCTTAAATCTATGTTAAATGAAAGCTAAAGAGATCTAGAAAATCCTTTTGTCTTCAATAATGCCACTCTTTCAGGCCTGTTGACCTACTGACAAATTCTATTTTTGATGTCAGAAATGAAATAACGATTCTATGTTTGCTCCTCCTTTCTCCTTGATCCTTTTATCGTAGTAGCTAAGATTGAACACAGGTTGAATCACCTGGAGGACTAATTAAAACACATTGCTGGAATTCACCCCCAGAGTTTCTGATTCTGTAGGGCTGGGGAGAGGACTGAGAGTTTTCATGTCTAATGGGTTCCAGTGATGCTGATGCTTCTGGTCAGTGGACCACACATGGAGTCCCACATATCCATAGCAATCCTAAGCTTACCCACCTGACACCCCACTGCAACAGATGGATACCTTGGCTTGACCAGAGAAAAGGTTTATGTGTCAAAAGGTAAAACAGGAAGGCACATTGTCTTTTTCCAGATGGTTACCTCCCTTAGAGAACTCACTGGAAAGTCCTAGATTTGAATACCTACTTATTTAAGTGGAGTAGAGTTTAACAATATGAAATTTAAAAGAAAGCATCATTTCTACTTTCCTCTGGGCCCTAGCCAAGTATGCTAAGAGACAGATACTTTTGCTTGCTTAGCTTGGATTTCCATGACCTGTTATTTCTCCACAATGATTTAGCAGACTATAATATTTTTAAAACATCTGAGTTTTTTCAATGTTTCATTTTAAATTATACTTAATTGAAATTTATCATAAATACAGCTTTCTGCCTTAGAAGATTTTCTTTCACTTTTTCATGGTGGTGTTACTGCCTACAAACATAGGTTCTCTACCCACCACACAAGAGGGGCCAAATAAAAACTGGAACTCCAGGCTTATGGCAAGGAAAGTGCTTTTATTTTAGGTGACGTCAATCAGGAGACAAGAGTGAGCCCTCACATTTGTCTTGTTTCATGTCATCTCCCTGAAAGAGGGGAAGTGAGGTGTTTTAAAGGTTTGTGAGGAATGTGGCTGCTTGTAGATGGGGGGGTAGTCAGTGGCCTTGCTGGTCGGAGCTTTCCCACCAGCCTGCATGTGGCCTTGGGAGGCTGCTTGCAGGGAGGAGGAGATGATAAGAAATCCAGGTGGCTGTCCTTGGCTGTGTCTGTCTCCACGATGGATGGTGGATTCTGGAGCCAGGGAGCTGGGGAGTAAGCAGGGAAAGAGTGCTTTGGTTTTAGCCCCATGTATGCTGGGTTTAGTGTAGGGGAACTGATACCATGGCCAGCACCAAGTCCCCCCTATTTTATGTTCATTTCTCAATCTTGAGGGACTTGGGGCAATGACTGATCTAGCTACTTCCTGCTGAACAGGGCGTAGGTTCTTCCATCTTGTTGAACCAGTCTTTTAGTGAGGCAGTGATGCCAGTGGGATTCCAAAGTTAGGCCTGTATCATATAAGCAGCCAGGTATTTAATAAGAAGCATTTTTAGAGAAACAAAAAGAAAAAAAACAAGGTTAATGGTTGGAGTAAATTATAAATCAGTTCCTGAGCCCATGGGGCAGCCAATCAAGATTCCTAGAAGTCAGGGTCAAAGCATTTTTTTGTAGTTTGAAATGTCTCTGATGGTGTCATAGGGCACTCAGGTAGCTTTTTGAGTGGCTTGCAGCAAAGCAGACATGAATCTCTCTTAAGTTTACATCAAGTCCTTCAGCTTTAGTTCTTAGGAAAAAGGGTATGTTTAATTTTCAATGATTTCAAATGAAAATGGTGGAAACAAATGGAAAACATTAGTTTGGAGATTTTTAATTTCAGATATTTCAGGAGACCATAAGAATTTAGGATCCAGTCCAGGTTACAGAAATAAAACAAAAATTTTAAATACAATTAATGGAACCAGAATCTAATATTCATGAGTGTGTATTATAGTTTTTATTGAAACATAATTTTTCTCTCTGAAATTACCCTAATTTTTACCAAAGATAGCCAAATTAACACTCATTGGTTTACAAAATAAGTCTAGTTTTAATAAACTTGGCCTAATTATTTACATAAGTACAGCAAGAATAGTAATTGATTATATAGGCTCTTTTAAATCTGTTTTGCTGGCACTTTTTATAAGGAATCTCAAGTTGAACTTTAAAGGCCTCTCGAGGCCAGGAAAGCCAGCTAAGAACTTGTTATCAGGTTCTGCCTGCAATACCTACAGATTTGGGTGAATTCCTTTCTTCACAAGGTCCCCAAAGTATTAAGGTTCCTTATACCTGCCAGAGGGAGTGACATCCTTTACTCAACCTTACCAGGTTACTGGGAATCCATAAGCAAGGTACCAGGCCAATATTGCCCAAAGTGGCTTTATTCCAGAAAGTCAACCTTCATTCCTCAAAATCTGTCTGGTCATATCTGACTCTGTATGTTTTTCTCAAATAGGACATTCCAGTCAAAGCCATGGTAATATAACCAGTGTTTCCAATTGCTTCCTGTTATAAGAAGAACAGAGTCTTACTGAACTTACCCAAACAACTATATAGCCGTGGAAATAAGAATACTTATTCATCAAGAGTTTTCAAATCCTGGAGGGATCAGATAGGGAGAAAAAGATAAATGTTTCAATTTTATTTACAAATGTATAATTTTATCAAATTGTTATGTCATAGTTAGCATAAGAGAAAAGAAGAAAAGCTTTTCTTAAATCTGGGAAAACAAAACCCCAAACATCTAAAGCATCAGCAATATTTTAAACAAGAAGTAATAAAAATTACAATTATCTCTATCAGTTCATTTAGTTTTATGTAACCAATTCCTGATCTTCTGATGGCAGTGTCATGAGGCCATCAGTTTTTCTGTTAGAGTTTTGTGATTTCTTATCAAGCTTAGTTTTATGATCTGAAAGCTTATCAGAAAGCCTGTGTTCTAGAGTGAGTGTCAGAGTCTTTCCCATGGGCTTTTCTGAAGATAAAACATATTTGTAAAAGCATCAGAGTAAAAAAACTATCTGTAAATAATAAACATTTAAAAATTGCAACTAACAAAGACACACGACCATTTGTGTGACATATAATACTTTAAAATAACCAGAATTATGACTGATAACCAGGACAGATGAGAATTTTAGTAACATTATACAAGTTTAAAAACATTTATATAGTGACATTTACCCACATAATACCACCTAAGAGAGTTTACCATTACTTATTTGACAATGTTTCCCATGTAATTTAACATACCAAATAAGCCTAATTAGTATTTTTTCTCAGAGGAAGAGCGAAAAGTCCTCTGAGAAGTCTCAGGGGCCATCTGAAAATCCCCAGAGAAACTTCTCTTCCTCTTCCAGGTCAAAAGAAACCTTTTATTCAGGACTTGAATATTTTTTGTAAGGGAGGAGCTTGTCAAAACTATTAAAAGGTTTAAAACCTGTTCATATAGGAAACAATGTTTACTGTGAAACCATGTTCAGGTACCTACTCAAAGTGGCAACAGAAACAGTCACGGGGAAACAGAGTTAAACAGTCAGGAAAACCTTTTATAATTTTTTATCAAGAGCAGATAAAAAGTTTAGGAAAATTATCTTTTTAAGAAAGAGAAGACCAAATTTTAATTTTGTACCAGTTTACTTTTGACATTAAAACTTATTTATTTAATTGGATTTACTTTAATCTTAGCCAACTTGACCAGGCATAAAACTCCTCAGGGTTTTACCTTTATACACATTTTGTCACTTTTTTATATTTAGAATTAGTCACAGTACTTTAGGCAAATTTATTTTTTTAACCAAGCAAGCAAAAATACTTTTACTTTTTATACCTTATTACTGAAAACATACATTTTCTTTCCTTGAATACAAAGACTTTATCCTTATTAATTTTTAGTAGCTTTAATTACATACATTAATTAGAATCTTAACCCTTAGAAACCTTATTTTCTAAGTAAAAACCAAGTAAGCAATTGTAAAGTTTCCTTTGCATTAGCATTCTGGGACTTGACAAATTTACAAATACTTCTGATAATTTTTAGAAACATGTTACTTTATAGTAATAAAACACGAGGTTTGTTTATCAACACAGCCAAACACTTTTTAGTTTCTCTGGAATAAGAAGCCAAAAGTAGATAAACTTAGACATGTTTAGCAATAATGTATCAGTGTTCCATCCTATCCAAAAATGACCCACTCAACAGATTTTGTTATTTAACTTAACTTAGTAAAACTCTAAAGTTTTAAGTTACCAAAAAGATTTTGGAAGTTGTTTTTTAAGTATACAAAGCATAAAACACAATTATTATACTCAAAAACTTTTGCCCATTTTTATTTACCTAAATTATTTGTTCCCAAGAATTAGGTTTAGATTACTCACAAAAACTTCATGACATTAAATTACTTAGCCATTATCTTAGGTTGTTTTAAGTACATACATCACAATGCATAATTATTGTTGAAAAGTTTCTCTGAAAAACATTTATCATTTTACATTTATTTAGTTTACCTGTTCTCAACAATATATTTAGATCATCTATAAAAACTTCATGAGACATTAAACAAAATCAGCTATTACATTGAGTTATTAGTTTTGCTGATAAATTTTGTAACATAGATAACATGAGCTCTTTTGACCAGTAAACCCAGGCTGTGTGTCTGCATTATATCCAATGCTGACAACTTTCAGGACCTGCCTATTTTAAATCAAACCAGCAAACTTAAACAGGCTTTTATTTACCAAAGATTATTTTATATCATGTTAAATAACTGTCATTTAGAAGGTTTTGTATATTAACCAAAGACTGCATTCCATTGTGAGAGATTTTGAATCCTCTCTTTTAAGGGCAACCCTTCCTGTGGACTCATCTGAAACAGAAGCTCCCAAGAATAGCCATTACAGTTCCAAATTGTCTCAAAGGTTTACTTATTTTCACTTGTTTAATTTTAGAACAGAAATTTTGGGGGAGTTGAAGTGGCAAATCTCAGCAAGAGAAGAGAGAGAAGCAGCAGATTTGGCTTTGGCCTCTGTCATGTTATTATTTAGTTATTTTCTCTTAAAGAGGTAGTAAGTATTTCTGATTTTATTTAGAAGCCTCAAAACAAAGGCTTCCCATTGTTGTAGCTGACTTTTTTCAATTGTATATGTAAATACACCAGTTTGGGTAAAGTGAAATTGATCCATTTAAATATACCAATTTTTACAAACCTTTTTCTTAACTTTTCCAACTCTTATACCCCTTAATTATACTTATATTAGAATTCCATTAACAAGTTTTGGTATTACAATATTGTGTAGGGGAAGCATTCCCAGTTAGACATAATGTTTATTCCCCAAAAAAATCCACACAAGGTTGACATAACCTCTTCATATAATATTAGCTTAAAACACTTGAATCTTTATAGTTTTATTAACTTGAGCAGCCTGCCTGTTGCCCCCAAAAATTGCTGGTCAGGTTTCTCACTATGATTCTTGCCTCCTGATCTTTTAAATTTTTTAAAAACTGGGATGAATAGAACAGGTTTGTCTGATGTCCTTTAATGTTGGGGGTCAAATGGGGGTCCCTTCAGCCCATCCAACCTTAGGCAGTGTTTTAAGAAAACCCTTGTTTTAACTTCATTTATGTCTGTTCTATTTATCCCATTTTCCTTTTTAATAACTAGCTAAAGATTTCCATCCTGTTGGGATGAATCCTGTGACTCATTTGATTTCTCTTTGTTTACTCAATGTTTTCATTAGCATCTGTAAGACCACAGGAAGAAGCTGAGACCCTAAGTTTCAGTTTTTTAAGACTAGCCATTGTATTTTCCTTTTAATTTGGTCTTTTCATAGGTACCAATAAAGCAGCTGTTTACGACGCGAGCTCTCTAAAAATTTTCCAACCTAAGGATCCATTGTTTAGTCATGTTCTCTCTGGAGTTCAAAGAATATTGTGGCCATGCAGTGTTACAAAAGAAAATTATCCCTTCTAGACATTGGCTTATGAGTATAATTAGAGCATTTACTTCAAATTAACCCCAAGGGGCTCTGCCTGGGGACAGACAGCATGTTTCCCATCCTAATACACAGAGACAGACAGACATGCAGACCCAGACACAGAAAAACCAGACACCAGTGAAGGTTCCCAGATTGAGAGTAGAAGGTCCTACAACTATTCCCACTCTGAATGCATGCCCAGATGGCCCCTCTGGGAACAGAAAGGACCCCAGATGGCCCCTCCATGAATGGAAGGGACCCCTGAGGAGGGGAAGGAAGTTCATGGGCATCCCCGAGGCAACCTACCCTATTCCAGAGTCGGTTTACTCCCCAGAATGAAGAAAAAACAAACAAATCTAGAACCTGTTTCTTTGCCATAATAAAATGTGCCTAGGGTCAGCAGTGCTGGGCCAGACGGAAAGTACTGGGGACAGCCCCTAGGGAAAATCACCTAGGCAGCTGCTGGACAGCTTTCCAGGAAATCCCACTCGGCCTGGGGCATGGAGCCAGGGGCAAGAGCCTCCTGGTTGGCTTGCCAGATTGTTACCGCCTACAAACATAGGTTCTTTACCCACCACACAAGCGGGGCCAAATAAAAATTGGAACACCAGGCTTATGGCAAGGAAAGGGTTTTTATTTCAGGTGACATCAACCAGGAGACGAGAGTGAGCCCTCACATTTGTCTTATTTCATCTTGTCTCCCCAAAAGAGAGGAGGCGAGGGGTTTTAAAGGTTTGTGAGGAATGTGGCTGCTTATAGACGGAAGGGGGTTAGTCAGTGGCCTTGCTGGTCGGAGCTTTCCCACCAGCCTGCATGTGGCCTTGAGAGGCTGTTTGCAGGGAGGAGGAGGTGATAAGGAATCCAGGTGGCTGTCCTGGGCTGTGTTTGTCTCCATGGTGGATAGTGGATTCTGGAGCCAGGGAGCAAGCAGGGAAAGAGTGCTTTGGTTTTAATCCCATATTTGCAGGGTTTGATGTAGGGGAACTGATATCAGGGCCGGCATCAGTAGCAATGGAATGACATCATTGATCACTTAAATACGCCTCCACTTGGGGTAAAATGTTAATGAATACTTGGGAGCACCAAGAAGCATTTTTCAGATTCAAATGCCAAGTCGCAATATAGCCAATCTATTCTTTTTAAAAATGGAATCATGTCCCTCACTAGATCTTTCCGTAAAAGACGTTTTGGTACTTCTATTCTAAAAAGGATTTGCGTGATGAGGAAGACATTTAGTGAATTCTACATCAGTCTTGCTCTATCTGTTTTCATAAGGCATAATTTTAGAACTACAGACATTATAAACAATATAATACCAGAAGTAGCACTAAATTACTTTGCTTTTCCAAATCTCATTATTAAATTTATTCTTTTACAACTTCCTCATTTAAATAGAGTCTTCACTTGCTCCCTTAGTTGGAGGAAGAGGCTGGCACAAACCATGGAATCCCTCTAGCACTGAGTGCCTCTTGCATCTTCAGATAGGAACAGGGTTTCGAACCCATCTCTGTCTCCCACCACTCAACTTTCTTTCTTCCTTTGGTCCCTACAAGCGATATGTTAATGTATCTCATAAACGCACTGCTGTTCTCAGCTGCAGAACATTCTCCCACTGAAAAGGCAGAGAGCTAATTAACACAGCCACCTCAATAGCAAGTGACGCAGTGACCCTGGAAGCAGACTGGGACAGATTTGAACAAGGAGTGACCATCTGCAGAAAGAACAGAGCTCCAAGAGAACATAAAAATGCAATGGAACAGAGTAAAAAGATAGAAGTCACAATATCCTGACTGCAACTTTTCAAAGTAAACATTGCCCCAAAGGATTAGACGTGTGATTGTGCCAGTGTTCACCATCCCTGGCTTCTTAAGTATTCATAAAGAGAAAGATTGATGTGGGAGGCAGTGACAGAGACTGATAAAGAAGATGGAAACATACCTGCCCAAACCATTAATATGGGCAGACAGGCAAGCTCACTTACTTCTTGCCCACATATGATAATATATCACTTTTTGACATTGTGAAGATACTTTGGATGTTTAGAAACATTTCAGGGAATTGGAGGTTCAAATCTGAAATTTTTGTGATGTCTTTAAAAAGACTGGCAAGTTTGCGAAATGCTGTAATCTTTATGAAATGAACATAAAATAGTTGCTTATCCATTTTGTATTAAAGACAAAATACAAAGATTTTTGCCTTCTTGCAGTGAGATTTGATTCTGGATAAAGTGTGATTTTTAAAAACTTGTGAATGTACTCCATGCCTTCTTTTCCAATTATCTGCAGAAGAAAACGAAAATCTATTTCACGCCTTGTAGGAAAAATCTCTCTGTTCATAGTTTTAAGTGACCAATTATTTATCTCTGCATTTTTTGGTAATTTTATATCGGGACTTTCGACTATCTTTCCTTCTTGAAAATTCTTGCCAGTATCTGTTTTGCGTTAGGTCACAGTGTGGTCTTTAGATGCCTCCAATCTTCAATTATGGAACTGTTCCCATTGTGACAATCCTACATATTTTAGTAAAAAAAAAACCTAGTAATCTTCAGTGCAGAATTTACATTATTTAACTTTCAATCAGGTATGGGTTTGTAGGTTCCATTTTAATTTTTGTGGAAAACTTTTGTTAATTTTGAACTGTGTCCCAAATACTCCTAAGAGTGAGGTAAGAAAATGGAAGGCAGGAGGGTGATGACTGCCTGCCCTGGAAGTCCAGCCCAGCTCCGCAGTGTGGCCGCCCCTCGGGGCTGCTCACATCCGCAGCCTCCCATCCACTCTGGAGAGAGGAGATATTTGATCTTTCTAACGAGGACCTTTTACTTCATTTGGAGGGTTAAAAATTAGGGACTTTTTAAATCTCCCGAGACAATATTAAATAAGGTGAACAATTTAGTGTTCCAAGTTTAAAACGTAAAATTGTAAAACAACTGAATTAAAGATTCAGCAATTTTTCCCAATGCCAGAAAGGAAAAAAAAAGTAGCGAGAGGAAAGATAGCAAGAGATAATAATAAAGTCAGGGTACAGAACAGAGGGCCTTGGTTTCCGTCCAGAGGGACCGCCATCTTTTAATACAGTCACTTAAAGATACATGCATTGCTACATTTTTCATTAGCCTTAATTTTTTCATCAATCATGTTAATTTATACAGAGGGCACTTAATAATAGCTAATTAACACTTATGACTTTTGAAATTAAAAGACCTTTGGAGAGATAACTGCGATTGGGGAAAGGATTTTTTTTTCTTTTGTTCCTCCCATTTTAGAAAAGAGAGAAATAGCAAGAAGGTATGGGGCTTGGTATGTTGACGGAGCTTTCCTGCCTCGGTGATCGCCCAGCGGAGGACAATGACCCCGGCCTACGCAGGCATAGAGACGTTTTTTGACGGTGCCCTAGGAAAACAGCACAGTTCAGCATTATGGGTCTCAAATTAAATAAATAAAAATTCAGAATAACATTTAAATAGATTGAGACCAAAATGAAATTTGTAAATGACCGAAAATAGCATCAGAAGTAAACAAAAAAATAACAATCTGATGTAGTTACTCTGTTGGAGTAAAATAAATCGCATTAAAAATCAAGATATACTAAGTGGAAATAATATTGAAATTTTTACAGAGGAACGGACAATTACCTTATTCATCAGCAGAGGTTTCTGAGCGGTGTTTTCTCTGTTACATTAACCATCTTGTGATTGCCCATATCTTTTCTTTGTTTCTTACTGCTTCTGGTCACGGTCTCTATATTAACAAAGTAGATTTTAACTGTGTCCTTTTTAATATCTATAAAGTGCCTTTGGTTGAGTACTTGTTTTATGTTATTAGGATGTGTTATGTGTGTGTATGTGTGTGTATGTACACACACATCAATATACTACTATACGCAAATACCATAGGTAGCATTTGTATATATTTATAGTATTTTGTAGATATATTTATAGATATATTTATCTATAGATATATTTATAAAATATAGATATACTTATAAAAATTTTTTATTTTATCCACCAGTAGATGTCTCCCTTCTCTGACTGAAGGTTTAAATTGATGGGATTGCCTGAGGTTTTCACCAAATCTGGTTTTTGCATGAATGGAGAAACCAAGGTTTTAAAAAAGGGACAAATTCAATATAAAGCATCTCCCACCCAAATCTGTTTTAAATGCCTATTGTGTATGTTGCATCCTTCATTTGAAAATATTGCCTTGGGGCGTTTTAATTTTAAGAGGATTACACAGCAGATTCTCTTCTCTCTCAGTTCCTTTCAATATTTCTATTTTGACTAAAGGTCTGCATGGGGCCCAGGATGTGTAATAACTTTCTCAAAGTATCTAAACTAGTTTCAGGGGATATGTGAATCTAAAAGATCTAAAGTCAGGATAGGAAATAAAACGTATTTTTAAATTTTAAAGTCTACTTGAAAATTGTACAAATTTGGCTCTATGTAAGAGTGAAAATGTTGACACATTTCTTGGGAGATCCTTTAGTTTACCATTCAAAAGATGGAAGACATTCCAAATATGTTTACGTTACCTGTGTTAATGATAAAGCATTTAGTGCAAGTTGTAGTTTAGGGGAGAAAATCCATCCCCACATTGAGAAACTAGTCATGTCTCCGCTGGAAATGTTCTCCAGGAAAACTGCAGTGACCAGGCAAACCTTTTGACTCATTCTTTTGGTGCCTCTGACACTTTTTTTCTTCTCCCTGGTTTACTTCTTCCATTTTCCTTGAGTTGCTTATGAGCCCTTGGTCTCATCCACTCTGCCATCTTCCTTGTGAAGTACTCTTATTTTGGTGACGGACAGGCCACCGATAACTTTGCTAGAGGTTATTAAAGCTTTGTGGCCTGCTAATCGTTGAATTTCCCAATGGCTGGGATACAAGACTTATTCTTATATCTCTTGATATGTACTTGAACATGCCTGAAAAAAATATTAGCTAACTACTCACGTTTGTTTAATTTTCTTGGTAATGGGGTTGTGGTGGTGTGCTCTGCTTTAAGAAAACTGTCCTGACACTATTCTGGAACCGTCTGAGGTACTTATGGCCTGCCACTGTTTTATACTGAATCATTTAGATCAAGCGATTCCAAAACCAGTTTCCGGTGAGGAATGCGCCCTCCTAGGTAGCTAGGTTTTGAGTTTGGGGCTTTCTCCCGGGTGAGATGGATGTAGGTTATACCCAACTCCAAGCCACTGCATGTAGTTCTTCCCTTTTCATACGACTGATTGAAAGCCGCTAGTGTGCTCTGACCTCATCGCTGAGAACCTCTGGTCTAGATAATTTATTGTCTTCTTTTCATACATTGGTTCCGACTCTAGAGGATGTTAGAGTAAGCTACTGGATTATCAGATTAGTATTCCGTGAAAAGGTGGTTAACCCACAGGAGAATCTTATTTTTCTAAGTTTAATCAATTTTCACACTAGCGATTCTGCTTTTTTTAAGAGCAAATTGTTTTATTGCGGTATGATATACAAAACACAAAATTACCATTTTAACCATTTTGAAGTGTGCAATTCAATGGCATTTAGTACATTCACAATGTTGTACACATATCACTACTGTCTAGTTCCAGAATGTTTTCATTACCATATAAAGGAAACCTCACACCCATTAGCAGTCATTTCCCTCTACACCGTTCCCCCCAGCCCCTGGCAACCAACCATCTGCTTTCTGTCTGTATGGGTTTTCCAATTCTGGACATTTCATAGAAACAGAGTCATATAATATGTGACCTTTTGTGACTGGCTTCTTTCACTTAGCATAATTCTTTCGAGGTTCATCCACATTATAGCATGGGTCAGTACTTCATCCCTTTTTATGGTTGAATAATCCTCCCTCATGTAGATATACCATAATTTCTTTATCCACGTTTTGGCTATGGTGAATAATGATGCTATGACATTGTTGCACAGGTTTTTGTTTGAACCCTTGTTTTCAGTTCTTTTGAGTGGAAATGCTAGGTTGTGTGATAATTTTATGTTTAACTTATTGAGGTACCTTCAAATTGTTTAGAGTGTCACTTAAACCGTGTGAATGTTTCTTCAGAGGATCATTAATGTAATGTATGTGAGAGCCTTCCTACTTCAATAGAAATACAGAGTTGGGCATCCCAGGACCCACTGTAATAATAATCATAATTATTGCTATTAGTTTAGAATCATGCTTACGGTTGTAAAGTAAATTGTGATTTTTCATATGCTTTGACAATCATTGTTTATTTGAGCTCCATGAAAATGCAAGATGGGAAGCAAAGCTAGTAATGTACTCATTGTATAAACGAACCAACCGAGGCCCAGAGAGCTTACATAGCCTAGCTTTACTTTTGTAATTAGTGAGCGCTGTAGTTAGGACCAGAATCCAGATTTACTCGCTCAATGCCTTTTATATTGTTCTATGACATGTACTTATTTCTTTTTAATTTTTTACCATATGAGTTCTGAGTTATCCATTTTGATTTCCTACGACAAATGATGCCTTTGGTACTGAGGTGACTGGCTAGGCTTATGGCTGTTAGATGAAAGTGCTCTCCACCCATTTGAGCAATCAGTGACCGTATCACACGCTAACATTTTACAATGGTCCCCATCCTCTGCACACTGGTCAGTTGGTGTCCCTGGACAAAATGGTCCTCTCACCTTCAGATGAAACATTATGACACTGATGAATTAATAAACACTGATTTGTACTTTCATATCTTTAGTTGGAAAACTATGGTAATGATGATTTCTCCCTATGGCATCTTATTAAGTTCTAACTTTGTTTTTGCCTTTATCCACAGTGAGATCAGAATGGAATCTCTCTACAAGAAAACAAATTTTAGCTACCTAATTCCTTGATTTACTAAAAGCTCAGAATACTGATTTTTTTGAAATTTGGTACCTAATTTTTATTAACAGTTAGAGCCAATAGGTTGATCAAAGAAGAAACTTCTAGAAGGACAACTTTTCATTTTTAAACAGTGTTATTTAGATCATAAGCCTTGCTTATGGCAGAGTAGTATTGTGTATATAGTCTACATCTTCTGTATCTGTTCATCCGTTGATGGGCCCTAGGGTTGTTTCTAAGTCTTGGCTATTGTGCGTAATGCTGCAATGAACTTAGAGGTGCAAATATTGTTTCGAATTAGTGTTTTCCTGTTCTTTGGATAAATACCCAGAAGTGCAACAACATGGATGGACCTCAAGGGTATTATGTTAATCGAGATAAGTCAGACAGAGAAAGACAAATACTGTATGATTTCATTCATAAGTGGAAGATAAAAACAACAACAACAAACAAACATATAGCTATAGAGATTAGATTAGTGGTTACCAGAGGGGGAGGGGGTGGGGAGGGTGAAAGGGGTTAAAAGGGCACATATGTACGGTGACAGATGGTAATTAGTCTTTGGGTGGTGAACATGATGCAGTCTACACAGAAATCAAAATATAACGATGTACGCCTGAAATTTAAATAATGTTAAAACCAATGTTACCTCAATAAAAAAAATCCATTATGAAAGTAAAGAAGGATAGATAATAAGCTTTGCTTTGTCTAGACTTCAGCAGCTTTTATTCCACCATAATCAGTTAACCGGTTAGGACTAATTTAAGCACACGCTAGCTGCAGTAACGAGTGATCTATTTCCAGCATCCTTCTAAGCCCCCCTCACTCAGCTACTGTCTCCTAACACATCTGGACCTACTCTTGGTAGGAAAAGAAAATGGAACAAACCCTTTCAGAAGCATTTTTCTTTGGCTGTGAACTCATTCCCTGCTTGGACAGTTATCACAGTAGCAGCCAACACAACTTTCTTTCATTCTGCATTTATTTGGTAAAATGTTTTGGCAGCTAATGCTCTCAGGGGCTATGTCTGTTTCAGAGTCCTACTACCAGCAAAACATGGCACATGGTATATGATTATTCTAAATTAATCTTGGTGTGAAACTTTTTGAGAATTTCATTATAAGCATTTAGAGCTCCATCATCCAATACAGTAGGCTCTAGCCATATGTGACTATTTACATTTAAATTAATTAAAATTAAATAAAATTTAAAATTCAGCTTATCAGTCACACTAGACACATTTCAAGTGCTCAATAGCCACATGTGGCCAGTGGTTACTGCTTTGGACAGCACAGATACAGAACATCCATCATCATAGTAAGTTCTATTGGACAATGCTGCTTTAGATAATTGGGAAAAAACATCTGGGGTTCCAAAAATACAATTTTGCATCACAAAATGGAAGAATGGCTTTTTGATTCATATCCTCAATTCTAGAAAAGAGGTTCAGGGGAGCTGCAAGAAACCTTAGACCATCTGAGGTGAGCCATCTGCCTTACAGACCTACGGGAGGATGAGTTTGGGGTCCAGCTAGTGGCTCATCAAAAGTTCCTTAAGTAGTTACTGGCATGTATTTCATAACTTTATCTCATGCTTTTCCTCATAAAGGTGGCTTATAAATTGTTCATTAGTGTTTTAAAAGTTATTGCAATGTTAAAATAGTAAATTACTAGCTTATTATCCTTTTTCCCTCTGTCACCAGGTGCCTGCAAATGCTATATTCATGCTTCCTCCTTGTCCCTGCCATTTACTCTGGAAACTCTTGATAGATAGCTTCAGCCCTTACTATCACTAAAATCTCTCCACTGAGGTCATCAGTTACATCTTAGTCACTAAATCCAAGGGCCTTTTCTTATTTTATATTCTGTTGATTTGTATTCTATGTTTTAGTCTTTGAACATTGAAGAATAATTGGCTGTACACTTCTCTATTCTCTTTTTTCCTTCAGCCTCACCTTCTGCTCCACTGTCCTCTCCTTCCTAGTCTCCCCCTCAGGTTTCTGTTCCTTCCCTCATCTCCTATATGGGGCCATTTAAGGACCTGTTGTTTTCCATATTATTGTTTTCCCTAAATTGTCTCCCTTGGAAAACTTACCTAATATCAGCACCTCATCCTGTCTCCTGGTGACTGACTCCGCACCTGTAACTCTAACTCTGGTCTGGTGTGTTGTGAGCTTGGGTCCCATGGCCAGCGGTCCCACAGGAACCTCAAACTCACATGCTTAAAGTCCTAACTTGTTATCTTTCTCCTTCAGCCCTCCTTCCTCCTGTGCATCTTGTTTTTGTTAAAAACACAATAATTCCCTGAACTACCTAGAATTGAAGTCTTAGGACCATCACTGCCTCCTAACGATGACCAACCATGTCAGTTTGTCCAGCATTGAACAGTTTCCCAGGAGCAGGACTATTAGTGCTGAAACTGCAAGAGGCCCTGGTGAACCTGGGTTGGTCATCCTACTCACTATTCTTTCTTGCTCCCATATCTAATCAGCCAAGAATTTGCTCCACTTCTGGTTCCATGATATGTCTCCAATTTGTCTCTTTCTTTTATTTCACCCTAATTTAGCTCTATGTTATCTCATCAGGTCTCTTGTAATAGCCTTCTAATTGACCTCCCTATTCCCAGCCATCCTTCCGTCAATCCATCCCAAGGTCCACTGATTGATAATCTTTCTATTACTCAGCTTAATCATGTCACTTCTTTACTCAAAAATATTCCCTGAGGACTTGGGGAGGGAACAGAAGGTAGATTGGTAGCAAAAGGCAGACCACTTCTTTGAAGAGTGAAGTAAAAGCAAATGTCTATGGAAGAACAGAGTTTTGTCTCTTTCTCTTGCGAGTCCAGAGGTCACAGGTACCAAGTCATCTATCTTGGAAATGACTCAGCCCTGCAGTCATCAGTGTGGGAATTTTGCCAGTGAAATACTCTATGCACACTACCTCCCCCTGCCACCGGCTCTGAGCTGCTTTGCTGGTGTTCTTCCCCCTCCCTTGTCATCAGCTCTTTGTGACCAGGGACCATTACTCCCAGACATTATTTTGCCTGGGGTACTATTTCTCTCTATATATATCAAGAGGCAGCAACAGAGAGAATCAATTTAAAAAACACAATTCCCCCCAAAAGAGCATACTCTCCCCTACTGCTTTGTGATGGCAAAACTCTTGGCCTGGCATTTAATGTCATTTGTGGCAGGCCTTAAACAACTTTTGCCGCCCTATCTCACTCTTCCCTCATTCAGACCACTGATGCTCCAGCCACTTTGAGTCACTCACTCTTCTCTGTGACCCTCCTCTGCCTCTCCACACTCGTGTGTGCACATGGCACCCTTTGCCTGTTCTCTCACTCCCATGTCTGCACATCCCAGCCTACCCATGGCTTAAATCTCAGCTCACGTGGCATCTCTGCTGCCCATGCTATCTATGCCGTGGATAATAGGAACCATTTTCCTTTTTCATAGGGGCCACGGCCTCTTGAGGGCTGTTGAATTTTAAGACAACATAACGGCATATTGTGTTTTCCACCCAAAAGAGATGAAAAAAGGCCTCATCTAAGCCCATTGCAGAGACACACATTTTACAAAAATAGCATAAATTTGCCATTTGCCTCCCAAGTCAATTTGGCTCCTGTAATCATGTAATTAAAGGAATTAGGAGAGATTTCTGATCATTTCTCATCCAGAGGCATTGTTTTATCCTCTGGTTTTCCAAGATCTAAAATGCCACCAATATGTTCTGAAAAAGCAAGTTATTACAAGTTTATATTTCAGTAGAGCTGGTTGCTATCCAGCAAAGGCTGGAAAGAATAATAGTTGCTTTAGAATGCAGCTGCTTTCCAGCCTTTCCTGGATAGGAACCAGCTAGTTCCAAGATGAACATCATTTTCATCTCTATCCTTTAAATTTCCATAGAACTTTACCTGCATCTTTTATGGTGTTTCTCATTTTCTTATCTTGTGTATTCCACATTCTTCTGTCCACACATGTCTTCGACACTTTTTCTCAAACTCTCCTTTGAGTTTCTCCTCCTCTATTCACTACTACGGTTGAAATTTCCCAGTGCTCCGTCCTGAGTCCTTACTTCGTCTCATTCCACACTTTTCTTTTTCAGCAATCTTACCCTCATCCATAACTTCAATTAATGTCTATAAATGACAACACGCAAATTGGTATCTTCATTCCAGACTCTTTTATGCTCAGACCTATATATCTTACTGCTTGCATGACATCTCCACTTGAATATCATATGGCATCTCAAATTTAGCAACTTTAATGCTTGACAGTTCCTTCAGGATTTACTGCTACACCAGTGGTCACACCTCAGCTAATGACACCACCATTTACCCAGTTTCTCACTCTAGAATCCTGAGACTCATCCGTTCTCAATCAAATTGTATGAAGTCCTGTACTCTATCACCTACAGTGTTTCTTGAATCCGTATCTTCATCTCCACCATTACTATCATTATCTCCCCTTTGTTTGGAAAAGATTTCTTTGACTACTCAATGTAAAGTAGACTTTCCATTTATATTTATTATAGGAATTTTACTTTTCCTTCATAGAATGTATCCTTATCTGTAGGCATATAGTTCCCAGTTGAGTATGAGTGTGTTTTCTCTTCATCATTGGTCTGCAAGCTCTGTGAACACAGGTCTTCTGTCTGCTTTGATCACTTTTGTATCCCCAGCTCCAGCCCAGTGCTCATAATAAACATTTGTTGAATGAATGAATGAATGAATGAGTCTTACAGGAAATATTCCCTATTAGTATTGGCCTATTGTTGAATAGACTTTGCCTCAAAACCTTTGTGCCACAAATAATAACCATTAAAAATCTAATTGTCGCACAGAAAAATAATAATGTATTTATAAGGTTAATTGAGAATGACCATCTCTGCTTAATCACCTGTTTTGAACGGTTTTGTGCTTTAGGGTATCTTTTCCTTAGTTAAGTAACATTTAATGAAATTCTTTATTAGAACAAAGTTCCTATTTGTTAACTATGATTTCCCACATTTTTATTCTCGTAAATTGGGAGATGATAGTTTAAAAAGACAGTTGGAATCCAGAAAAACTCACAAAAACAGAGCCTCATATAATAGTGAGTTGTTTCTTGTTTTAAATTTTGTAGGGGAGGTGTATTCTTGCCCTTTGGCTTTCCTAGTATTTGGCTCAGAAGGGGCTGCCAATCATGAGCCCGTGCTCCTCCAGGTGGATGCAAGATTCAGTAGAAGCAAATAGATTCTTTTTCCCAGGAAAAAAAATCTTGACCAAAGATATCTCTTCCCGGAAGGAGGTTGGAGGTGGCCATCCAATAACAATGCCCTTGAGAGATGGTCCATGCTTTCCGGCCACTGAGATTCCTGTCCTGATATTTCAGTTCTTCCTCTAATTCGGAGAACTATAAGGAACCATTTCAATATATAGCTTTTTCTTGCTAAAGCTAGGCAGAGTTAATTTCTGTTGTTTACAACCAAAGGGCCTAGCTGTTAATTGTACTGGCATTGGAGGATATATACAATATAAATCTCATAAATAAAATCACTACGTGTCCAGAGTTAATGACTAACTAAACACAGTCTTGCTTTCTTTTATTTAGAGGGGCTTGAACAAAAAATAAACCGGGATGAAGATTTTAGGAGAAAATAGCTAACATAACTAAAGGAGAAAAAACCTGTTTCTAATTACCTTCTTAATACCTGTTTAAAAGGATACAGACAGAATACGTATTCATTTTCATTTTTATTAGGTACTGTATTGTTTGTAAAGATTCATCAAAGAGTACTTGCCTTCAATGAACTTGAATCTAGTAGACTCGAAGCTGAGCTAAACACAAACAATTACAAGAAGGAGGAGGAAGAGCACTTTACTGATGTTCAATATTGTAGTGTTCACAGCAACAATGGGAGGTGGGATTTCTTCAACATCAGCAACTTAAGAAAGCTTCAAGAAGGAGCAGCTGAGCTTGGAGTTTGGGAAGGTTTTAAATTGCAAATTTAGAGAGAAAAGCAGACCCAGGTGGTGAGAAGAATATGGACAAGTAGGAGTTTAAACAAAGATGAGTGAATAGTTGTTGTTTGGAGTGATGGGCATTTTAAGGGAAATAGAGAAAGTATCATAAGCTCAAATCTTGGATGAGCACAAATACTGGAATAAAGAACTAATTCTTCTTTATTGCAAGCCTATCAGAGCCTCTACTTGTACCTCTTCATCAACATTAAATTTGAAGCTACTTTATACACTCTACTGCATTTTAAAATATCCATTAACCTAGAGTAGTCATGAACTTATTCCTACCATAACCCGTGCAAGCATGTTTGGTTCAGGTAAAACTTGGTGTTGGCTTGTTCATTCATTTTCCATTCTTTAAACATATACAAATCACTTGCTATTTAGCAGACAGTCTAATAGTTCTCACGGATGTAATCATAAGATTCTCTATCCTCCAGGAGTTGGGGAGAACGATATGCAAACCCACAACTCTAAGAGAACGTGATGGATGCTGAAATAAAATGTAGCATGAGTACTGTGGGAGCAACAAAAAGATTAGTTAGACAATCTTCTAATTATCTAGTCCAGATGGCCAAATGGCTCAAATTCATGACCCAAAATCACTTCTAAATATGACCTGGACTTGTCCTCTTAAATTGAACCCTTAGCTATTGGTATTCCCCAGCATTTTGGCTAAAACATAGTGATGAACAGAAGAGTAGCATTCGATGAAGCTATCAAGGAATGCAGGTTGGGTAGAGTCTTGAAAACACATCTATGTGGCGCTTGTGTAAACAGTTCTATAAAATCCTGTTATCATGTGGGACTCAACCACTTAGATATAAATTCTGCCTGAAACTTTTGTTAGAAAAGACTTCTGAGTTTCCCTATTATGGCACAGCATGTGGCCTTGCTTTCAGCTTATGTTTCCTAATGCAGTTTCTACTGACAGTTCCAGTAAGTTGTAATTTATTCTTAATTCAAGTAGTTTGATTCCAGTCTCCTTCAGGTACTGGGGGGAATAGCAAATCCCACAGTTCACTTATCAACTCCTTAATAGATGTGGACATTGGTATGTTTATTTTAAACTCCCTATGCCTCAGTTTCCTGAATCTTTAAAATGGAGGTAATAACTCTCCCCTCACAGAGTTGTTAAATGTAATACTGCCTAAAGAGTGCTTCGTTCCAAGCCTCACATATACTGATATTTGAATAAATATCAGGATGACGACAGAACGGCAGACCTCCACTGAAAAATTTCCCTCCAAATATCTGGTCTCGAGTCTCAACTAAGCCTGCAGCACCACTAGGTCATCTTTTCCTTATTCCATGCCATAGCGTCTCCCATTCTCAGAACATCTAAGTGTTCACGATTCCCCTCAAGTCCCCACTCAACCCCTATACCTCTCACTCTCAACAGACAACCTTGGCACCAGGCATGAGCTGCTCAAGCTTCTGGTCATCCCCAGCTGTAGACCACACCTGTGCCCACCTGTACCTCTTCTTTCCAGGCTCAGAGGAGGAGGAACCCTTTCTCCTCAAGGCCAGCATCTCCGTTTATGTTTTTAATTCTGCTACCTCCTGATTTCCCTGGGGCTTAGCTCCTCAATTCTCTACATTTCTCTTTGTCTTTCTTATGGTGCTCTCAGCCTCTAAACAAGCTAGGCTCTCCCCTTTTATATATCTATAACTGTCTTGTCTCAGTGTCTTATTGGGAAGGTGCCGATTGTATGTCACATGTTCACACACTCATATACATTCAATATGTACATGCATATATACATAAGTACATATATGTTCAGATAGATAGATTAGTGGGTGGGTGGATGAATGGATGGACAGATAGACAGATAGGTTTAGACAGATTTCTGTGTCTACACTACTCTCTTCCTTGAACCTACGGCACACTCCAGTTATTAGTTCCCTCTCTTCTTCCACTCTCAAGCCTACTCTAATCTGGCATCTATCCCTGTGGCTCCTCTGAAGATAGCTGTCATTCCATGACTTCCTAATTGACAAATTCAATGAAAACTTTTCAGTGCTCATCTTAATTGATTACATCTACTCTTATTGTTTAAAATTCTTCACAGATATGCAAGAGTTCCCAAGTTATATCACACAGCATAGTTAAATGATTAAGCATATAGACTTTGGCATCATAATACCAGGGTTCAAATCCCAGATCTGCCACTTGCTAGTTGTGGGATTTTAAGTGAGTTACTTAATTTCTCTGAGTTACTGCTTTCTCATCTGTATCAAGCAGATAATAATATAACTTACTCATGGAGTTATTGTATAGAATAAATGAGTTAATACAGATGAAGAATAGCATCTGGCACATGGTAAGTCCTAAGGAAATATTAGTTATTATTGTTCATTTACTCTTCCTTAAAAAAAGCTTACTCAAAGACATATGCTGTCATCTAGTTAATAGAGATACAACCAAAATAAAGAATTCTAGATGGGAGGCTAAGTATATATATATACATACACATACATATAAATACACATACATGTGTATTTTCTATTTTATACATGAAAACTAAAAATAAAACTGGAAAAAAGTTAGGTATAATATTTTTAACACAGTTATAAAATTTAAATATAGAAATAATTCTTGAAATAGAAAGTATATAATATCCTTCATTAAAAATTATTTAGGGGCCAATCTGGTGCCATAGTGGTTAAGTTCTCATGCCCTGCTTTGGTGGCCCGGGGTTTGCAGGTTCAGATGCCAGGTGTGGACCTACACAAGGCTCATCAAGCCATGCTGTGGCAGCGTCCCACATGCAAACTGGAGGAAGACTGGCATAGATGTTGCCTCAGGCACAATCTTCCTCAAGCAAAAAGAGGAAGATTGGCAACAGATGGTAGCTTAGGGCCAATATCTTTCACATACACATGCACACACACAAATTATTCAGGTTTAAATTCCAGATAATATGAACAAAAATTGGAAGTTCATGAAGCGGTGGCATAAGGGGAACTAAAAAGATTTTGAATTTCTCATCTCTCATGTTTGACAATAATTAGAAATAAATGGATCCAAATGTGAGTCTTAAAAAATAAGGTGTTCTCCATCCATAAATGAGCAAGAGGTACAGTCTTTCCCTAATCACAGTGTATTCCTTCCATCAATGAGATAAATCAATACGTATTTCCTCTCACATGCAGATATGTTTCCCAGATGTCTAATTGTGCTATCTTGGCCTTTCTTTTTGACAGTGTCCCCAAAACTTTACTGGCACAAAAGGATGAATAAATGAGCAATGTGGCATTTATTCAAGAAATTTAAAGGAGAGAGGAGTAGATTTACATCACACAGCGAACAATCTAATAAATCCCAGTTAAATACCATGCATCCGAACAGGAGTTTTCCTCTTTTTGAGCCTTTCTCCCCACTTAGAGCTCAGCTGCTCCTTCCTCGTCCTCTTTTCTGGTAAATTCAGTATGTATTTCCTGTAAATATCCTCTTCCTTTTTCCACATTGGGGAGTTCTCGAGGCTCACTTCAACCATTCAGTGGGCTTGCCAAGCGTCTTCTCAATAAGACTGTCTCCCTTCTATAGATAATCTAAGAATATATGTTTTTCATATCATTAATTTACATATACAGATGCATAAAATATATATGTATATGTATGAAAGATTGTTAGGAAAAACAGCACAGTGTTAGTGCTGGTTGTCTCTGGGTGGTAAGATTACACATTTTTTTCCATAATTTTCTGTGATGCATATATTATGTTTTTAATCATAAAAAGACATTAAAATTTAAAACAATTTCTACATACACTGGCCATGTCAAATCCCCATTTAGAGATCCAGTGGTCCTCCGTTGCTTTTAGCATCAACTCAGATACTTAACACAAAAGCCTCCTCTTGCTTCATCTCCATCCTCTGTGACTTGTACTTCATACCCTGCTGATACCAAACAGGGGGGTTCCTGCACACACTGAGCTGGTTCGTGTCTCTGTCTTTGCTCACGTGGCAACCTCCACCTGGGATATGGGTTCCCTTCCCTTGGCTATTTCTGCCACCCTGAGCTCCTCAGAGCAGCCAGCAGCTCCCCAGGGAACCTCCCTGGAGCAGCCTTCCCTGGGGCCTAACTGCATTTTACCCCTGCAAATGAAATGATTTGTGCTCTTGTCTATACTCCCTCCAGACTACAAGCTCCCTTAGAACAGGAGCCATCTCTTACTCATCTTCAGATTAAGAGCTTCTAGAATGCTCTTTCAGCATAATACAAGTGGCAAAAATTGAACTAAACTCAATAGACATTGGTAAAAGAATTTTAGCCATCAGTGAATAAATGAGGTGGGAGAATTCTTAGCATAAAAGACTTTTTTTCTCTATTTTGTATATATTCAAGAAAATATTTTGCTTATTCAAATAGTTGGAGTGCCAAGCACCAAGGCCTGAAAATATGTCTTTTGAGAGATGAAACAGGTAATACTAGTTGAAAATAATACCCCTGTGCTGTGTCTCTTTGGTGCAAGAGCTCCTGCCATTACCTCTATTAATGGCAAGTGTGGGGGAAAGCTGGGAAGAATGTAATAAGTGAGCTGACAGAATTTTAAACTTCTCTTTCTAGTGTGCTTCGGAGAATATTCTTAGCCAAAACTGCTGAGTACAGATAAAACTCTTTGCTGCTCTTTAAATCACCCTAATCTTGAAAGCAATTAACCGTGCTTTGATAATTGAATTGATTTTTCCTTCCTCATTGAGGAGGACTGACATCGACTGGGGAACTGAAGGAAAGTCTCTTGAATATCATTAAAAATTGGCTTTATTGAACAGCTTAGCATAAATTTCAAAAATTTTTTAAAGTGAACTTACAAAGCTAAGTAAAAAAATTAAATGCAGTCAAGTGTGCTGCTACTACCTTATAACACAGGAGTTAAAAAGAAATGAGTAATTCTGGACTTTTTTTTTTTTTAAATAAAGGGAAAGTGTAGTTTTTTTCCCCTACTTTCATGTATAAACTCAAAAGCAGATCAACTAATCTGGCTCAGACCTTCCTATAATAGTTGCCTTTGGCTGAGACTAAGAAGGAAAAGTTTCAGCTGAACGGCAATTACTGCTGAATGTATTAGTATTGTTAGAATGGATGGTGCTTGTCAACCACATTACGGTAAAAATGCTTAACTATAGACATAGAAATGATATTGCTGCACTTGGCTCAAATGAGATGCCAGAGAAGCGATTGTTATTTTTGTAAAATTACAGGGATTACAGAGAACATGATGCTATAGATAGAATTTTGCGTCCCTCCGAAATTCCTGTTGAAACCCAACCCCAAGGTGATGGTGTTAGGAAGTGAGGACTTTGTGAGGTGGTTAGGTTATGAAGGCAGAATCCTCCTGATTGGGATTAGCGCCCTTATAAAAGAGAGCTCTCTTACCCCCTTCCACCATGTGAGGACACAATGAAGAGTCGGCAGTCTGCCCTCAGTAGAACTTGACCATGCTGGCACCCTGATCTTGGACTTCCAGCCTCTGCTGTTTATAAGTCACCCAACGTTTTGTTAGAGGAGCTCAAATGGACTAAGACACGTAGCTTGATGGAAAACCTTCCCACACCCAGGATGGCCAAGGCTGCATTCTTGGCAGAAATATTGCTTCTGAAAGAACCTGCCGCTCTTTGGGCCTATTTCTTATTCTCTGGGTTGCCTAAATCCACGCAGAGGGCATGTGTGGTATCCTGTAAACTGTACCTCTAGGCTGCTTTGGTTTCCTGTCTTTGTTTCCTTACAAAACCTTCTTCTGACATGGATTCAGATTTCCGAAAAGTAGGAAGATTAAATAGCCAGACTTCTTTTTCACAGAAACACATGATGATAATTCATTTTCATAACCACAGCCTTCAGGCACTGAGGAAACCATGAAATACTTCATTGATAGGCAGTAAATCAAGATTGTAGGGTGAGTTTTGGTGCTAAGGATAGTATTTGAATTTATTTTCTTTGAAAATTGGAAGTCCTCAGTTGGTATAAAATTTCATTCATATTAGTCAACCAAGCAGATTCTCTGCACTTTTCTGTTCTCCATGAATCCTCTATATTATATCAATACTCAAACATTGAATATCTCTCCCATGTGAAAACAACTTTGCATTGACCCCACTTTTCCCTCCAGCTGCCATCCCATTTCTCTGCTTCCCATGAGAACTCTTCAAAAGAGGAGCAGTCAGGCTCCAGTAGTGAGCTGTGACTGGGGTAAGAAAATAAGTGGGTCTCAAGCCTGATGGACAGCATGGTCACAGAAGCAGATCAGGCAGCAAAAAGGTCTAGACACGCATACATTTACACACACAAATACACAAAACACACACACATACATGCATAAGTGCATACACACCACACGTTGGTGAATGGGATAGAGAAAGAATCGGATGGATGTGGGATAACCAAGACGGTTTAATGACATGAAATCAGAGATTAAGAGGGAAAGGATGATCAATGCTGTCAAGGTGTATCAAACAGAGAAAAATCTTCTGAGTCTGTCCATTAGGAGATCACCAGTGACTCTATAAAGAAATCTTATTAGACTGAAGAAAGAAACATACACCAGATGGCTTAAATCATCTCAATAACTCCTCTCTTCCCATTATCTCTTAAATTTAATACAATCAGATCTTCCTCTTAATGTTCTCATCCAGGTTACCAATGATGGCCACAGCACTAAATCCAATGGTCAATTTTCAGTCTTCATTGTACATCATCTGTGGCATTTGATAAAGTTGATCACTATCTCTTGAAACACTTTCTTCACTCGGCTTCCAAAATGCCACTGTCCTAGGTTTTCATCTTACCCCACTGACAACTCCTTTTCTGGTTCCTCCTCATACGTCTTTCCCTTAATGTAGGAATATCCCAGGGCTCAGGCCTTAGTCTTTTCTCTTTTCTCTTCTCTTCTCTTCTCTTCTCTTCTCTTCTCTTCCCCTCTCCTCTCTTCTCTTCTCTTCTCTTCTCTGCACTCAGTTTGATGGCTTCAAATTCTACCTATATGCTGACAACTCCCAAGTTTATGTTTCTAGCACAGACCACTCATGTGACTCTGGATTCACATATTCAACTACCTATTCGACATCTCCATTTGAATGATTTAGGCAACTCAAATTTAACATGTACATAACTAACCTCCTCATAGTCCAATTCACCCATCATTGCCCACATTTCTATTAATGCTAACTCTGCTCTTTCAGTTGCTGAGTCCAGAAATCTTGACATGATTTTGGTTGCCTCTATTTCTTTCATACCCTGTCTGGTGGTTTTAAAGTATGCCCACTAATTCTTGGATACTCCTGCCTTCAAATGGTGGAGCCTAATTTCTTTCTCCTTGAGTGTGAGGTGGACTTAGTGAATTGCCTCTAACAAAATAAAATGGAAGTGAAGGTGTGCAACTTTGAAGACTAGGTCATCAACAGCACTGTGGCTTCCCCTCTGTTCCCTCTCTGTTCCCACTCTGGGTATATTAGTCCACTTGAGCTTCCATAACAAAATACCATACAACTGAGTGGTGGTGTAAACAATAGAAATTTGTTTTTTCACAGTTCTGGAGGCTAGAAGTCCTGGATCAAAGTCCTACAAGGTTGGTTTCTGGTGAGAGCTCTCTTCCTGGATTGCAGACAGCTGCTTTCTCACGGTGTCCTCACATGGTGGAAAGAGAGAGAGAGAAGGAGAAAGCTCTTTGATGTCTCTTCTTACAAGGACAACAATTCTATTGGATCAGGGACCCACTGTTATTACTTCATTTAACCTTAGTGATATCCATAAAAACTCTATCTCCAAATACAGTCACATGCGAGGTTGGGGCTTGCACATATGAGTTTTGTGGAGGGAAGGGCACAAACATTCAATCCACAACACTGGTGCAGTTAGTGGTCATGTCATAAAGACATTCAAGCAGCCTCTGAAAGGACCTTGTGCAAAGAACTGAGGGCTCCTGCCCACAGCCTGACGTGAGTGAGCCGTCTTAGAAGCAGGTATTTCAGCATTCAGATAACAGCAGCCCCTGACAACAGCCTGACTGCAATCTAATGAGTGACCCTGAGCCAAAACTACGCAGCCAAGCTGCTCCCAGATTCCTGACCCAAAAAATCTGTCAGTTAATAAACGTTTGTTGTTGGAATCCACTAAGTTTTGGGCTAAATTTTTATGAAGCAATAGATAACTACTACACCCCACATCCAATCCATCAGCAAAGTTGATTGGCTCTTCCTTCAAAATATATCCAGAATCTGACTACCCCTATTGTTACTACCTAAATATAAGCCACCATTATATCTTACTTGGGTTTTTGCAATGTCCTCTTAACTGGTTTCCCGAATTCTACCCTTGCCTGTTATAATCTGTTCTCAGTATAGCAATCAGAATGATCCTGTTAAAACATGTCACATATGTCACTTTTCTGCTCAAAACTCTCACATTCAAAGCTGAAGTTCCGCTTTCCTCACCTCCTCGTGCTTTCTTTCACCTCATCCTCTCTGTTCCTGCTGCCCTGACTTTCTTATCATTCCTGGACCATGCCAGGCACCCTCTGACCCCAGGGCCTTTGACTTGCTATTCCTCTTGCCTGGAACATGCTTCCTCTAGATGTCCTTGTGGCTTACCCTCTCCTTTTCAAATACTTACTTAAATATTAATTTCCTATTCTTTATTCTCCTTCCCTGCTTCCATAGCTCTTATCGCCTAATATATTCTATAATTTGCTCTTTTGTTTGTTTTTTTCTGAACATCCCCAAATAGAATGTTCTCTCCATGGGTGCAGGGATTTTGTCTGTTTTATTCACTCCTGTATCCTCAGTACTGAGCAGTGTGCCTGGCACAGATAATGTGTCCGTTAAATATTTGTTGAAAGAATGAATGAATAAATGAGATAAGTAGGCAACACAATTTTTATTTTTTTAAGGATGAAAAATAAACCTGCTAAAAGTCACACATCTATGTTGTGGCATTGCCAAATAGGAAGCTTGACTTCAGTGTTCATTTCATTACAAAGCATTGAAGGGCCCATTTATGTTGTTGTGTGTGTGTGTGTGTGTTTTTTTCATAAGAAGTATAATTGGAAGAAAAATCTTATTCTCCTTTGTTCTTTTCCATATGAAGACTGGGGAAAATGGCAGTACTATCAAAAATCTGAATGATTCCTCACATGGCAGTGACTTTCTCATTGCTGGAGGTACCAAGAGCAGAAGTTGAACACCTACTAACTGATGATAATGTAGAGGGGATTGATGCACCACCTGAGGGCGAACCATGAGACCGACCCTTGGTCCTTTCTAATGCTGGGATAATGTACCAGCAATCAACAAGGAGTCATTGCACAGACATTGATTTCCAGCTCTGTGAAGAAAAAGAATGAGCCAAAGTGAGAGTCAAAAGGAGTCCTCTATTGTTAAATGTCAATGCTACCAAAAGCCATCTATAGACTCAGTGCAATCCCTGCCAAGATTCCAATGGCAGTTTTTACAGTAGAAAAAACAATCCCAAAATTTATATGCAACCACAGAAGATCCCAAACAGCCAAAACAATCATGAGAAAGAAGAACAAAGTGAGAGGCGTCACACTTCTTGATTTCAAACTCTATTACAAAGCTATAGCAATAAAAACAGTGTGGTGTCGGCATAAAAACAGACACACAGACCAACGGAACCAAATTGAGAGCCTAGAAATAAACCCATGCTTATGTGGTCAACTGATATTTAACAAGGGAGCCAAGAACATTCAATGGAGAAAAGACAGTCTCTTCAAAAAATATTGCTGGAAAAACTGGATATTCATGTGTAAAAGAATTAAACTAGACCTCTACCTTACACCAATTGCAAAAATTAACAATAAATGGATTAAAGACTTAAATGTAAGACCTGAAACCATAAAATTCCTAGAAGGAAACATAGAGAAGAAGACCCTTGACATGAGTCTTGGCAGTGATCTTTTGGATATGACACATATAACACAAGCAGCAAAATAAAAAATAAACTAGTGGGAGGGACTACATCAAACTAAAAACTTCTGCATGGCAAAAGAAACAATCACAAAGTGAAAAGACAACTACAGAATGGGAGAAAATATTTGCAAACCATATATCTATAAGGGATTAATATCCAAAATATATAAAGAACTCATACAACTCAGTAGCAAAAAAAATAAATAAATAAAAAACCCCACAAATAATCCAATTGAAAAATGAGCAAAAGATCTGATAAATATTTTTCCAAAGAAGATATCTTTTTTTTTAATTTTTATCTTTTTGGATGTACATCATATTTCAAATTCTGTATACATTACATCATGTTCGCCACCCGAACACTAATTATAGTGCATCCCCTCACATGTGACCCTAATCACCCCTTTTGCCCTCCCCCCCCTTCCCCAATGGTAACCACCAGTCCAATCTCCAATGCTATGTGGTTTTTTTTTTGTCGTTTTTATCTTCTACTTATGAGTGAGATCATATGGTATTTGACTTTCTCCCTCTGACTTATTTCACTCAGCATAATACCCTCAAGGTCATCCATGTTGTCACAAATGGCCGGATTTCGTCATTTCTTATGGCTGAGTAGTAGTCCATCGTGTATAAATACCACATCTTCTTTATCCATTCGTCCCTTGATGGGCACCTAGGTTGCTTCCAAGTCTTGGCTATTGTGTATAATGCCGCAATGAACATAGGGGTGCAAGTATCTTTATGCCTTTGTGTTTTCAAGTTCTTTGGATAAATACCCAGCAGTGGGATAGCTGGATCATATGGTAGATCTATCCTTAATTTTCTGAGGATACTCCAAACTGCTTTCCATAGTGGCTGCACCAGTTTGCAGTGCCACCAGCAGTGAACAAGGGCTCCCTTCTCTCCACACCCTCTCCAACATTTGTTGTATCCTGTCTTGTTAAGTATAGCCATTCTGACCGGAGTGAGGTGTTACCTCATTGTAGTTTTGATTTGCATTTCCCTGATAGCTAATGATGTTGAGCATCTTTTCATATGCCTGTTGGCCATCTGTATATCTTCTTTGGAGAAATCTCTGTTCAGATCTTTTGCCCATTTTCTAATCGGATTGTTGCTTTTTTTGTTGTTGAGCTGTATTAGTTCTTTGTATATTTTGGATATTAACCCCTTATCTGATATGTGGTTTGCAAATATCTTCTCCCAATTGTTAGGCTGTCTTTTCGTTTTGTTGATGGTTTCCTTTGCTGTGCAGAAGCTTTTTAGTTTGATATAGTCCCATTTGTTCATTTTTTCTTTTGTTTCCCTTGCCCGGTCAGACATGGGACTTGAAAATATGCTGCTCAGACCAATGTCATAGAGAGTACTGCCTATGTTTTCTTCTAGAAGTCTCATGGTTTCGGGTCTTACATTCAAGTCTTTAATCGATTTTGAGTTGATTTTTTGTGCATGGTGTAAGGGAATGGTCTACTTTCATTCTTTTGCATGTGGCTGTCCAGTTTTCCCAACACCATTTATTGAAGAGACTCTCCATTCTCCATCGTATGCTCTTGGCTCCCTTGTCAAATATTAGCTGTCCATAAACGTGTGGGTTTCCTTCTGAGCTCTCAATTTTGTTCCATTGATCTGTGTGTCTGTTTTTGTGCCAGTACCACGCTGTTTTGGTTACTATGGCTTTGTAGTATAATTTGAAATCGGGGAGTGTGATACCTCCAGCTTTGTTCTTTTTTCTCAGGAATCCTTTGGCTATTCGGGGTCTTTTGTTGTTCCATATAAATTTTAGGATTCTTTGTTCTATTTCTGTAAAAAATGTCGTTGGAACTTTGATAGGGATTGTGTTGAATCTATAGATTGCTTTAGGAAGTATGGACATTTTAACAATGTTAATTCTTCCAATCCAAGAGCACGGAATATCTTTCCATTTCAAAGAAGATATCTGAATGGCCAACAAGTACATGAAAAAATGCTCAACATCACTAATCATTGGGAAAACTCAAATCAAAACCACAATGAGACATCATCTCACACCTGTTAGAATGGTCATGATCAAAATGACAGAAGACAGCAAATGCTGGTGAGAAAGTGGAGAAAAGGGAACCTTTGTGCACTATTGCTGGGATTGTAAATTGGTGCAGCCACTATGGAAAACAGTATGGAGGATCCTCAAAAAATTAAAAATAGAACTACCATATGATGCAGCAATTCCACTTCTGGGAATATAGTCAAAGGAAACAAAAACACTATGTTGAAGAGCTATCTGCACTGATGTGTTCACAGCAGCATCATGTACAATAGCCAAGACATGGAAACAACTAAGTGTTCATCAGTGGATGAATGTATAAGGAAGCTGTTGTATATATGTACAATGGAATATTATTCAGCCATAAAAAAACAAGGAAATCCTGCTATTTGCCACAACGTGGATGGACCTAGAGGGCCTTATGCTACGTAAAATAAGTTGGATAGAGAAAGACAAATACTGTATGATCTCACTTATATGTGGAATCTAAAAAAGAAACAAAAACAAGAAACCCCCCAAACTCATAGAAAAATAGATCAGACTTGTGGTTACTGGAAGTGGAGGGTGAGAGGAGGAGAAATTAAAGGAAGGTGGTCAAAGGTACAAACTTCCAGGTATGA
The DNA here is from genome assembly GCF_041296265.1 of Equus caballus. NCBI lineage: Eukaryota > Metazoa > Chordata > Mammalia > Perissodactyla > Equidae > Equus > Equus caballus. The sequence continues at coordinate 9,948,628 of NC_091703.1, forward strand.
GATAGATAAGCTCTGGGGCTGTAATGTACAGCATGGTGACGATAGTTAACACGGCTGCGTGAGATAAAGGGAAGTTGTTAGGAGTGTAGAGCCTAAGGGTTCTCAGCACAGGGAGAAAAACATTTTTTCTTTTTCTTCTTTTTGTATCTATATGAGATGATGGGTATTAAGTAAATTTATTGGGATAATCATTTCATGATATATGTAAATCAAACTCTTATGCTGTACACTTTAAACTTATACAGTGACATACGTCAAATATATCTCAATAAAACTGGGGAAAAAAGTTATTCCTCAGCTGTCCATGAGGGTGCTCGTGGCACTGAGGAGGCAGACTCTTTGTCTGGGGTGTGCAGGGGGACACTGGGCTTGCTTTTGACATTTTAAACTTAAAGAACATCCAAGTGGACACATCCTGAGGCATGATGAGAAATGCCCACCCCTTTCCTCTAGGGCTGGGAGAGGATAGAGAGGAGACCCAGGAGGACGTCCCTCAGCACAGTTTAATACGGGCACCATCTGTGTCAAGAGGGTTGCTTCTATAGGGACGTCAAATTTGGCGAAAATTTCTGATCAAACACTCTAGGGGCCACATTCAAACCGCTCTGGGTATTGCCAACAGGAAAGTAGAATTGGTTCTTCAATTTGTGATCAGGAATGGAGACAAGAAGCAAGAAGACTTGACCAGGTTATTTTGTTAGAGGAAAGAAGTATCCTGAAGTGATACCATTAACCAAGACTGGCTGCTGCTGAGGTAGAGGGGAGTGCGACAGCTTAGCTCCTGGAATGGATCAGTCAGATACCAAGGGTTAATTATTCCACTCCTGGCCCGGACGGCAGGTGGGCAGGAATGGCTCAGGATTCAGGTTCACGCGGATGGGAAAGTATGTCATGGAATTTCAGTCCTGAGAACCCTGCCCCTCACCAAAGGGTGTGCCTGGGCTATCTGATTTGAAAATCAAATGGAATTCAGCTCCCCTCCCTGAGCACCCTATCAGAGAACACTACTTTATTCATTCTGCTTTTCATAACAATGGGCGGTGTCAAAGTGAATGATGTTGAAGTGGTTATTGGAAAAGTGCCATGTAGTACATTTGTGTGATATTGTTAAAATGTAAATCAAGTCAACTTCATTAGAGTGCTCAGTAGTTTCAAATCAGGCCAGAGTCCTTTCCTGGGCTCAGTTCCCAGCTGGAGGAGGAGTTTCCCCTGCATGGCTGTCCCTGCTACTCACTGTTTGAGGCAGAGATGGCATTTGAATATAGATTTGAATACATTGAGAAACTTACAAATAATCTCAGTACACATTTGATGTCAGTTTTTCCACATTAGGAAATAAACTTTGTTCATTCAACGGACTTTGATAAGAATATAAACTCTTGGAGAAGGGGGTACTATGGAAACACAAGAGATCTCTACTGTTCGCATCAATTAAGGTTGTGCAGCCACGGCCTTGGGTTTCAGTCAGGTGGAGGAGTAAGCCCTGGGTCAGGCAGCATTCTACAGAGGGAGACAGAGCCGAGCTTCTACTCTGCAGGAGCCACACAGCTTGATGAGAGCAGTCCATCTGAGGAGCAGTTGGGGCCAGTGTTGTCAGGCTCCAGGGGGAGCTACAACTTGGTTAAAAAAAGTATATCTCCAGTTTGACTGACAACATGGCCAGAGAAGCAGCTCAGGCCAGTAGCTTGGGACACACACACGTACACACACACACATGCACAACATAGGAACTTTGCATGGGACTGAGAAGGAATAGGATAAAGGTAGAATACTAAGACGGTTTAATGACGTGAAGGTCAACCCTTAAAAGGGAAAAGATGGTCAACGGTGTCAAGGGCTGCAAAAAGATCAAGGTGTATCAAACCTTAAAAAGAAAAACACCTTGAATTTGTCAGTGAGGAGATCATCAGTGACTCAAAAATGTGGGTTGGCCAACCAGCTAACAATTTTGTACGGCCCACAAGCTAACAGTGGTTTTTACATTTAAAGTATAAGATATTCAGTAATGATAAGAGCTGCTGGAAGAGTTCAGGGCATTGCCTCTTGGCCTAAAGCTTAAAATGTTTACTATCTGGCCCTCGACAGAAAAAAGTTTGCTTATCCTTGCTCTAAAAAGATATACTAGTAGAGTGAAGAGGGAAAGTGAAGAAACATATACCAGGTGTCTTTCATCATCTCAATAACAGAGGGGACCTAGCTTGCTCCTCTCACTACTCAGAGTGAGGAAGATGGGAATGGGATGTGGGCTTCTGTACCTGGGCTGCACATGAGAATCTCTGGAGGAGCTTTAAGACATGCAGTTGCCTTGGTCCTGACCTCCAGATATTCTGCTTTAATAATTGCCCTTGAATGGGGCCTGGGACTGGTATTTCTTAAAGGCAGACAGGGTTGAGTAGAAAAGTGTTCTACTCCTATTGGGAAGTCAAGAGAAATCATCCGGAGTTGAATGGGAGGATTTCAGAGCAAGGTCAGCTGACAGTAGATTAGGACGTTTTAATGGATTCAATCAAGACAGTTTTATTACTTTCTCCACCAACAAGGTAGTGGCAAGGAGGGAAGTCAGCCAGTCAGTCAACAAATATTTATTAAGTGCCTGTATTTATTGTGTAGGGCACAGCAGAAAGACAAGGGGGTGACATATTTTGGGGTGCTAGTGAAGACACTCTAAATGGTTAATTGTGTGATTCACAGTACGATAAGAGACAAGGGAGACTGGGAAGAGATGGACCAATGCTGGGTGGATGAACAGACAGATGGAGAGATGGATGGATGGGGGATTCAGCAGGGCTGAAGGCCTGGAGGTGACTGAGAGGGGACGAGCAGATGCAGTACGTGTCAGGAAATAAGGAAAACGTAAGGGTGCTGTGATAACAGGGAGCCTTCTGATCACCCCTCAGTACAGAGCAGGTTCAGGTCATGATGCTACCCTCAATCGCAAGCCTTTAGTTTAATTTTTAAAATACTTGATTTAAAAAGTTTTTCTGTTTGTCTTTAGTTACTGACATTGTGATAGCAGTTTCCTTATCATTTTTCATGGCCATTGTGTTTATTCTCTGTGTCAGTCTATACAGCTTCTGTGGACAACCTAACTATCATTTTATGTGATGACTTTTGGATGAAAATACGTCCCACTCAAATGATAAATAAATGTTTAGAAGACATTTGTAATGTATTTGTAAATTCGGACTTTCTTTCTACATACAAAAACATAGATTTTCAAGGATTTAGAGAAGACCCTCCCAAGTATTAAGAAATCCTCCAATAGCCATAAGCACAGCTCTTTGCAGAGTGTTCCCCATCATGGAGCCGCTGGTGGAGAGAGCAGCTACATGCTGGGGCGATGCAGGGTTCGCACCACAGGCAGAATTTACCATTTCTAGTAAAATTAAGTCTTTTCATTCACAGCCTGCTTTCTTTTAGGTCTTGATGACCTCTGAGAATGATCAGTCATGTGGTTAAAACAGGTGTTCAGTTTTTCTTGCTGAAGATGGTGAACTGGGTAAATTTGGAAACAATCACATCCAGAAAAACTAATAGGTGCCTATGGTTTTGTTACTTGCTCACTTCTTTTCTTGGAGGAAAAAAAAGAAGCATTACTAGTCTATTTTTTTAATTACAAAAAAACGCGTGCTCATTATAATAGGTCAAACAATGCAGAGGCTTGTGAAGCAAAAAGTCATTCATCCAGTCTTGTCTTTCAGAGCTCCCCCAAGAGGCAGCCAGTGTGAACAATTTGCCTGTGTACTTGCACACTCTCTCCCGAGAAAGGCTCATTCGGTCCAAATTTGCTTCCTTTAAAGGTGCTCAAGAACAGGTGATGACTTGATTTCAGATTCCAGAAGAGAGAACTGAGCCCTTGTTGGGGGATCAGCCATGCGGACTAGCCGCAGTGCAGTCTGGTAGCCGCCTGTCTATGTTTCACCAGCTCCACCACTTACTGGGAAACCTGGACAAATGATTCAGCTTTTCTTGGCCTCAGCTGACTTGTGTAAGTGGGGATATGAAAGTGTCATATGAAGATTATTACATTGATTGAGAGCTTAATGCTGTATAGCGTGCATGGCACTTAGTAGGCACTCCATAATAATATTATCTCTCTGCTAGGAATGAAAGAATGATCGTTTGGTAACTGGGGATCTGAGGATACAGAAACTGTGCCAGTGTCAACACAGTTATAAAAAGACTCCATTTGTTTAGGCTTGGTGTTATACAGCGAAAAACACTTCACAATCCAGAGATAATTATCTTGTAAGGATATAATTCAATATGAATTCCTTTTTGTTTTTCAGGAGTGATAAGGAACATCAATAAAATTATAGGCGTGAGTTTTTAAACAACTTTAAGAATAATCACATATTATAAAAGTCACCCATTTTAAGTGTACAATTAAATGATTTTTAGTAAATTTATTGAATTGTGCAACTGTCATCACAATCCAGTTTCAGAACATTTCTGTCACCCTAATAAGATCCCTCATGCTCTGTTCCAGTCAACCCCAGTTCCTATTCCAGCTCCAGGCACCACTAATCTGCTTTCTGTCTCTATGACTTGGTGTTTTCTGGACATTTCATGTAAATGGAATCATACAATATATACTTTTGTGTCTGGCTTCTTTCAGTTAACTTGTTTTTGAGCATGTTGGAGCATGTATCAGTATTTTGTTCCTTTGTAATGATGAACAGTGTTTCACTGCATGGAGATGCACGTGTTGTTTATCCATCCATCAACTGATGGCCATTTGGGTTGGATCCACTTTCTGGCTGTTACAAATAATGCTACTATGAACATTTGTGTACAATTTTTCAGAGGACGTATGTTTCCGTTTCTCTTAGGAAATAGGAATTCCTAGGAATGAAATTGCTGGTTGTAATAATACACTTATACTTAACTTTTCAAGAAGCTGCTAAACTGTTTTCCTAAATGACTGTACCATTTTACATTCCCACCTGTAGTATATGAGAGTTCTATAGACAAAATTTGAAAAGGCTAAAACAGAAATAGGACCTAAAAATTCACAAATTTAGATGTTGAATTTCCCTTCCCTGACATTTATTATCTTCTACATCTCCCTCTTAGTGGAAGTGGAGGGGGCAGTCCTGTTCCTGCCGCCCTGGATGCTCACCTCCCACAGTTGGCTCCTTGGTTGGAAGGGGCTTCTCTCATCTTCTCTAGTCCTGCTGAGTTAGGGCAAGAAATCCTGTGCTCCTCCACTCCTAGCAACCCTAAGAGACTACATGAAGAAAAAAGAACATTTAACAAATGGAAATTCACTCTTTCGGGATGGCAAGAGAAGGGTTAACGTAGTTTCTAACTATTATTGACTACAAGATCTGCAAATGATTGCATAAAATTTCTAAAATATGCCTGCAAGCTTCTATTATTGATGTGGTGCCCCCAGGGGTGCACATATGGGTTTAAGTGTCTAAACTGTTTTATTAATTAAATTGCTATAATTTACCTCTCCCATGTTAGCATTTACAGTTTATGAAACAGCCCTGTAATTAGAAAATGACGTACTAGTATTTCTTGTTTACTTTGTGGGTGAAATATTATATATATATATATACTTATATATATTTACACACACACACACACACACAGTATTTTCCCAGGCTAACCCTCTCAGGCTACTTTATTTCTAGTCCAATTAATAGGCAACCTCCAGTGGTGCATTAAATTGCCTTTTAGGGGGAGGGGGAGATAGCTGGGAAGTCCATTGTTCCTACTGAGGTGTGTGATGGCATCCGTGAATGTTTGTTTATTTGTTTTCCCTCCGTAGACAGGAAATTGGAATCATAAGATTTTATTGTAAAAAATCTGTCTAAAACAGCCCTGAGATACCTAGCACATTCTAAAATTGTAGAGCTATTTTAATTGTACTGTGTCTTATAATCTTCGCTCACCATTTTGAAGGTATATCTAGGAATATATAATATATGTAACCCATGCTATATAGACAGTAATGTTGTTGTTGGAGCACCTTCTGTTAACCTTTACTTTATATGTATTTATTCATCCCATCTACAAACACATACACTGGTGCTGAATCTAATGTCGTATATATCTTTATCAATTTTCTCAATTGTGGGCTATATCTGACATTTTTTTTAAGTGAGACTTTATTTGAAAGATCAGATTTACTTTTTGTAACAAGGAGTCTTACATTTTTTTACATCTGTGCCAATCTTCCTCCACTTTGTGTGTGGGATGCCTCCACAGCATGGCTGAAGGGTGGAGTAGGTCCACACTCCGTGTGTCTGAACCCGTGAACCTGGGCCACTGACACGGAGTGCATGGAACTTTAACCATTCAGCCAATGGGGCCAGTTGCTATATCTGACTTTTAAGAATGTCAGATTACGATGTCTAATTCAAGCATATCAAAGGATTATTGAACCTTATATGAGAAGACTTTTAGGAATTATATACTCACACTTTTCATATTTTTGTAACATTTCTGGGTTCTGTATGAATCAATCATCATTGCAATTTCAAGTCTCTCTTAAATGGAGGTAGAGTATAATTTTAAAAGTCTCTATCTCTCAGAGATATTAGGGGTAAAATAAACTAATAACCTTTAATATATTTAACATAGGGAAAAAAGGTTTTCTATATGTACAAAATATTAATTTGGTTAATAATATAACACTGCAGAGATTTATGAGTAAAAGTTGCTCTGCTTTCATTGATGAGTGATATGGTCTGATTGCAGAGGGTTAGAACAAATTAGGGGCAGGATAGAGCAAAAGAGAAGTAGATCACGTAGAACTTAGCGTAGGACTATATGCAGAAGGTGCTTTACTCAGTTTCACTCATCCACTTAGCAAATATTTATCAAGAACCTATGTAATATTCTGTAATATAAGACACATGAAAGTGAATATAAAGATTTTTAAGACAGTTCCTGACCTCAAGAAGCCCACGGTGAAGTAAGGGGAATGCTCTGTTCACAGGTAATTATGCAGAATGTGCGAAATGTCAGAAAGTGGCATTCAGAGAAAACAATAGAGTTTCAGAAAATACAGGAAGCTCTTCTGATTGTGGTGATTAGGAAAGGCTTCTTGGGAAAGATAGTATTAGAGTTGAATTTTGACAAACGGGGAAAATTTCAATAGCTGGGTGGGTTTCAAGCATAGGTAATTCTAGCAGGAGGAAGGGCATGAGTAAAGGGGTAGAGGTTGGAAAGCCCAAGATGTGTGATGATCATGTACATGGACTTAAGTTTCCTTCCGTGCACACTTGAAATACAGAGAATATTCTTTTGATTGTAATTGTTCTTTAAAAGTCTTTTGAGATTAAGCAAGGTTCTAGCGGGAATAGGCTCAGTGCCTGTGTTGGCTTTTCTGATTTCACATTCAAAAAGTCATGGATGATGCCATCAGCTTAACCACTCATCTTGTAATTGCGTGACGTGGGTAATTAAGGTGAAACAGTGAGAATGCCTCACAGAATCACTAGCCAACACTGCTGACGGATGTGTGCAGAGTGAAGGAAAGAAGGCGCGGTCGAACAGTGGAAAAGCCCAGTGTTTATAGTAAGTCAGCTTTAAACATGAAAAGTGAAGCATTTAACTCTTTAAAAATAGTTTTAGTAAATTAAAAATGCAAGAATCATAACAGCAAGTAATAATAAGCTAACTTCTGTGGAAAAAACGTGGGAATTATGCATATCTTTATCTTTGCTCATGATACGCAAAAAGAAAAGTTGGAAAGGAAAACAAAACTAGTAACAGTAGTTATCAGTGTGCGCACGCATATGTGTGTATGCAGGAGTGGGAACTTGCACAAAGGACTGTACACGTACGTAAATAATTGAATGGCATACGAATCACCTGGGGATGCCGGGAAAATGTAGGTTCTGATTCATTTGGTCTGGTGTAGGGCCTGAGATTCTGCATTTCTGACAAGCTCCCAGGTGACACCCAGGCTGCTGGTCTGTGGACCAGACTCGTGTAGAAAGGGTCCACACAATCAGGGAAATTTGGACCTGACCTTAGTATTGGATGATACGAAGGGATTAATATTCCTTTCATTGCTGTGATAATGGCACTGCGCTTCTAGATAACCCTCAAAGATGCCCAGTGAGGGTAAGAAGACATGAGTCTGGGAATTGTTTTAAAATGCTCTGGAAACAGGAGAAGCAAACAGAAACAGACAGATAGATGACGCAACTGTGGCAAAATTTTGATAATTACTAGTTGTGGGTTCTGGTTATATTGGGGTTCATTACACTATTCTCTTTATTCGTGTAGGTTTGAAATATTTCATAATAAAAATTTGTTTAAATGGTCTTGAATTTGTTTCCGTTCCACAAAAATATCCCTCCTTGAGGTTCTCAATGATCCCCACTCACAAAATTCAGATTAAAACTCTTGTCTTCATCTTACTTGACTTTCAAGAAGCCTTTGAAGCATTTGACCACTTCCACTTCCTCAGAACTCTTTCCCCTTGGTTTGCTGACACTATGTCTCTCCATATTTCTCTGCTGCTTGCTCCCTCTCAGTTTTGTTGCCAGCACCTTGTTCTCTATCTGTCCTCCAAATGTGGGAGCTCTTGGGCTCCACCCTTGGCTCCATGTTCTTCTCACTCTACTCTCTCTTCCTGAGTGATCACATTGAGCTCAGTTACCACCTACTCTCTGGTGACTCCCCAATGTCCCATATGTCTTTACTCCAGACTTCCCAATCAGCTCCTGACTCACATATCCAACTCTGTGATCAAAACACCATTTATACACTGCTGAAATTCAACATTTCCAAAATGGAACCAAAGATCTTTCTCCCAACCTGGTTTTCTTTCACCATCTCTATTTTTGTGAATGACACTGCCTTCTACTCAGATGCTCATTCCAGAACTCATGGGGTCATCCTCTACACTTTCTTCATCCCCGCCTCAGCCTATCAGTCACCATATCCGGTCAATCTTTCTTCCAAAATACTTTTAAAACTTTTCTACCTCTGTTGATCTCCACTGCCACCACTGTCCCTCACTTGTACCAACTACTAAAAAAGCCCCTAACCCATCTCTATAAATTGTGTGGACTCCCACCCTCCCACCCCTCAGTCCATTCTCCACTTGGTAACCAGAATGATCCTGTAGAAATGTAAAGATTAAACATTCTTCTGCTTAAAACTCTTCAGTGGCTCCTCTTCAACACCAATGCCTAAAGTCCCTGTGATAGCTCAGAAGACCCTGTGCGACCTGTCTGCACTGCCTTAAACTATTAGACCATTCTACCTCACCTTATATCAGCCTCCCCATGTATAGTACATTCTTGCCAGAGTGGCCATGTTTCTAACTCCTATTCCTCTGGATTTCAGCTTAAACAACCCTTCATCAGAGAAGCTTTATTTGACCTCCAAAAAGGTAAAGTCCCCCTGTAGTGTACTTCCATGGTCCACTGTAGTTTTCCTTCATAACATTTAAAACAAATGCAAGCAATGTATTATTTATGTAATTATTAGTTTATTGCCAGTCTCCTGCTTTAGAATGAAATCTCCAGGTCTTAATACAGTGCCTATTTCCTGACATATAATATTTACTCAGTTGATAATCTATCCCATTAGATAGAGACTCTATCAGAACATGGCTCATAGTAGGTGTGCAGTAAATTGTTATATTCTCATTGAATGTTGTTGATGTGCAAATTAAACACTGGGAACTGAATATGAATGTTAACATTAAATTCTCCTAAATGCCTCCTACGAAAACCAAACAGAGCAGTGATAAACTGTTAGGCCTTTATTTTGACAATTTGCTACCCTTACTCTCATCCCTGGAGCCCAACCCCTTCCCTTTAGAATTCATAGCATTCTTGTTGCCTCCACTGCTGACACTTCTTCATCAGAAGTGAGCTGGAGGGATTTGGAGAATGTAGACTTTTTATTGTCGTTGTTGCTTTTCTGAATAAAGGCTGTTCACTAGAAGCCAGAAGTCAGATCTTCTGGCATGGAAATCTAAGAGAATGTTCGAGTGTCATTTCGGAGTAAATAACTTTCTTTCCTACCATTATACCTAGACCATTTCAGTGTACGTTAGTCACTCCTCCTCATTTCCCCATCTTAGTAAAATGGGAACTGAGTCACCGAGTATTTAAATAACAGTGACCAGCATACAGGCTTATTTCCAGTTTCACAGCCCTCAGCCCCAAGATCTTAGGTTAGTCAGATGTCAGCTTCCCAATCCTGGTTTTGCAAACTCAAAGCAAGATGAGAGTTTATTCACTTAACTGCCAGAATGGCAAAAGTGTGGAAAAACCAGTTTTAGAAAGGTGGATGGAAGCAGACTGCCAAAAAAAATTAAAAGTGCCTTCCTACATCTGGCAAGCATCACCCTGGACTAGCGCTGCGGGCTCATGACTCCACCAGGTGTGGTGGATGCACATGGACCAGGCAAGCAGGTTTGCCAGTTCCTGCTTTGGCAACCCATTTCAAACATGGCAGACATCTCCAAGTGGTAAAACCCTAGGACCCTTCAGGGTTCCTACGTGCCTCGTGGAGAATGGCAGGAAGTTCAACAAATACATCTTATATTAAACTGCAGTTAGGCAATTTTGGCTCCTGTGTCCTATTAAGGAAGTTATGCACTTGAGGGAAATAGACCCATAAGATCTCTTTACTGGTGGAACTTAAAAATGTATCTTTTTCCTCCTGGTTCTATTTGTGGATGGTGCTACTGGGTTAGTTAATAAAACACAATGGCCTTCCATCTCTGGGGCTAGGATTAATGTATGCCTCCTATTTCTCCAAGAGACACTGCAGGCTGGGTTCTTGGCCCTTGGTCCTTCATGTAGACATTAATTATGCAAATGTACCCAATTAATATTTGTAGGTCAGGACAGTAAGGGGGAAACTCAGGCAGCTGCTTTTCCTGTGGCACCTGGAAGGGCCTGTGCAGGTGATGTGGATTCCCCTGCTACCCACGCCGTGTACCTGGAGTTGCATATAAGCAACAGCTGAGCACACCAGCCAGGAAAAAGGTAGGGAAAGGTGCTTCTGACCCCTGTTACCCAGCCAGGTATGACGCCTGCGTTGGATACAAGTAACCATCTGTTTTTTTGAAATTAGTTCATGTACTGAAATGCATTCTACTCTTCTTTCAACTGTCAAGCGCTGGTGACCTGACCCATCACTGCAAATGCTGGCTTCTTCCAGTGCCTTTCCTAACCCCCATAATGTGGCTTCTGCCTCTCCACTTAGAAACTGCTCTGAAAGCTCACTGTGACTTCCTCACTTGTGAGTGTGATGGTCTCTTTTCTGTCTTCATTTTCCTTGATGTCTTTCTAACGTTTGATTCTATTGTTGGTCAGATTTAGCACACACTTCTCTCTCAGTCTCCAGACCATCCTGTGACCCTGGTCTTGTTTTTGCATCTGCTTCAGCCTCTCGCTTTCACTTTCCTTTGCTGTCAGCTCTTTCTCCACCAGGCCTTCTGCATGCTGCTCTAACCTCTCTTCCAGAGTGGGGCTGGGGGGCAGGGGCATTGTCTCTCTGCATGAAGACATACCTCTACTATCTTTGTTTCTCAGCTTTTTAGCTTTTCCTGCCCATTGCCTGATCAAATCCTATCCACTTGTCAAATTATTGTAGACAGAGTTCATGTTTATTGTGTGCCTCCAGTATGCCAGGCACTGTGCTGGGACTTTAGAAACATTCCCTTAATTGATCCTCAAAACTAATCTGAAAAGGAGGTATGATCCCCATTTTCCATTGGGCTTTTGGGAATCCCATAAAATGGGGATAGGAGAAATTATCCCCCGGGGACTCAAGTTTAGTAACTGGCCACAAATCCCACAGCAGTGGTGGAGCTGAGATATAAACTCAGGCTTAGCTGTCAGCCAAGTCCACACTATAACCAGAGGCTACAGCCCAGTGGCCAAGCTATGTCCTTTGGTGGACAGTCAGCCCTGGGTTTGAGAACTAGCTCTACCACTTATGAAACCTCCAATATTAAGGAGTTTTAGCAATAAAGTGGGGATAATGAGAATACGTACCTCACAGGCCTGTGAGTATGTGTAATCCTTGGCACATCAGTTTTAATCAATTTAAATTATTAATTAATTTAATTAATAATTAATAAAATAATTTTTATAAATAAATACAATAAAAAATAAATTAAATAATTAATGAAAAATAAAATTAATCAATAAAAATTATTTTTATCATTGTTATGCACTGCTCCTACTCCTAAGCTAAATGCCCTACTCAAAGCCTAACACGTCACAGTTCTTCTGCGATTGTTCTAGCCCATATATCTCCCTTCTGGGAATTTTTGCTGCACTTACATTATGTACCACACCACTAAAACTTCATTATTATCCTCTTCTTTGGTTCTCAAGTTCGCGAACTCTTCTGATTTTTATCTCCCCAATGGATTGTTATAGCATTCTTTTCTGGGAGTTATAGGGACAATCTAAAGGTGTAGTTTTATGTTTGTGAGTGTCAGTCATGGTGCTGTAAGACTTCACAGACAGCCCTCTTGTCTGTCCACATGCCAGGACCCTCTGGGTCAGTCTCATCTCTGCCACTCCTTCACAGGCATCGCTGTAGTCATTCCAGATTACTTGCAGTTTATTTTATCACGTTTCCCTCCCTCCCTCCTTTACTCTCTCTTTGGGGTATCAGTAGCATGTACTAAGAACCTGCTTAGTCCCAAGCGCTGTGCTGAGCACTGGGAATTCAACAACGAACAAAACTCACCTAGTGGAGAATTGAGAAAGCAGTGTGTTGAATGTTATGATAGAGAATATGGGTACCAAGGAAGCCATAGGAGGGCCCCTAACTGGAACTGGGGAATCAAGAGTGGCTTCATAATGGAAGTGAGGTCTGTGCTGGGACCAGAAGGATAAGTAAGAGCCACGCAGGTTGGCATGGGGATCGGATAGGGAGAGTGTAAATGTTCCAGGCAGAGAGAAGGGTTTACACATGGCTTGTAAGCAAGAGAGAGCCCATGGAGTCAAGGAACGGAACAAAATTCAGTGGGGTTGGCTCACAGGGGTGCAGCTGGAGGGGGAAGGATGTGCCTGGTCATGCATGCCTCGGGGACCATGTGACAGTGTGAGAACTTTACGTAATGCCGTAGGAAGCCTTTTTTCCTCCCCAATATGCAAAATGACTTGGAGGCAAGAACAGTCAAGAATAGATTCAGGGAGATTCACTAAGAGCAGTTTCAATCGTTCGTGATGGCCTTTAGGATTAGCAAAATGGATGAATTTGAAAATTTCCAGGAAGTAGAATTCATAGAAATTGATGATGGATTTGGTGTTGGAGGAGAGAGAGAGTTAAGAATGACTCTCGATTTCCGGCTTGGGCAGCTGAGTGCATACTGATTCATTCAGTGAGGAGGGGAAACTGGATGGTGAAAAGAAATCTGTGTGTTCAGTTTTGTGTAAGCTAATCTTGAGGTGCCTGTGGCACATCCAAGTGGAGATGTCCAATAGGCAGTAAAATATGCAGGGGAGGCTCAGGAGACGAACACAGGCTGGACTTAGGGTAAGACAGTGTGTGTGTGTGTGTGTGTGTGTGTGTGTGTGTGTGTGCGCGCGTGCGCGCGCGTGTTTCGTTTCCCTGATTTGCCCTCCCTTTCCCAGCCAATCATTTGAACTCCAGTTGTTCCTGGAGACTTAGGTTAGGTTTTTCTTCCTTGTTTGAGGCATTATCTCTCTCTTCTCATCTTTACTCCAATGTCATCATGTAAAACCCGCGCCTAGGACTTGTAAGGTGGCTTTGTGACTATTGACTTGTCCATCACTTTGGACTAATCTACCTGAAGGAAAGGATTTTGTTTTGTACATCTTCATCCCAAGCAGAATGCCTGGCAGATGTGTGTTTAATGAATGGGTTTGAAAGCACTACAAATAAAAGGCTAGCTATGGTCAAAATGAGGAAATGACAGTGTTTGACTTGAGTTCCTCCCATTTTCCTCCGTGGTACCCAGTACCTCCTACTTACAAACACAACCAGATTTTCCTAAGAAAGTATCTGCTCCAAACTTTTTACCTCCCTCCCTCGTCAAACATATCAGTCCTATCACCAAAGGATGCCAAGTCATAGTGCTCAGGCGCTGTGAAGAAAACAAATGAATAAATACATTCTCTGCCTTCAAGGAGAGGCACACTAGCAGAATGAAGAATGAAATAAAGCTAACTGCAGAGTGGGCACCACTGTATGTGGCAGGGTGATCCCTCCCAGGTACAGATGTCTGTTTTTATCGAGGCCTCTGAAGGCAGCTCTGTCACTCACACAGCGGAGAGGCCCAGTCCTGCCGAGGAAAGGCAGGGGCCCCTGCGCCGCCCCTCACATCATATCTCAGAGATACTGCCACCCAGGACTATGATTGGGGTCTGTCCCCAACCTGTCAGGATCACTCTCCAGACCTCAGCTGTTCTGATGGTCCCTGTCCCCAGGATGCTAGATTTCCAGTAGGAAGACTTTGCTAAAACTTAAAAAACAGACCATGGGAAGTCCATTCCAGAAACCTACTGGAACTTCAAATTTTACAAGTGGCATTTTAGAGAGCTTTCCTGAGTTTGTCAAATGATCAATATCAAGTAGCCTCTACATAAGTCTTATCTGCTGTAAAATGGATCAGTAGTCAAAATTATGGCAAAGACAGGTGATGAAATGCTTTGCACTATCTACTTACAATGCAACAAGGTAGATAACTTTAACGATGGCTTTCAGTGAAGGGTTTTGCTGTTTTAAAGATTTTAAAGCACTTTTCTTAGTTTCCAGCTAAGATGTGAATATTTCAGACACACTTTGTGAATGTGTGTATGAGCGTGAGCATGAGACAGTCACTGGTTATCCCAACAGACTGTGTCTCTTTAGAATCTTTGTTCCTTAGTCTTACAGGAAAGGTGTCTCAAGTTTCCCCACGTCAGTGGGAGCAGAAACCTGGACACTGTGTCCGGGACCCTTCCATGGAGAGTTAGCAGGATCCCGGCACAGCATGCCAAAGGACTTCTCAGAGGTGACTGGGCAGTTTGGGAAAGGCAGGAGGGTGGCTTAGACTGACGTTTGGGAAAAATAGACCTCAGGTCCTCAGTCTCTGGCTGCCGAAAGGATGTAAAAAGCCTCTAACGAGAATGCTTTCACTTTTGAAATCCAGAAAGGTAAATTTCCCAAGGACTGTAAAATGACTCTTGTCTCCTGTATTGATATTGTTCTCTGAAAAATAAATGTCTTTTTGCATTATTTAAATAGCACATAATTAAGTACTAAGGGCTCTCTGTTACTTGTATCCAAAGCACAGCCAGCGAGCTATGGAGGCCTGGAGGGTGTGGAGAAGCATCATCTCTGAGTGGAGAGAGGAAAAACAATAGAGTGAGAGACAGACAGAGACCAGGGGCGGAAGAAGACAAGGGAAGTGTTTAACATTCAGAATTTGTCCACAGCCGATAATTTATTGGAACTCATCTGTAACAAGGCCTGGCACTGATTTATAAGTTGATTTGAAAAATAAATAAAAGTGATAGAAACCTGCATTTGGTTTTAATGATAGACTGTTGCAGCGTGAAAAGTAAGGATATGAAACATTGCAAGGAAATTAGATAGTATGCCCTGAAGACAATTGCAGCTACCAGCCCATTAATTGTTAGATATTTATTATTAAAAATTTCTTTTCATGAGTGACTGCAGAATATTTGTGCTACTCAAGCTGTTGAGTTCTGACATGAATGGAGTGTGGGGAGCTCATTTGTTTCTTTGTCTGTGTGTGCATGTGTGTGTGTGTGTGTGGTTGTGTATGGGTAACTGACAAGGCAACTGACCAAACTCGATGATAAATCTTTGCTGCAAAAACACAAGCATAGATGGGCTGCCTCTTAAACAACTTGGAGCAAAGCAAGGAATGCTAGAGCACTTGTCATTTCTGAAGTCATCATCGTCATCCTCACCATTGTTACCATCATCATTATTATTACTATTATTGTTTTTAAACCTGGTGTAAAAACAAGTTAGGTCTTTCTACCTCAGAAAATACAATTCCAAAGTCACTAGCAATAGCACCCCAGAGGGACTTTAACCTATAAATATGAAAAGTAATTTGTTATCTTACCAGCATTTAATTTATAATGTTTCTTTTTGGTCTGGGAAGATCCAGAAGGATTGCCACTTGAACATACCATGGTTTAGATTATTATACACAATGGGTGCCCCCCAAAACAGGGGCATTCCTCCTTCAAGTTATAGTGTGTCTAAAACTGCTTTCTTGAAAAATAGGTAATACATTTATTTTCTCATTGAGAAAAAGAGAATGGGTCTTTGATTAACCAGAAATTACTCATCATTACAGACTAACATTGTAAACATTTTTCATTCCTATTTAACACTTTCTATTGTGGTTCTCTTATTTGCCAGTTATTTTTAGGAAAAGGATATATTTGGACAGATTTATATTTATTTTAAATATGTAATTATCTTGTTCAGATACATATTTTTTTGAAATCAGGAGGCACTTTATGGCTAATCAATTCATGATTCACTCTTAGGGCTATTTTCAGTTTAACTTTTGTACATCAAAACAAACGATAGGGGCCAGCCCCTTGGCCGAGTGGTTAAGTTTGCGTGCTCCTCTTCGGCGGCCCAGGGTTTTGCCAGTTTGAATCGTGAGTGTGGACATGGCACCGCTCATCAAGCCATGCTGAGGCAGCATCCCACATGCCACAACTAGAAGGACCCACAACTAGAAATACACAACTATGTACCGGGGGGCTTTGGGGAGAAAAACGAAAAATAAAATCTTAAAAAAAAAACAAAAACACCAAATGATAGCCATCCACAATAACAAAGGACAGACCTGAACCCTGATACTTACATCACTCTACCGTGCAATGAGGAAGCACACAGAGAGATAATTTACAGTGAAGAGGGTTGGGATAGCAGAGATAACATTGTTTATAGCATATTTAAAAAATAGCTGTGATGAGTTGCAACGCAAATCAGTACATTTAATTTGCCATTATTTAATATCTAATAAAAATACAGTGTAGGGGCTGGCCCTATGGCTGAGTGGTTAAGTTCACATGTTCCGCTTCAGTGGCCTGGGGTTCATCAGTTCAGATCCTGGGCACAGACCTACACACCGCTTGTCAGGCCATGCTGTGGCATCCCACATAGAAGAACTAGAATGACTTACAACTAGGATATACAACTATGTACTGGGTCTTTGGGGAGGAAAAAAACAAAAAATAAAGAAAAAAGGAAGATTGGCAACAGATGTTAGCTCAGGACCAATCTTCCTCACCAAAGAAAAAAAGGCATACCTATAAAAAAAATACAGTCTAGGTGGTCTGTGTGTCACGATGTCTGGCTTTGCCGTCCAGTGATTTACTAATGCAATTCCTTCATACAGTTTTGCTGACGGCTTTTATCTATAGAGCACTGAATTCTATGGGAAATCATTGACAACCTGAGCAAATGCTTGGGCTCAGATTTTGACTAAATTGTAAGCTTCCTGAGGGTGAAGACTGTACGTATTTCTGTCTTTGTAGCTCCAGGGCCCAGCCTGGTACCAATCACTTTGTAAGTGAGGGATTGATTAGTTTACTCAGCCCTCAGGCTTCATTTTGATGAGTGTGAAAAATCAATCAGCAAGCCTTTGCGGCTTCTCGTTCCTCCTCTTGCCCCAGTGTTGCCCACTTGGCTGAGAACCAGGCTTGCATCCTGGAATGGATAACTAACAACATATATGCTGGAGCATAAATTCCCCTGAGAGCTCTGGGGCTGTCCCACTCTCTCCATTCACTGCAAGATACAAGGTACATTGTTGTTCCTTCCTCCTCTCAAACCACCTTACCTGTCATTTCTTCGAGAATATGTGGATATTCTTAACTCCAACCCTCTCCACGGTCAGCTTTGCTTATATTTCCTGCCTTTTTCCCTCTCCCGCCTGTCTCACAGGAAGGAATATCTGCTTTCCAAAACTAACCCCACCACAATGTGTGTTGATCTTGTACCCACTTTCCCTGAGACTTCATTCCATCATTTGTCGCATCTCTCTCCCTTCTTCAAGTTCCTTCTTTCCATAAACAATTTTCCTTCAGACTTCAAGCAAACTCAGGTATCCCCACAACCGGATGTTTGTTTCCTTTTTAAACTCAGCTTCTCCTTCAAGCTATCATCATCATTTGTCCACTGCTTGAAAAAACAGTCCATGCTTGCTGGCCCTCCTTTGTCATTCTTCGATGTCTTGAAATGTGGTTTACGTCACAAAAAGACTAATCACCAAATCTCGTGGGTTTTCTCATCCTTCCTTCAAACACTTCTTACACGCTAATCAGAGGCACTAGTTTTCCTTGCACCCTTTTGTTTCTTCACCCCAAATTCCCCACGTATCGCTGTGACTCAAAGCTTTGCCCTCAGAGCTCATCATCTCATGTTTCCTCAACTATCACCTCTGTGTGAGTGGGGTTCCAAAATTTTTGTTTCTAGCCCCAGCAACAAAATCTTGTCATAAGCCAGACCAAAGTTGTCACATTGTTCCTGGACCAAGTCATGCTTCTCACTTTTCTGCTTATGGCATTACCATATTTCTCCAATCACCTGGGCTAGAAATCTTAGGAGAGCTATTCCCATGGTGTGCTGGTAACGGGCACCACCCGAAAGCCCTCATTTGCAGTATTTTTCTATAAAGGACCAGATAGTAAATATTCTAGGCTTCCAGGCCACGTGGTCTCCGTTGCAACTACTTAACTGCTGCTGCGGGTGAAAGCAGCCACGGACAATGCACAGGTGAATGAGCACATCTTGTTCCAATTTTATCTGTGGACGCTGAAATTTGAATTTCATGTAATTTTGTCATATAATATGTCATTATCCTCTAATATTATCTTCCAATTTTTTTTCAACTGCCATCCTTACTTCACGGCTGTACAAAACCAGGCAGGCAGTACTTTGCTGATCCCTGGTGTAAATAGTCCCACCACGGTTGATTCCAAGATACTAATGGTTGTGGCTTGCAAAATTGGTGCAAATGTAATGATCAGTTCTTGCTAGCTGATAAAATCTGGCTCCAACAGGATGTTCATAGGTGTTAATTTGTTTTAAAAGAAGTGTTCCACTGTCAAACACGTTTGTAAAGACAAGTCAAGTAAAAAGAGTTTGCATACAGTGGAACTTCCCAG
The DNA here is from genome assembly GCF_041296265.1 of Equus caballus. NCBI lineage: Eukaryota > Metazoa > Chordata > Mammalia > Perissodactyla > Equidae > Equus > Equus caballus. Next base: position 9,967,749 of record NC_091703.1, read on the forward strand.
AACCGTGGATTTCCTCCTGTGCGTCGTGACTCTCCGGGAGGAGGTCTGGAGCGCAGTGTTTCCCAGTGGACTTGACTGACAGCTCTGAGGAGCGTTTCTCAGGAACACAATTTGGAGGGTGTTGTCTTGGTGTCATTTTAGACTCCCCACTTTTCCATTCTCTAATGTACAATCAAATGCCAAGCTTGTCACTTCTACCCCTTCATTTGCCATTGTCCCTTCCACAATCCTAAGCCAGGTTTCCATCTCTCTTGTCTAAATGAGCCAGTCCTCCCACTGGTCTGTTTCTTCATTTCTCACATGCTGTTGCTAAACCAATCTTCTTAGAGTAAATCTTGCATTTCTTACCTGGACAACTGCACTGCCTCCCTCCCTGGGTCTCTGCTTCTACTCTACTTCCCACATGATAGTCACAGTGATGCTGTTAAACAATAAGCCAGTGCACATCCCTCCTTTAATGACGTATCATCACACTCAGAAGCTCATGGTAAGGATTTTTTCTTTGGACATGAACAAAGTACAGGCACTAGCCATGTAGATATCTGAGGGACCCAAGTGTAAGGGCCCCAAGAAGAGCTTGTTTGGTGTGTGTGGGGCAGCGGTGAGGGCAAGACTGAGGGGTAAAGGATGAAGTCGAGAGGTAGCGGGGGGCCAGATCACCTGTCTAATGTCCTAGCCGGGTTGGACCATTCTCTATTCTCTGCCCTCCCCAGGGGACCCTGCCAATGGAAGGTCTGACTCATTTCTTCCCCCTCACCTAGAGTGGCCAGCTTATGCCTATTTTCCTGGGGTAATTATCATTTGTACCCCCTTTTACTTTCAAAAGTATCTAGGTTTGGCTGACATTATATGCTTAGCTTACCCTCACCTCCTCCAATTTCCTTCATCAAAACCTTCCCATTCAGATGTCACCTGCTTGTGATGCCTTTTCTGATCCTCTTGACTGGCTATGATCTATCCCTTTCCAAAGACACATCATCTTTCTTCTTTCCTCTCTTTGTCTCCTGGTTATACTTATTTACAGTCTTCTCTTCTTCCTTCTAGAGTTTTTCAACACAAAGCTATACTTTAGTAGATGCCACCAAAGTGCCTAGGACAGTGCCTTGCACAAAAGTGAATCCCCAGTACCTGTGTGCTGGGTGATCAATGACTGACTGGCTGACTAGAAGTCCATCAGAAGGTCCATTACCTGCACGAGAGTTCAAGACCCATGAGTTAGGGTCTCCTTTCTTAAAAAAATTTTACAAGTAGTGAGTTTTTCTCCCAAATCATTGTGTGGAGGAATTATGTAAGAGTTTACAAACTACAGAGAACAAAAGTGTTTAGCTAGGTAATTTAGAACAATGTTTTCTAAGGTATGTTTCTTAAAACACTGGTTGAGCCTGATGTGAGTGAAGTGTTTATCGAAAAAAGAATTGTGTGGTCAATCAAGGAAACGCTGTGTTAGAGCTCAACAGGACTTGTAGAGTACTTGTTTGTTAACAGTGGGGTTCTTAGAACTTTTAATAAATGCATGTGCATTGCAAATCTCTGAAGAGGGGCTATAGTAGCTAACATTTTCCAAATTTAGTTGATCATGGATGCCTCCTCTGAATCCCCCCTTCTTTTCTCTATGGAGCCTATCATAGGGGGAATAGTGATTTAGAAAGTGGTTTTACAATTCCTTACAAGGATATTTCCACTGTATTCATTTCCCAGGTTCATTCTAACCATGAGTTGTTAATATACCTTAAAATCTTATGAAGCACTTTTCCCTGGTGTCAATTTCCTAACTGAGGTCTCTGGAGAAGCATGACCAGTGGGCACTGCACTCAGGCCTCGGAGGCGCAGGGCCTGCAATGCTGTCAGACTGAGCTCAGGCCCCTAAGCTGGACAATTCAGCCTCCATTCTTTGCTTTTTATTTCCACTCTTGCTCAGAGCTTTGTAACTTCGAGCTGAAGTCATTTACTTTCCACCTTTCTTTCTCCTCTTACCCATCCTGCATAAGCTCCCATAGTCAGCCTCCCAAACACAGCTTTCATCAAACCACCCCGTGGTCAATAACCCTCAGTGGTCCTCTTTTTCCTGCAGAGTTATTTCCAGCTTATTGACCTGGAAGTCTAGGTGCTGTCTCAAGAGCACCACAGAGTAATAATATTTGTAGGAGGAAGACTTTCTATTGCATATGATACAAAAATCACAGACATGAGCAGCTCTTAAGAACATGCTGTCAAACTAAGCATGATTGGCTGTTTCTGAATTTTTTTCTGGAAATTTCTTGCTGCTTGTATTTTCATGTTAGTTAAATGTTAAATGCTTAAAGAAAATTTTTTGAGAGAAAAACTTTAATTTTGAAAAACCCCACCTAATTCACAAACTTACTTTTCTAAACTGAACAACTATCACTCCTGTTTGATTTTTCCAAGGTGATACCTAATCTAACTCATGATCCAAGAGAGCAGTTTCAATACCACAGGGTCAAGTTGAACTTGTAACCTACTCTCGTCATATTCTTTTCAAACACAACCTTCTACTACTCTGTACTACTCTCTCCTGCACCCGTGCTACGCAGAGTGTGGTCACAGACCAGCAGCCTCAAGATCACTTAAGAGCTTGTTAGAAATGCTGAGTCTCAGGCTCCCCTCCAAACCTAGTGAATAAGTATCTGCTCTTGAACAAGATTCCCCAAGCACACTAAGTTTCAGGAGCGAGGTGAGAGGCAAGCCGCTTAAATCTCAGTTCTCTAGTTTGTAAAGAATGATCTTCTCTCTCTTAACTGTTGTGAGGATGAAATAAAACATTTCATTCTGGTGACTGTGAAGCATATTATTAATTTGCATCATATGACGCTGGGTTACTCACTGTCCATGCACACCCACGCACCTTTCTGCTTCTGAACATTCCCTCCGTCTCACGTGCTTTCCCACCTTTCCCTGTAAGCATCTGAATTATACTGTTATCGGCTGAATTGTGTTCCCCCAGAATGCATATGTTGAAGTCCTAATGCACAGTACCTCCGAAAGTGGATGTACTTGGAGATAGGGCCTTTAAAGAGATGATTAAGTTAAAATGAGGTCATGATGGTGAATCCTAATCCTATGTGACTGCTGCCCTTATAAGAAGAGATTAGGACACAGACACACAGAGGGAGGACTATGTGAGGACACAGGGAGAAGATAACCATTTACAAGCCAAGGAGAGAGGCCTCAGAAGAAACCAGCCCTGTCAACACTTTGATCTTGGACTTCTGCTCTCAAGAAAGGTGAGAAATATATTTCTGTTGTTGAAGCCACCCAGTCTGTGGTCTTTATTAGGGCGCCTTAGCTGACTAATACACTGTCTTTCTTGATGTCAGCTCAAGTGCTTTCTCCTCCAGCCACCTGATCCCCCTGCCCTGTCCCCCTACGCAACTACATTGGGTACATTTTTAAATTAACTCAACACACGTAACGCCATATGTCTTCAAATATGTATTATAATTCTGGATACTTGGAAAATTCTATATAGTGCCCACCGTACTTGCCTGTGAATACCAGTTATTCAGTATATGTTTGTTGACTGATTGGTTGAAAGAAGAGTTCAGTTCAGGTCTTCACAGTCCCAGCCAGTGTGCTAGCTAGCCCAAGAATTCTCCTGCTTCTAGAGAAGCAAAGTAGATTTTGCTTTAAGGATGCCTCGAGCATATATTTGAGCACATATTTGAGCATATATAGGTGTTTGTGAATTCAGTTTGGGGCAGCCAAAACTATAGGAAAGAGGAAATCTTAATGCCTTGCCTTTGAATTTGCTTTGAAATTTCTAACTCCTTACTTTATTTGACCTCCCAGCCCCGCTCCACCCTACAACAGTGTGGGGTGGGCAAAGAAGATGTTATTGCTCCTATTTGAAAGATAAGAACCCCAAGGTCAACAGGCTTAGCCAAGGCCCCTAACGAGCTAGCAGGCTAGAAGGGCCAGTAGGAGGCTCCTGGCATTTGATAACAAACAGGTCCTGTGATGAACTTGTCAGTGAGTGATCTCACAGGAGGAAAAGGAAAAGACTCTCTTACCGCCCCCCACCCCTAAAAAAACCCAAAACAAAACAGAACAAAAAAGCAGAACTTGCATGTGAGCAAACCAGAAACCTTATTTTTCAACTCTCTATGCCGCAACTTCTTAGATTTAAAACCAAAATTGAAAGCAATCTCTGTAGAATTTCTCTGGGGAGAAACGACCTACTTCAGCTTATATTCCTCCCTGTGGTTTCTCTGAGCCTTGGGAATTACCTTGTCCATGTATTTTCATTCAGAATGAATGCTTTAATATATTTCTTTAATCATCTGTTGCATCAGAGAATATTGTTTCATGCATATTAAAGACTTGAGCATGTAATAGACCAGTGTTCTAATAAGAGCACTCAAAGCATGTCACTAGTCTTATTGCTTTTCTTGGCTTCAGGATAGATGTGTTTTATTTGGCAAATAATAATAATAATAGTGCTTATATTAAAGAAAAGGAATTATTTTATTTGCAAGGGGTGTCTTGGCCTTGTACAGATCGTTATTCTTTTGAACAGGTTGACCCTCTACCCGACTTCTCAGCGTTTTATTCCCCATTCAGGCAAATCAATCAATGAGTATTAGGAACCTTCTGTGTGTCCAGCATCAGGCTGTGCAGAAGTAATAAAGATGCAACCTTTGTCTCAAAGTCTGATTTGGGTGTATGAGACTGGCACAAAATAAATAGTTAAATGTACAAACCACATGCTCTAGGAAAACACAGAAGGGAAAAGACTTCAGAGAGGGATGGGGCTTAAGTGGGATTTTGGGAAAAAAGAAGGATTGAGATGGTGGGACCAAAGGAAGGAGGGGATTTGGGGAAAGAGGGAAGAATGTGAACAAAGGCACAATGCTGAGCATTCATGCAATAAACATTTGCTGTTCCAAGTGTTGTTCTAGGTGAGGGAGCCATAAAGATGAAAGACGTGGTCCATATTCTAGAGGTAAAGCGAGAAGAGACCCTAGCAGATTGCTGTACAGAGTGGTAAGTGCCATGCTAGGGCTAAGCATAGTCTGCTCATTGACCTCTGAGGAGGGCTACATGACACAGTTGGGGGAGGAATGAGAGGACAAAGAAAGGTTTCCCAGAGTCGTTCATGCCTAAGAGGACTTTTAAGACAAGAAGGGATTAGCCAGAAGAAGGAGAGGAAGAACATTCCAGACAGATGGACTCATTTGGTGAGGGTAAGCAGGAAAGAGAGAACAGAGAGCTCATCACACGTCTCGGTTTGGCTGGAGCGAGATGCATGTGCCCAAGAGACTAAGTGATGAGGCTGAAGATACAAGCATGGCCCAGGCTAAGGAGAACCAGGCAGATCGTACTAAAGGATTCTGAGTTTACCCTGAAGGTGGCAGGGAACAAACACCATGCTCATAGAAGAGCAAGAAGGAAGAAGGCCTGGTTAGAACACACGCTTCTCTAGAGGTTAATAAAAAAGAAGGAAGAGAGTTTGGAAAGGAAAGAGAAGGGAAGTGGTGATGACTTGTCTTTCAAGAAGTTTGGATTCAAGCTGGGAGGAAATGTGGTCACTGCAGGTTCATGTTCTTGTTCTGGCATTTATTTTTGTGAGGCTTCATTTGATGTGAGTTGCATGCACAGGATAATATGCAGTCAAAATAATCAAACCAGATCATCTGCGTGGGGGGCCATTGACATCGCACTCTCTGATGTAGCTAACATCACTTGATGATGACAAGTGGAAAATTAATGTTATGCTCTTAATGATCTCAACTAGTGCCTGTCCTTCTCAAATAATGCTTTGTCACAATTTCTGATGCATTTAAATTCTTTGCATAAAATAACATGTGCTAAGTGAATTTGAACGTCATAACGGGTCCTTTTTCTTTTTGTACTTTTAATCCCTATTTATAGATTCAAAAATCTTCAGTAGATTTACCTAGCACTCTGTTAGAACTGTGAAAAGTCAGTGGACATTGTCTTCCTTCCTTGATCTCAATCAATAAAGAATATTTGGGTGGTCTTGAACAATAAGGTAATGGAAAATGGAAATGTACCAGAGAGAGTAAGAGTGGCATATTTCATTGTGATCCGTCAGCATGATTCTGGAAATAAATTCACAGGATCTTGCCATTCAGTTTACCAGCCTGTAAAATGCCCTTAAAGCTTTCCCACACAAATGCCCGAGGGATGGATAATGCAACTAATGGCAACTTTCTATATGACTTCAGGATTTATTGGTGAAAATGGAATGTACTGTCATTTAGAGACTTTATATCTTCCAGGAGTGAGTAAATATGTATTGTCAGTATGGATCCTCCTACAACTTAAAAGTGGGGTCTGGATGTGATGAAAAATATGGCAGGTAATATCTCTTTAATCTAACAGATATATGCAACAGATGAGAGAGCTTATTTTCAGGGAATCTTAAAAGATCAAGATAAAATGAAAATTAAACTGCCTAAAAACTTCAGATAATGTAAAATTTATATGATGGAAAAATAGAATTTTTTTAAACCTAGCACCTAAGAGTTAGGAAAAGTAGATTAAGAGTCACAATATTTGGTAAAGTCCCCAAAGCAACTGTTGGAAAAAATAATGTGAAAGTTGATCTAATAGAAAAGTGTTAGTACACAGTATATCTGAAATAACCATAAGATAAAAAATATAAAACATATTCAAATTGTTTTAGGTCATGTAAAAAAATTGTGCAAAATGTCACGCTAGAAAGAAGCACACACAATTATGTTACATTCTAATAATGTTTAAAAGTTCCGACACTGGAAAATGAAAATAAACTTTTAAAATTATATATTATAATAAGTTCTGGAGATATGCTTATGTTACCTCTTTCATTAGAGGTGCCTTGCGTAGGAGTTCGGGAGACATTTTACCATCCGCAACACAGTCTACAGCCTTGCTCATTGTATCAGTCAGCTCAGGCTGCCATAACTAAACTCCGCAGACGGGTGGCTTAGCCAACATTTATTTTCTCACAGTTCTGAAGGCTGGAAGTCCAAGATCAAGGTGCCAGGTTGGTTTCTGGTGAGACCTCTCTTCCTGGCCTCCAGATGGCCGCCTTCTCTCTTGTCCTCACATGGCCTTTCCTCTGTGCATGTGCAGACGGAGAGAAAGATCACTGGCGTCTCTTCCTCTTCTTATAAGGACAGCAGTCCTACTGGATTAGGGCTCCACCCTTATGAGCTTATTTAACCTTAATTACTTCCTTATAGGCCCTATGTCCATATACAGTCACATTGGGGTTAAGGCTTCAACATATGAATTTTGTGAGGGGCACAATTCAGTCCATAACACTTATCAGTGTCAACTCTGAGAAGAGCTAACTCACAGCTGAAGTGCTTAAAACTCTTACTAAGACACTTTCTTCTTCTTATGTGTTTATATATAAATATTTTTAGTCACATGTCTTTATACCAGCTATCTTTTGTAAATTCTAGAATTATTTATAAGAATATCAGCAACATTGAAATATTTCATATTTCATCTAAACCATGATATTTCATCTAAATCATACTTTAGAATGACTAAAGTAACATTCTAATAGAAGCAGTGGATAAGAAGCCTAGGCTGGGATGCCCAGACGGTGGAGAAGAGGTTTAATAGGGTAAGAAATATAACCAGATAGATGTGGGAATCAGTGACAGTGTGAGGGCTGAAGAAACCCTGTTCAGGCTTGTTTCTTCAGGGAGAACAACAGGCTTGGCTTTTAAAAGCTTGCTTTTGTTATTGTTCTCTCGCCTAGAGTTTTTAAGGCAAAACATATGGTTTCACAGAAGGTAGCTCAGCTGGGAGTCAGAACCCTATATTCTACTCAACCAGTCCTGCCTCCATCTCCTCTTCTATAAAGTGAGGTTAGTTGGACATTGATGTGACTTCTGGGGTCACGTAGATGTCGGGGATGGGAACTTCTTTAGGGATATTCTTGATGGAGAGGGAGCTTAGAAAGCTGCTCTGCAGGAAGAAAACCAGAGAGAAGCACGAAATAGCTATGTAGACAGAAGGAACATGAGGAACCGCCTGGGATCCTGATGGCTTTCTTCGTCCTTCTTCCAGTCCTGTGGGGGTCTGGTTTGCAATTCCTGCTCTTGAGTTTCCTAAGAGACACCACAGTGCCCTGGTAATAAATCCACTCCCAGCCTCTTGACAAAACTGCTCAACTATGACTTTGTAGTGTAGAACTTGTGCTCGGCAATCCTTTTATCACTATACTTTATCTTGGCAAACTGCTCTGGAATTTAACCACATTTTTATTGCTTTTCCAGCTTTATTTCCAAATAAGGTGTCCCCTTATTTGCCTCTCTTACAAAAGCAATCATATATAGTTTACTCTATAGTTAACAGTATTGTGCTAATCTGGCCAAGCATGACCATAGACTGAATTTTAATGAGCTTCTAACCCCAGGTAGTAATCTGGCACAATTTCCAGCAAATGCATGCCATTGGCTATAAAGAAGCAGTTAAGCTTCAGAAAAGACGTACCACTGAAAATCTGTCACTGGAAATTCAACTGATGATGCCCGATGAGTGTAGGTTGGTAGTGTCAGTATGGGAAATGAATTATGTCCTTGTCATATATCATCTATGAAATAATTCATATCTAAAAATGCTTTATGGTGATTCCCAAACACCACAAGATGAGACTTACCCAGGGAAGATCTTTAAACATAAATTCCTAGGCTCATCCCAGAACTATGGGATAAAAACCTGTGGGAGATGAGGTCTGGGAGTCCGGGTATTTACAGTTCCATATATGATTCTGAGGCTAAGCCAGGTTTGACGACTACTGCTCTAGAATACATCTAACATCCAGGGGGAATCTTGTAACTGAAAATAAAATGCCAATCAATATAGAAAAATCAATTGTATTTCTATATATCAGCAATGAATAATTGGAAATTGAAATTTAAAAAGTACAATTTATAATAGCACCCAAAACTTGAAATATTTGGGCATAAATCTAATTAAGATATACATGCTGAAAGCTACAAAATACTGATGAAAGAGTTCAAAGAAGATCTAAATAAATAGAGATAAATACAATATTCACGAATTGGAAGATTTAATATTGTTAAGATGTCAATTCACCTAAATTGATCTATAGGTTCAACTCAATCCCAATCAAAATCCTAGCAGCAATTTTTTAAAAAGAAATTGACAAGCTAATTCTAAAATGTACATAAAAAGACAAAGGAAGTTGATTAGCCTAAACAATTTTGAAAAAGCAGAACAAAGTTGTAGAACCCACACTACCTGATTTTAAGACTTATTTGAAAGTTGTCCTAATCAAGACAGTGTAGTATTGGCAAAAAGACAGACACATAAATTGACGGAATAGACTAGAACATCCAGAATTAGACTCATGCATATATAGTCAATTGTTTTTTGAGAAAATGTGCAAAGACAGTTTAGTGGAGAAGGGAACTTCTTTCCAATAAATGGTGCTGGAACAATTGAATATCCATATGCAAAACAATGAACTTTGACATACTTTTCATTATATGCAAACATTAACTCAAAAAGGATAACCAGACCTAAATGTAAAACCTAAAACTATAAAACTTCTAGAAGAGAACATAAAAGAAAAACTTTTGTGATCTTGAGTAAGGCAAAGATTTATTGGAAATGACCAAAAGCATGATTTATAAAAGAAAAAGATGGTAAATTGGGCTTCATCCAAATTAAAATCTTCTGCTCTTTGTAGAACATTGTTGAGAAAACGAAGAAAAGTCACACACCGGGAGAAAATATTTGCAAAACTATCTGACGAAGAACGTGTATCCAGAATATATAAAGAATTCCTAAAACTCAATAATAAGGAAACAATCCAGTAAAAAATGGGCAAGATTTGAATGTACACTTTACCCAAGTAGATATACAGATGGCAACATAAGCCCATGAAAAGATACTCAAAATCATAATAATTAGGGAAATGCTTATTAAAATCACAATAAGATACATTTATACATCTATTAGAATAGCTAAAATGTAAACACCTTACAGTACCCAGTGTTGGTGAGGATACAGAGCAGCTGTAAGTCTCAGACATTGCTGATGGGAATGCTGCTTTGGAAAACAGTTTGGGAGCTTCTTAGAAACATACACATACAATATGGCACAAAGTTCCCACTCCTGGGTGTTTATTTACTCAAGAGAAATGAAACTTATGTTCACATAAAAGCCTGTACATAGATGTTTATTGTGGCTTTATTCATAATCACCAAAATCAGAAACAAGCCAAATGTCCATCAACAACTGAAATGATAAACTGTGGTACATCCATATAATGAAATACTACTCAGCAATAAAAAAGGATAGACTGCTGATACACGCCACAATAGGGATGAATTTCAAATACATTATTAGGCTAAGTGAAAAAAGCCAGACTCAAACGGCTGTACATACTATTTGATTCCATTTTAAATGACATTCTGGAAAAGATAAAACTATGGAGACAGAAAGCATATCATTGGTTGCCAAAAGCTGGTAGGGAAGAGAGGTTGACTACAAAAGGCATGAGGGAATTTTCTGGGTAGTGTAATTATATGTACACTACTCTATGTGTTGGTCAACATACATAGAACTGCATATGAAAAGGGTGAATTTTACTGTGTAAATGATGCATCAATAAACCTGTTTAAAAAGAAAAAATAAAGACAAACAAAATTCCAGTTTCATGGGCCAAGGTATATGTATTTTGCTTTGTTTCATCATTTCTAGGAACCAAATTATCTTTTCTTTTTCCTCAAAACAACTAATGTAATAAGTGGGCTGCCAGTCTTTCCTGCTGTGGTAATTCTGAGAGGACAGCGTGTTATTGTGTCACTCTATCTGCTGCTGGGAGGGGCTTTCAGCACCTACCGTTATTTATCACACAGCCCCGCCCAGCTGCAGTGAGGTACTAACAGACTGGGATAGAGGGGGAGAGGAGGACTTATGCTTCTATTATACATCAGACAACCTGTGAGATGAAAAAAAAATTTTTTTAATTTAAAAAAGATCTTCAGATCCAATTAAGAAGTGAAACTGAACACCAATTTTTGCACTTAAACTGGGCATGGTTAGGTTGTTCTCAGCCAGTTGGCCTCTGTATGTGTTTGAACCAGAATGTTCACAAACGAGGCAGGAACTTCTATGATGTCAGGCCTGCCTGTGTGCCTAAGCAGGTAGTGTGCTAAAGGAAAATATTAGCTGATCTCCAGAATGCCAGCAAATTGGTTAGTATTTGGAAGTACACAGCAAATACAAAAGAGTTGAGGAATATGAATTGAATTGTAAAAAAAGATACTCGATGTATTTAATTTCCAGAATTTGCCATCTCCCTATTGGACCTCAGAGAGGTGAAATGACTTGCCCACAGCTGGTAAGCGGCAGAAATCATATTTGAACTCAGGTCTTCTGACTCCAGGGCCAGTGCACATGGACTGCTTTCCTTTGTCTCGCAGAAGTCCACAAATGGAGAAGCTGAGATGCTGCGGTAGCTCACGCCAAGAGCGGCCAGCAGCACTCCTTTCCTTGGACTCTAGTGCTGTTAAGTTGAATATAACAATTTTTAAATTAACTCTTACTTGGCATTCCATTATCATTAGATTGATTTAACTTAGTTACATTTTTAATTATTTCAGAGTTAGGAGATACATGGCAAACAATTTTATTTTCTTTTATGACTTTTTTTTTCTTGGGGAGGAAGACTGGCTCTGAGCTAACATCTGTTGCCACTCTTCTTTTCGCTTGAGGAAGATTGTCACTGGACTAAGATCTGTGCCAATCTTCCTCTATTTAGTATGTGGGACGTTGCCACAGCATGGCTTGATGAGTGGTGTGCAGGTCCAGGCTTGGGATCCAAACTCGTGAACCCTGGGCCACTGAAGTGGAGTGCATGAACTTAACCACTATGCCACTGGGCCGGCCCCACTTTTATGACTTTTGAAAATACTCTAGAAATGAGGAAGGCAAATACTTGGTAACATTCTTCACCAGAGCATGACATTTCTTTTCTCTTGCCTTCCATGGCACCAGCCTCCTGGTTCTCCTTCTTCCCAGTTCTTTGTAGACCCCCTGGTGGGATCATCTCCTTCTGCTTGCCTGTTAGATGCTGGCATTTCTCAGAGTTCTGTCCTTGGGCCTTTTTCCTTCTTAGCGTATATGACATCTCCTAGGTGATCTCGTGCATTCAGTTTCCACTACATCTGTAGACCATTGACTTCATCTTCGGTACAGACCGTTCTGTCTCAGAGAACCATAGATCCCATTTCTTCTTATTGGACAGCACTGCCTGGATGAGCCACAGATAACCGTCTCGACACGCCCCAGATGGAACTCATCGCCTTGCCTCCACTCTGCTCTGCACCTTCTCAGCTCCTCCTTGTTCCCTATGGCATGAATAGCACCTGGGAATCATTCTCGAGTCCTTTCCCTCCCTCCTCACATGCCGGTTTTCACCCAGTCTCACTGTTCTGCCTCCTTTCTATCTCTCAAAGTCTTCCCCTCCTATGCCTTCATCGCAGCCTTCCTCAAGGCTAATCTGCATTATTCTAATTCCTTTCCTCACTGCTCCTCTGCCCCTCAGCTTTGCCCCCTCTCCTTCCTGAGGTGCAAGGCTGAATCCCGTTACTTCCAGCTGAAAGCCCCACAATG